>NC_055699.1:30414700-30754700 GCF_017639745.1 Melanotaenia boesemani
ACTGCGCTGCCCCTTGCTGGATTATGTGTATTGATCATTAATTGTTCTGTGATCAGGGTGCTGGGTCTGGTTCCTGTGGTCCTGGTGGACTGTGCTAATCCCTGGAGGCTACAGGTGAACTCTGAGCTCAGCTGGTACCATTTCAGCAGCCCTCTGATGCTTCTGCTGCTCTACCACACGGTCACTTGTCTTTGGAGGAACCAGGTGAGGATGATGTCATCACACACTTGTGGTATTTACCTCCTGGTGCCTGACAGGTGTCACATGTCTCTGCAGCTGATTGACAGGTCAGGGGAGAGGAACGAAGAAAGTGTGGATTCAGTGGTCAGTGGAAGCTGTGACATCATCACCTCCACCAGCAACCTGAGTGATGAGGTCAGCTGTGACATCACAGCTGAGAGGCGGAGGGTGCTGTGGAGGAGAGCTCATGAAGATGCGAATCTGGTAAACATGTTTTGAGAAATATAATTTTATCCAGTACTGTAAACATGTTTCCATCATTGTTTCCATTACTTGTGTTCAGTAAACCCACCTTTCTGCCAGGCACCACTGTCCTCATCCAGTGACGGTCCCTCCGACTCTTTTGCCCCACCCACACAAAGCACTGCCTTGGGATTGGATATGTATTCCACCCCTCACTACTCCTTCAGCCAATCAGGTGAGTGTGTGGTTGAGGTGTTTCATCGTCACCTGACGGTCATCAGTAGAACACAGTGTGAATAGATAAAGATGGAGAAGACTCAACTCTGATCGATCGGGTATTGATCGATGACTGGTCTGCTCTTGTCTGTGCTGCTGCAGACACACTGGAAACATGCGTTTTTGAAGATGAATGGGAAGAAGATTGTGAGGAGGAGGTTAAGAGTTGTGAGAAGGTGGGGGCTGGCGCCACCTCCGTGGCTTTGTTGTTTCTCCTAAAACAGAGCTACATCGGTGCTCTGATCTCTATGATGGCCTGGTCCATCACCTACGTGTCCTGGCTCACCTGCGTGCTGCTGCTCTGGTCATGCGTCCTGTGGATGATGCGAGAGCGCCGTCGCTACACGCTGATGTCAGCGCCATGGCTGGTCGCCTATGGCAACTTGCTGGTGGTCCTACAGTACATCTACAGCTTCCCGTCCCTACAGGAAGTCCCCGGACTGTTCCCACGGAATCACGACCCCTGCAGGGAGCTCGCCTCCAAGGTACTACTACTGACTACTACTGAACAATACTGAATACTACTGCTACTATTGACTACTCCGGAAAAAACTACAGACTAATTTTGACTAAAACTAACTACTACTATTACTTACAAGCATATTAACTCTGACTACAAATGACTAAAAATAAATAAAATGAACTAATGACTGCTTCTGACTAAAACTGACTTAAACCAACCACTACTGACTCCACTCTAATCCCTGATTAGCTGAGTTTACTAGAAATTTGCGTGGAAATTTTAGTTTTTAAAAATGCTGAAACTAAACAAGCCAGGTTGTACCAACTTAGAATTACTTAGACTTTATTAAAACCAGTTATTTCACTAATTTTCTTTATACCCCCTGGTTGTTTGAACTTGCTCTCTTAAGAAAGTCAACTGAAAAGACTCCACTTGTTCCACATTAAAAGTCTGATTAATCTAGAAGCTACTTAAGAATCATATTAAACTTTGTCATGCAACTTTTATTGACAACAATTTATAGGTGCGTCTTTGCAGCAGATCAGGGGAACAGAACTACAGTCTCCAGAACGGAGAAGGAAGGTGACATTTGGTTGTGTCAGAAACCATCTCTTACCCCTGAGGCATGATATAAAGGTTGAGGTGATTTCTTTTCCTGTCCGTCTCACTGACGGTGCCAACTACAAAATTAAAACAAAGAACTTGTAAACATAACACAGGAAGTAAAGCACATAACTCAAATTTATAGCACAGCAATCACAAAAGCTTAGGCTGTGTCCGAATGTGCACCCTACTCCCTACATAGTGCCCTATATAGGGGCCACGCCATTTTGTCGGAGTGTCCGAATGTCCAGAGAGAAAAAAGTAGGGCACTCAAAATTACCCACAATGCATCTTGAAAAGTAGTGAGCTTGATGGTCAGAGACGGGTCATTATAGACCACAATGCATTGCGGGCAGAAGCTCAACATGGCGCAAGGAGGCGAAAAAATTGAGCTGCACAAAATTACCTATAAGCAAACAAACAAAGAATAAAATATAACATAAGGAATAAAAATTAAAATATTTACATACAACTTTGGATTGGATATGTAAATGACTTGACGCGGGTTGTGGTTGCCGTGGTTACGGCGGTAGTCACATGGTTTGCGGCAAGGAGAAAAAAGGCAGCTTCGTGTCCGAATCACCAAGAGAATGAGTCACTATGTAGTGTGCTATATAGTGCAGCCCTATGTAGTGAAGGAGGGGTTAGGGAGTAGGGTGGACATTCGGACACAGCCTTAAATTCCTGCTGAATCTGCATCTCCCATGAGCCTTTGTGGTCCAGAGATTTGAAAGAAGCCCCGCCCCCCGTGACAGAAACATAACACGTTCAGTTTTCTTTGCTAATCATTATCTCACTGCACAGCATTAAAAACTGTTAGAAACATATTTGTTTTAGTAATGAGACACTGTTTATACAAAGCATATCTTTTTTCTTTTACATTTCTCTATATTCCCTATTTTTAACCTGGATATCTGTTAAGTGTGTTACATGTATAGTATTTTTACAGTTTAATTTTACTATTTCTTTTCTCATTGTATAATGCTGCAGTTTCCCAGACTGGGATTAATGAGGTCGTCTGACTCTGATCCTGAAGAGCTCTGCTGTACGGAGTCGGCACAGCCTCCTGCTGCTCTGCCTCCACTAGTCTCTTTATGAGACTTATTTAACGAACAGCTGATCCAGGTTCTGAGAAAGACACAGTGCACAACCACAGCCACAGACGAAGTTTCACGTTAAATATGAAATAACCGGGTCAATTGTTCATATAAAGAGCCCCTGCAGTAATTCCCCGTCCCCACGAAGCTTCTCAGGGAGGATGAACTGACCAAAGCAAACTTTTTTTACGGTCTTGTGGCCTCGAGAAGTTCTTATTTCTCGTGGAGTATGTAACCCTTCTATGCTCTGTCACGTTTTTCCCATCTAGACAGGAAGTTAAGCCTTGCTCATTTTTCAAAATTAAGCTATTTGCAGAGCAGTGTCACATTTCCTGAGTACCATTTCACTCTTATTATGGTCCATAAATGTGCGCAGATATAGACTTTATGTTCACACTGATCTATTTATTCAATCTAATTTACATTTGTAACATAAAACTACATAATTCTGAAGGCATGGTGGCTTTTATTTTGCAGTGACGGTGCACCACGATCATTTATGTAACAGAAACCCTGCTGTTCAAACAAAATCTGGGCTAAGAGTGCACTACTGACTAATTCTGACTGAAGTGACAACTGTTCAGCTCAGTTCAATCTAGATTTATTTGTATAGTGCTAATTCACAACAATGTCATCTCAGTGCACGTTACATAATAATCAGTTCCAATCAATCACTGTGATCTGCTGCCAGTCCTAACAACTCAGAGGCACGCAGACAGCGCAGACCTCCACCAAGCCTTTGTTCTTTCTTCTTTTTTCCATTGATTGTGGCATTATTTTTTAAATAGAAGCTTTAAAGGTAAAATGATCCCCATGCCCCCTGGGCAGACTTAACCATAAACAGCTTGCTGTTGAAACCAAACCCTGCATCATGCAGCGTCCGTGCTGAAGTTTGCAACTTGTTCTCGTAGTTTTAAGTTTTCTACATCGGTTTTTGATAGAAAACGATTCATAATGTCCTCCAGTTATATTGATCCTCTCAGTGTCGAGGCTAGAAAAAGATCTGAGGTGACGCTAGTGGCTGTAGGACTGAACAAATGACCTTATGTTGACCCACCGTCACATTGTGAAGGAGCTGCTAATCAAGAAACATGGGGAACTTGACAAAAACCAGCAACATTTCATACTATTTTTGGCATCTATACAAAAACAGCCATTTATTTTTAAACAGTAATATCATAATAAATGTTTTACTCACCAGGGAAAAAACTCAGACTCTGACGTTGCCAGCATTAGCTCGCTCGATAGCCGCTAGCCAGCCTTCACATCTGTCTGGGCTTTTGTGTCTTTTTGGCCGTTGGAAGAAAGATCTCTTGTGTTTACGGCAGCCAACCACAACAAAACTTTCAGCATAAAGGAAACTACGACAATCAAAGAAAAATCTATGAGGATCGATGCTGAAAATCCAGTGTTGTTTCATTTAGTGAAGTTATGTTTTTACCGGCGAAAGACGAAGTTCCTCAATGTTCCCGGATGTTTGCGCCTGACCTGCACCTGTAAAGAATCCTTCAAAAAATTCCTGGATACTGGCGGAAATCTGGATCACCCCCAAAATCAAAACACTTGTTCATTTATTGCATTTCTGAGATTTTCTGAAAATTTCATCAACATCCGTCCAACAGACAGATGAAAGGACAGACAGACAAACCGCTATGGATGGATAGATAGATAGATAGATAGACAGACAGACAGACAGACAGACAGACAGACAGATAGATAGATAGATAGATAGATAGATAGATAGATAGATAGATAGATAGATAGATAGATAGATAGATAGATAAATAGATAGACAGATAGACAGACAGACAGACAGACAGACAGACAGACAGACAGACAGATAGATAGATAGATAGATAGATAGATAGATAGACAGACAGACAGACAGACAGACAGACAGACAGACAGACAGACAGACAGACAGACAGACAGACAGACAGACAGACAGACAGATAGATAGATAGACAGACAGACAGACAGACAGACAGATAGATAGATAGATAGACAGATAGACAGACATCTTGGTTTTATGGCCACGGCCACATCGATTGTGGAGAAGGGACTCAAGGTGTGTCTGTTTACAGGCCTGAACCTGACGGAGTTGCTGTGGCTCTGGTTCTCCAGGAGTTGGACCACTGCAGTAGGACTCAGGTTTTTGAGGGGGGTGTGGTTGACTTGTCTCTGTGTCGAGGAGATGCTGCTTCTCAAGGCCTGTCTGTTGCTAGTCTTGATGTGGTAGCTGCGTGGAGATTGACGATGGTGGATAATTGTAGCTCGCTGCCACTGTCCGTTTTCCTGCTGGAATCTAACCGAGGCTCCCGTGTGCTGCAGGGGCAGAGGCCTTGCAGCTGTGTTGTCTCCGTTGGTATTTCTCCTTGCTTTCACTGTTCTCTGCAAGGTCACTCGAGGTTTGTGCAGGTAAGATAAAGCAAAGTCTGCAGCTCTTTTAGATTTGAGCTTGTGATTTCAGCCCATCAACGGGAGTATTCCTGTACTCTAGAAGGGATGATGCAGGTCTTTCTTGTCTTCTCTGGTTTTTGTGAGGATCCGCTTTGTCTTTTCAGCTTAGCCATTACTTTGAGGGTTACGTGGAGCTGATGATATGTGCTGGAAAACCTATGTCTCTAAGCAGCTGAAATCCATATGAGCTGTAGCACAGGCCGCTGTCACTCATTACCTTTTTGTGGCTACTGTGAATAGAAAATGCAGCTTTCATTTTGTGGACGACAGCAGCCGAGGTGATGTTAGATACCTGCTGAGGTGGTCGCATGTAACAAAATGGAGTTTTCAGAGCTCCAAGCGAATAAATCAGCATGCCATGGATTGTCTGGAACAGCCATTGAGAGCATGGGCTCCTTAGGGTTGGACTGGCGGTGTGTTTGTTACTGTTTCCTCTGTCTGTTTGGCCATGCCTGGTTAAAACGTTATGTCTCTGGCCGTGTTTACTCTTCTCTTCTGGTTGGTCCAGAAGCCACTGATGAGCCTGCCTGGACTGCGTGTCTGAGGGTGGACAGTTGCCCATCATTAGCTGTGGAGGCCTTGATGTCATCAAGCCTGTCTGTACTCAAGCTGACAGTGTGCACTTGGGTCTCCATAGCTTCAGCTAGTGAGCTGTCCTCGTCATCACTGGATTTTAGGGACAGTGTCGGCCACTGAGATTTCCTTGCCTGCTTTGTGGATGCGAGTTATGCTGTATTTCTGTAGTCCAAGCAGCATGCGCTGAAGGCGTGGTGGTGAGAGGGCTAAGGGTTTTTGAATTACGGTCTCTAAAGGCTTGTGGTCTGATTCCACAGTTATGTGTCACCTGTAAATGTATTTATGGACGTGCAGGGCAGCGTATAGCTCTTTTATGAAGGCTGGCGTAATTTCTCTTGGTACTGTTGAGCAGTTTTGAAGCCTATGTTATGGTCTGCCTCTCTGACAGTTTCTCCCAAGCCATTTTTTGATCCATCCACTTGTTGGGTAACTTCTTTTCCAGGGTGGAAGTAGGCCAGCTGCAATGCTCTCTTTCATCTGCTGAAATGTTCGGTCATGTATTTTGTCTCTTTTGAACTCTGTTTCTTGTTGTAGCAAGTCTCTGAGTGGTGCACTTGTTTCTGCTAGGTTGGGGGCAAACCTGGTCAGGTAATTCACCAGCTCTGCCTCGTTTTCTGGTGGCTGCGTGCCCCGTTTAGCTTTACCCTGGAGGGGGTCTGGACTCAGTCCCCACCCCCCCGCGTCTTCTCGTGGAATTTGTTCCTGACAAATATGAGGTTTGCCTTCAATGTGAGATAAGATTACTACTACTACTGACTACTACTGACTACTACTGACTACTACTAACTACTACTGATTACTACTGACTATTGCTGTCTACTATTTATACAGTAAACATTGTTATTGTTGCAGCTGGTGTGTCTGTTGACCTTCTGGCTGCTTCTGCGTCAGTCACTTACTGAGAAAAGAGAGAGAAAGACAGAAGCACACCTGTCTGACATCTCTGTCCACATTAAGCAAGGTGAGACACCCGTCTGATCACCTGTCTGTATGTCTGTTTGATCACCTGTCTGTCTCTCTGATCATCTGTCTGTATGTCTGTCTGATCACCTGTCTGTCTCTCTGATCACCTGTCTGTATGTCTGTCTGATCACCTGTCTGTCTCTCTGATCACCTGTCTGTCTCTCTGATCATCTGTCTGTATGTCTGTCTGATCACCTGTCTGTCTCTCTGATCATCTGTCTGTATGTCTGTCTGATCACCTGTCTGTATGTCTGTCTGATCACCTGTCTGTCTCTCTGATCACCTGTCTGTCTCTCTGATCACCTGTCTGTATGTCTGTCTGATCACCTGTCTGTCTCTCTGATCACCTGTTTATAAGTCTATCTGATCACCTGTCTGTCTCTCTGATCATCTGTCTGTATGTCTGTCTGATCACCTGTCTGTATGTCTGTCTGATCACCTGTCTGTCTCTCTGATCACCTGTCTGTCTCTCTGATCACCTGTCTGTATGTCTGTCTGATCACCTGTCTGTCTCTCTGATCACCTGTTTGTATGTTTGTCTGATCACATGTCTGTCTCTCTGATCACCTGTCTGTCTCTCTGATCACCTGTTTGTATGTCTGTCTGATCACCTCTCTGTCTGTCTGATCACCTGTTTGTATGTTTGTCTGATCACATGTCTGTCTCTCTGATCACCTGTCTGTCTCTCTGATCACCTGTTTGTGTGTCTGTCTGATCACCTGTCTGTCTCTCTGATCACCTGTTTGTATGTCTGTCTGATCACCTCTCTGTCTGTCTGATCACCTGTTTGTATGTTTGTCTGATCACATGTCTGTCTCTCTGATCACCTGTCTGTCTCTCTGATCACCTGTTTGTGTGTCTGTCTGATCACCTGTCTGTCTCTCTGATCACCTGTTTGTATGTCTGTCTGATCACCTGTCTGTCTCTCTGATCACCTGTTTGTATGTCTGTCTGATCACCTGTTGGTGTGATTCTACATCCTGCTTTGCAGAGGATTTGGATCAGAAGAAGAAGGACAAGATGTCCTATGAGGAAGTGCTTCTTCTGGGTGGAAGAGGACAAGGTCATATGGATGCTTTAGTTGCCGTGGTTACCAGGATGTTTGTGAAATACTGGATTTATGTGTGTGGGACAATGTTCTTCTTCGTCAGCTTCGAGGGAAAAATTGTCCTCTACAAAGTCATCTACATGGTCATGTTCCTCTGCTGCGTGGCCCTCTACCAGGTACTACTACTACTACCACTACTACTACTGTAATTCCTGCTACTGCCCCAGGTACTACTACTTTACCAGGTAACACTGCAATCAGGCTACTACGATGTCTCACGACGTGGCGGACGTGAAGACCCAAATTCAGGGCTCAGAGGCAGGAGGCAGACAGAATGCAGGAACAAATGATTTAATCCAAAATCTAGACTGACAGGAAACACGGCAGGAAAAAGAACGACAAGGATCTGAAAAAGGAAACTGAAAACCAAGAGGTATAAATAGACCGAGGAACAGGTGAAGTGAATCAGCTAAATTAAACCAGGTGCACTAATGACAGGAAGCAAAACAGAACGAGGGAAGGAACTACAAAAATAAAACAGGAAACCAGACATCACTGACAGAAAACCAACATAGCAAAATCCACTAAACCAAAATACCAAGATCATGACACTATGACTGTACCAGATACTGTATTTAGTCCTACTGCAAACAGTGTTACTATACCAGCTACAACTTGTAGTAGTACTACCATTTCATCAAATGCTACTGTTGATAATAATGTTAATTAGGCAGTTACCACGAAACTAATGCTACTGTTGCCGATACTCCACTATTATTATATTGCCACAGTACCACTACTAATATACTTCATTCAACTGCAAACACTGCTACTTCATGTATACTACAGTCAGTACCTCTACTATTACCCCAAGAACAACAGCAAGCACTGCTGTAAATGTGCAGATACTACAGTTAAGATATGGTTGGTGGGTGGAGCTACAGTCTGGTTTAGATCACTGATTGGATGACTGTAAATAATAAGAATGGGTCTTTTTGTCTGTCTATCCTTTCAGTTGAACTACGAGCGCTGGCGTGCCTTGCTCAGAGGTTTCTGGGTAGCAGTAGTGGTCTACTCCATGCTGGTTCTTATTCTGGTCTACACCTTCCAGTTCCCCTCATCACTCCATACCTGGAGTTACTACACTGGACTGAGCACAGACAGGTTAGTACACCTTTATGCACATGTTACATTCAACCCATCAGGAGGCGGTCTGACAGACAGGTGAGTTTTACGAGTTAAACACAGGTGATTGACTTGGCCTGATGCTTTCAGCTCTTGTTAAAAACCCAGGGAATGTTTCAAATATGATTTGAATAATCAAAAGAATGACAATCTATGGCAGGAATCACCAACTCTGGATTATTTGGATCAGTGTCCTGCAGGTTTTAGATGTTTCTATGCTGCAACACACCTGATTCAAATGAACTGGTTCTCCAACAGCTCTTTGTTGAATTCTGCACCAGCCTTACCAGCACCAGCTTCATGCCCCATTAATTTGAGTGCAGCAGGGAAACATCTAAAACCTGTGGGACACCGGCCCAAGACATCCAGAGTTGGTAAACCCCGTTCTATGGTTTCTTCCTATAGACTCTGTTGGAAAACATCATGGAGTCAGGGGAACAGATGTGAAAGCAACGGGAATCCAGCCACACCTGGCACTCAGCTGTGGATCTGCAGCACTGAAACGACAGAATAAAAACTCTACAGCGAGAGCCTCAAACTTGGTCTCATGTCACTTAAGCATCAACGCCACCCTCACTTCCACATGTGGTTGTTCACCTTGCTTTCAAACTCAGGTCTTGGAACTGTTCTCTACCCTAGCTGTTCCCAGGACTGTAATCTTATAGATGAAGATGTCTGGTGGTGTTTCTGGGTACTTTTGGAGCCACGCTCCCAGTGGGAGGTCATGGCTCCCAGTTCTCTGAGTAGCAGTAATACCACTGCCGTCTTCACTTCCGACATCTTTTTATTTTCTTTCAGTTCTTGGTATGTTTTCAGCTCCTCGTCTTCCTTCTTCTTGATGTTGCTGCTGTTCTGGATCTCTACATCTACACTGCTGCTTTGTCGACCACCATGATGTTTGGATGGTTCGCCATCACCAGCTCTGTTATTCTCCACAGCCTTTTTCCATTCGTGACCCTGGAACTTCCAGTCTGAACTCACGTGTTCATTGGCACTTTTCCACTAGTTGGTTTAGGTGTTTCCGTGTCTGTCTCCATCTATGTTGCTATGTTCTGAACTGTCTCAGAAACCTCTTTGATCAGCCGCCTTCCTCCTAGTATCCAGTTTCAGGGTGTTGGACTTGGGGTGAAACCTTCCATGCATTATGAGCAGCTTTCTGGTCTTGATATCAGTGACTTCCATCCCCTCCTTTGGTCAGTCTGTTATACCAGCTGGTGTCTGATGACTGTCATGTCATACGTGTTGATGGATTGGACTTCATTCTTCCCATTAAGCTGACTTTTCCGGACCTTCTTACTCCCTGTAGATACTGGGTTGTGACTTACTTCCTTGCAGTCTCTTCATGGTTGTCATTATCCTGTGGTATCCCAAGGTATTTCTAGCTGTCCTGAACATCTGCTGTTTCCTTCTGGCAGTCCAACCTTACCAGTTGTCACCATCTTACCTCCCTTTGATACTTTGTCCTCATTTAATCTGAATGACACTCTGTTGTCCTTGCTCCATATCCTCACAAGGTAAATCAGTGAGTCGGCATACACTTTAATGACATCTCCTTGGTAGTTACCATACTTGGTGGTGACTTGTATGATCAGGTTTAATTTGGCCCCCAGGGTCCTCTTCTTCAGTCACATTGAGTTACTGACGAAGGCTCTCAGTGCCCTGTAAATTTGTAAAGCTCTGATCATTTCAGTATCCAAGTGTACATTACTGAGCTTCAGGGTTTCTTGTAGCCAATCCAGGAAGGTTCATAAGCCTGATCTTCCTTCCAGTTTCTTTCTGAGCCCTGCTCATGTATTGAGCCAGTACCCTGGAGCTGGAGGGGACAAGGACAGTTGGGAGTGGAGGAGCTGGACATCCTTGGATCAAAGGTTGTCCTTCTCCTCTGAGCCCTGCAGCCAGGGCAGCAAAGCCGTCATCCTGAGTCTCTGGGAACAGTATGTGTGAAGGGTCCTGTAGGATCCTGCATGATGTCTTCAAAGTCTGCTGGTCTCTCACAGTGGAAAGTGACCTAAATGGAAGTCCAGTTTTTTCTAAGCAGCAACCAGGTCTAGAGAAACACCCCTCGATGATGTCCCTCTGGTCCCAGATGTCCCGCTGTCACTGGAATGAACATGGACAGGATGTGAAGGTTTCCTCACCAGTTGAATGTGTCCTATCTAACCTGTCTTCTCTATGTGTTGTTCTTTCAGGTTGGAGGATGTCGGACTGGAAAAGTTCTCTGTTCCTGTCCTCTTTACCAGAATCTTCATTCCCACAGCGTTTCTGCTGGTAAGGTCTGACTGATGCAGGTGCAGCTTCTTTCTTTGTTCCCATGGTAACACCATGTGTGGTTCATCCGGCAGGTGTGCATCATTCACCTGCATTACTTCCATGAACCATTCCTGCAACTGACTGACCTGAAGACAGTGGTGGACACGCACAATAGCACCATTACCAGGTCTTCTTTGTGCACTTCTCTCACCTGTCTCTCACTAGACTCTCACCTGTCTCTTACCTGTCTCTCACCTGTCTCTCACCTGTCTCTCAGTATTGATTTGAAAATGGCGCCGCACGTCTGTGCACGAGTTCTTTGCTTCTTAGTTTGGTGTGATTGTGTTGTTGTTGACTTCTGCCGCTGCTGAGTGGGGCTGCGAACTAGTTTAAGGAAGCAGCCACACAGACCTTCGCTTCCAAGCATATTCCTTTCCAGTGCAGATCAGTTATCAACAAAATGGTAGTAAAGTAAACATCCGCCTCAGAAGGTCTGCCAAAGCTGTCACAAAGACCATCGTATGGCCTGAGGGGCCCTCTGAACTGCAAGACTGCTTAGAAAGCACCATATGGGATTTATTTGAGCATTAGAACTTGGAAACTTACATCTGTGACTGTTTTATGTTATATAGCACCGACACTGACTGTTGACAAGCACACCAGGGATTTTCCTAACCAGATGAACAAGTCTGATCACCCCTCAGGTCACATGAGACAGCCTTCAGGACTGGGGACATGGCCCAGTACAGAGGTGCAAGGATCAGGATCAGGAGGACTAAACTGGCTTTTCAAAACTAAAACTGAGGATTAATTAATAAACAATGAGACAAAGCAGGTGTGGCAGGGTAAGCAGCACATTATTCATTTTAGGGGCAGCAGGACCATGCACACTTCTGCTGATGCCTCACTAGCAGGGGAGCTAAACTAGTTTTTGCTCGATTTGAGGCAAAAACATCCAAATCAGACTCACTGCCGCCACAGACAGCTGGTTTCTCTTGTAGACGGACACTTGGGTCAGTCAGTACTCAAAGCTTGTGCTGCCGAGCTTTATGCTGTTTTCACATCTTCAATTGGTCAGTAGCACAAGTACTAAACCTACCTGAAATCTGCAGTCATCATCCCTGTAGCCAAGAAATCCACCACAGACAGTCTCAACGATTACAGGCCGGTTGTCCTCACACCTGTAATTATTGTAAGTGTTTGAAGAGACTGGTACTAAAACATCTTCAGTCCAGTCTCCCCCCAGACTTTTACCAACATCAGTTGGCTTATAGACGAGGCAGATCTACAGCTACTAGCTCTCCACTCAGCACTAAATCCTCTCTATCTGATGTACACCTATGACTGTACATCTGTCTGTGCGACATCATAACATTGGCAGGCAGATATTAAGGGAATGTTAGAGTGAATACACACTGGAGATGGAGGAACTGGTTAAGTGATATTCAGTTAATAATCTCACCTTGAATTAAAAAGTAAAATAACTTATTGAAGTGCAGAACAGACCCTCTCCCATTTTTTAAGGTGAATACTTAGCGAAGGTCCTAAATATTTACATTTCATCTGTATCACTACATCCTCACCTAGACCAGGAGCACTTATTCCACAGTGGGTAAGGCTCAGCAGCACCTCCTTTTTTGAGACCTTTAAAGGCAGACAGACTAAACAAACAGCAACAACTTTTTCCCGTTCAGGTTTTACCATTTGAGTGTCCTGGTGTACAGCAGCACTGCGTGGTATGCTGCCTGCCTGCTGCAGATGACTGACAGCACAGAAAATCATTACCATCCATCCAGCATGTTGTCAATGCCAGATACCTCAGCAGAGCCTCAGCCCTCCCCAGTGACGGTGCCCATCCAGGCCACCAGCTGTTTAACCTCCTGCCCTCCAGGAGGCGCTGCAGATCACTTAAAACTTAGACCAAGCGGTTAAAGAACTGCTTTTTCCCACAGGAACCTCTGCCTTGAAAGGAACTTTTAATAAACACCTTCCTAACATTGGTTTGTTTTTCTATTGTTTCTTTGTATTTATTCATGTACAGTGACAATAAGGACGATCTAAAATTTGTCTTTAACCTGTCTCTCACCTGTCTGTCACTGTTCTCTCACCTGTCTCTCACCTGTCTGTCCCTTCTTTCTCACCTGTCTCTCACCTGTCTGTTCCTTCTTTCTCACCTGTCTCTCACCTGTCTGTCCCTTCTTTCTCACCTGTCTCTCACCTGTCTGTCCCTTCTTTCTCACCTGTCTCTCACCTGTCTGTCCCTTCTTTCTCACCTGTCTCTCACCTGTCTGTCCCTTCTTTCTCACCTGTCTCTCACCTGTCTGTCCCTTCTTTCTCACCTGTCTCTCACCTGTCTGTCCCTTCTTTCTCACCTGTCTCTCACCTGTCTGTCCCTTCTTTCTCACCTGTCTCTCACCTGTCTGTTCCTTCTTTCTTACCTGTCTCTCACCTGTCTGTCCCTTCTTTCTCACCTGTCTCTCACCTGTCTGTCCCTTCTTTCTCACCTGTCTCTCACCTGTCTGTCCCTTCTTTCTCACCTGTCTTTCACCCATCTTGCTGCAGGTTGGTCCACTCTGAAGGCAGCCTGGTCGACCTGTCCATGACTGCTGCTCCTCAGCACCCGCTGCAGGAAGAGATGAATGGAGAACAGGGGAACAGAGAGGAGGAAACAGATAGAAAGTGGATAAAAGAGGAAGAGCATGAAGAGGAGGATTACCCCTGTATGTTTGACAGGGAAACCCTGTCTGACCGCTTCACAGGTAACCACATGATGCAGTCACACCTGAGTGTTTAGGATTAAAAGAGGAAGTAACATCCTTGTTTCTGGTGGACAGAGCTGGTCTCCTGGAGGTTGGTGGTGGACCGTTTGTCTGTGCTGTTCCTGCATTTCCTGCTCTCCCTGCAGCGCCTGCAGTGCCTCCTCTGGTGGATCCTGGAACTGCACATTGTGAAGATCGTGTCCTCCTTCATGATCTGGGTCTGCGTGAGGGAGGTCAGTATTTACACTCGCCTGTATGTCTTAATCTTTGTGTCTTTCTAAAACCATAACTTGTCTCTCTGTCCCAGGTATGTGTGTTTAACCTGCTTTTCGTGCTCTGTGTGGCCATGGCTCTGCCCTGCAGGGCCTGGCGCCCCCTGCTGTCAGGAGTTTGCACTGTCTGGACCTGTGTAGTGATCGTTTGTAAGATGCTGTATCAACTGAAGGTCGTCCAGCCGATCAGTTACTCCTCCAACTGCACCATGGTAACCATGGCAACAGCAGCATGTATCTTGAGCGTGATGTACCTATCTGACTGCTTGACCTGTCTGTCCCTCTGTAGCCAGGTAACTCTAGCATCGACCTGTCTCACTCTGTTCTTTACTCTGGGCCTATTGACCCCGCCCACTGGGTGGGGCTTCGTAAGACAGATGGGAAACTGCTGGACTACTTGAGGGTAAAGAGAAGAACAACCTCATCAGATACTGAATCATTGATGCACCATCAGCAGATAATATTTCCATATTTGTGTCCTTCCACAGAATAATCTCATAATGTTAGCACTGTTAGCATTCGAGGTGACCATTTACAGACACCAGGAGCTCTATCGTCTCCGACATAATAAAGTCCCACCCCCCACTAGAACTTTCTTTCATGACATCACAAGATGTCACCTGGACAATTGTGTGCTGAGCTGCATGAAGTTCTTCCTCAACTACTTCTTTTATAAGTTTGGACTGGAGGTGAGCAGAAGATGCATTAGCACAGTAACAGGCGAACCTCTTCCTCTTTAAAAGTAACTGTGATCGTCTCCTTCTCCCCTTCAGACCTGCTTCTTGTTGGCCGTAAATGTAATTGGTCAGCGAATGGATCTGATTGCTGTAGGCCACGCCTTCAGCCTCATTGCTGTGCTTTCACATCGCAGCAGGAAGCGCATAGCATCGGTGTGGCCGAGGTACTGCTACTTCGTTTCAGGACTGCTGTTCTTTCAGTACCTCCTGTGCATCGGATTCCCTCCAGCTGTTTGTAAAGGTACGAACTCACCTGAAGTCGACATGTAGGGATTGTTTACTTATTTCTGGAAGCAACTGAGGTGGGCTCCTGGCTTGTGAACTCAATGTCATGTTCACTGAAATATGTCATATTTATTTCATGTATACACCTGTAAAAGGACTGGGGACGTTAACGCCTCATGTCCAGAAAATTGTGATTTTTGTAAGAAATATTTTAACTGTTGCTGTTTAAAGAGAAAACTGCTGCTAAATCTGTTTATGTGTTTGGTGCAGGGGTCTGCAACCTTTCCAATCCAAAGAGCCATTAAATTAAACTTATTTAGAGACGCAGATAATAACGTATAAATATCTACTGTAGGGAAATTTGTTGTCATTTTTGAAGAACCACATTTTTATTTTTATTTTCAGGTTTTAAACTAAACAAAAACAAAACTTTGCAAAAGGAGACTAGACAGACTTTCTTCTTTTGGATGTAGATATTTGTGGAAAATGATATAGAAAAAAAAAGCCTCTAGTCTTCAACCTAATGACAAGAAAAATAGATAAAAAAATATTAGTGGTACTTTTGGTATCATTACGTTGTGGAAATCCAGTGAAATTGTCCCATGAAGCAAAGAACTGAAAAACTGTAAAAAAAACTGCTTTTTTTTTTATTATATCTGTATTTAATAACATTAGCTAGCTCTTTAGCATCTTTAGCCGTGTATTATGAGCCATTGTGGAAGGTCCAGAGAGCCACTTGCTGCTCCGGAGCCGCAGGTTGAAGACCCCTGATTTAGTATTTAAACCAAAATTTACTGCATTTTCTACACATAGCAGTAAGCCTTCTTTTAAAGGAAAAGGACATTTTGCACGTAACAATGCGACTAATTGAGATTAAAAATTTGAATCGTTGCCCAGCACTGTTTATACTTTTCAGATTTTGTGACTACACCCTCCTTAAATATAAAAGCTGAGCCGTCTTTTGTCCATGAGGCTTCTCAGCAGGTTTTAAAACCCAGAGCATCCAACCTCATATGAATATTATTTCACAGTTTTCATTTTTGTGGAAGTTTTTTATTTTGGTTATGGTTCAATCAATGGTAATATTTCTTGTGTTTTTGTTCATACAGTGTTCACTGATTTAGATCTACTTTGTTTTTTACATTACTACCTTATAGTTTGTTTACAGTTGTTAACCGAACATTGAATCAGAAGATGATCTTTTAAAATTATCAGATTTTTTTAAAATGTTATATTTGGCTTAAATTTTTTTATTTGTTGAACATTTTGCTGACTACTCAATATTTACTGTTGGTTGGCAGATTATCCATGGAGACCTCCATCCTCAAATGTAGAGTCGAATGTGGTTAAGTGGCTCTTCCTACCTGATTACCTGACACGTCCCAATGCAGTCTTCCTCCTGTGTAAGACCATCATCATCAACAAGACTTACTCATATGCATAACCCAATTTATAAGATCAGCTGAACGCTCGAGACCAGCTGGGCAGCTCGACGTCCTTTTACCAGTATCACACCAAAAGCTTGATTACAAAGACTGGAACTTGCTAACGGAGACTATAATACTCTAACAGAGACGGTAACACTCTAATGGACACAGTGACATGTTAACGGAGATGGTAAGATCTCAGTAAAATAACAAGGAACCAAAACAGAAATAAGTTCTTGAACAAATTTATTGTTACTGTAAAACATATGAATTATTCGTCAAGTTTGTTTAGTCTTTGCTGTTTAGAAAAAGGCTTTGAGGAAAGCAGGAATCTTAAATTTCATTTAGGCTTCCGACTTCATCACAGCCCTGAAACTGCTCTGGTCAAAGTGTTAAATAACCCGTCCGTCCATCCGTCCGTCCATCCATCCGTGCGTCCGTCCATCCATCCATCCAGCCAGCCATCTGTCCATCCATCCATCCATTTGTCCATTCGTCCGTACATCCATCCATCCAGCCATCCATCCGTCCGTCCGTCCATCTATCCATCCATCCATCCATCCATCCATCCGTCCGTCCATGCACCCATCCATCCGTCCGTCCATCCATCCATCCATCCATCCATCCATCCATCCATCCATCATCTGTCCGTCAGTCCATCCATCCGTCTGTCCGTCCATTCGTCCATCTATCTGTCCATTCGTCCATCCATCCAGCCATCTGTCCATCCATCCGTCCATCCATCTGTCCATTCGTCCATCCATCCGTCCATCTGTCCGTCCATCCGTCCCTCCATCCAGCCATCCGTCCATCCTGACTCAGCATTTAGCAGGTGGGAGGCAGGTACACCCTGGACAGGTCACCAGTCCATCACAGGGCCAACACAGAGACAAACAACCACTCAAACTCACTCCTAGGGATTTAGAGTGACCAGTTAATCTAACATGTTAAATAACATAAACTTGAATACTGACTCTGGTCTTGTGTCAGTCCTGGTTCTGCTGTATCTCAGCGATGCATTTGATACTGTAGGTCTGTGATTCCCAACCCTGGTCCTCAAAGCCCACTGTCCTGCAGGTCTTAAATGTCTCCCTGCTGCAACACACCTGACTTTATGTGTCTCTGTCACCAGACAACTGCAGCCCAACAGACTTAATGTATCAGTGTCTGGAGCAAATAAACACCTGGATGAGGGAGAATTTTCTACAATTAAATGAAGACAAAACTGAGATGTTTGGTAGCAAAGAGAAGAGGGTCAGCAGCATTAGTAGACAACTTGAGACTCTGGATCTTAATATCACTGATGCACAACACAACACAAGGTTGATAGATTCAGATCTGACGTCCAAAGCTGTCACCAAGACAGCTTTTAACCAACTCAGAGACATCAACAGAATGAAAAGTTTTTTCTCCCTGAAAGACCAGTAGAAATTTATGTGTTCATCTCCAGAAGACTGGATTAGTGTAGTGGGCTTTTTACTGGACTTCCAGATGCTGCTGCTAGAGTTTTAACCAGGACTAATGGTCCTTTCCCACTAGTACCCTCTTAGCCCTACCTTAATTCAGCTGACACCACACCACCCCAGTTCCTTTTATAATGGGGGTGATTGAGGCAGCATTCAGTGAGGGTGGTATTGCCTTAGCAAGGTGGCTAGTAAGTATCATGAAGTCATTTGTTTGCGACATACACAGAACAACAATGGAGGACGTTAAGCTCGTGATTTACGTGCTGCCTGGTTTAATGCCAGTTTTTATCCACAGTCGTGGCTTCGGGGTTTTAATGATGGCGGGGTTGAGAGTTGCTCTCATGACTTGTTATGTCATTCCATGACATCAGATTCTGGCCAATAGTGGCCTGCTGTCTCGACATGTCACAATTTTCAGCCTGACTCTGCACCTTCAGAACCCCGACAAACTAGGTGTTAAACATGCATCTATGCGCCCTGGAAAATCGGGAGGGGTGGTGTCGGGCTGGGCTGAGTGGGTACTAGTGGGAAAGGGCCATAAGAGATCTGAACACATCAAACCAGTTTTAACAATTTTACACAGGTTTCCAGATTATACTGGTTTCCAGTTTAGACTGGTTTCCAGTCACTCAGAGTTTACAGTAAAAGAACAGTTTAGGCTCAGAATCCGTCTGTAATATAAGATATAAAGCCCTAGCAGTGCTTTTAGATCCAAGGACTCAGTTCAGCTAATACAGACCAGTTCAGTTCAATCCAGCTTTATTTTTATAGTGTCAATTCACGTCATCTCAGTGAACTTTACAGACAAATCAATTCAAGTCATTCTGTTGTGGTCCAATCAGTATTCAGTCAAACAAGCCAATTCACAATAAATATCAGCCAAGCGAAGGTAACCAACAGATTGCATCAAAAATAAACTTTCAGTCACATCAATCACACGAGTGGAAAGGAAAAACTTGCTTTTAACAGGAAGGAAAAACCTTAGACAAAACCAAAACCAGAACTCAGCCCAGGGAGGGTAGCCATCTGCCTCAACAGGTTTGGTTGGAGAAGAGAGGAAAGAGTGACCAAAAGGCAGCACAGCTTTTAGCTAGGAACACCTGCTGGGAGAGAAGAAAAAATAGATTAATGATGCCACTACTGTCATAAGTTTATACATGTTTATAGTTTATATACAGTTATACATGAAAGAAAAGGAAGTACTCATTGCCTCAAGAGTCGTCCTGCAGCAGTCTAAGTTAGTAGTCCATTCTGGATTTATCAACAAGGAAGGTTTTAAGCCTAATCTTAAAGCTGCAAACTTGGAGCTGGTTTCTAAAGAGAGAGGCCTGGTAGCTGAAGGCTCAGCCTCCCATTGTACTCTTAAGCTGGATTTATGCTAACGCGGCATCTGCGTAAGGTCAGAACGGCGTAGCTGACGGTGAAGAATGCTATCGGACTCAAGCGTAGGGCGTACGTGTCGTTTTGGTGTTGTGTTGTAGTTTCTCTTATGACTCTGAAGGTGGCAGCAGGGGTGGTATTGGCTAGTAAATTCACCAAGTCGGAGTGTTTTTGATGGTTCACTTATTATTTCCTGTTATAAAACAACAATGTCCAACATGATGCAGTCTCTTCATGAGCTTCACCAGACAAATACCAGACAATACCAGACAAATTCAGTGAAAAGATCCAGAAATCTGGAAATGCGTAATTCCAAACTGACCAATCACAGTGGAGTACTTCTGCGTAACCGTCTGCATAGCAGGGGTGCTCGTCAGGTCTGGAAGAGGTGCGCGTCGAGCCTCAGCGCATATGCCGATGACACCATAACCGACCTTATGCAGATGACGCGAGTATAAATCCACAAGTAAATCTTCAGTCTGAGAGCAAAGTGCTCTGTGGAGAATATATGGAACTATGAGAGCTTTGATATACAATGGAGCCTGGGCATGGGGAGCTTTATATGTGAATAGAAGAAGTCCAGACCAGAAGCTGAAGTCTAACTCAGCAATTAGTACGTATAATCCCCTTGAAGCACAGGCAGACAAGTGGCTCTCTTGCAACATGTTTACGTGAAGACTTCTCCCCAAGTTTCACCGTGAAAACTGAACAAAAAAAATTAAAAGGAAAGAAATACAGACCATGTCAGTTTAACATAAAAATAACCTGCAAAGCTTGTAAAATAACTTTTTGCTAAAGTAAAATGCAGAAAAAAACAAATACCTTGTTGGCTGCATGCTCCTTGCAAAAGAATGTTTCAGGCCTCAGAAATTGTCCAGATCCTCTTCACCTTGCAGCATCTCTCCTACATGTGCATGCTTGTCACCTTCTAAAAGCTCTCATGAGAGCAGTCCAGCTCTCATGCTGTAACTGTAACTGTAGCTGTCCAGCTGTAACTTGGGGTGTTTGAAAATAAAAGCACAGATACTTTACCCCTCTTCAGCTGTATAATAAAGAATTCTTAATGATTTACTTGATGCAAAACAAATACACAAACACAAATTTGAAAAAAACAAAAAAAAGATTTTCACAGTAACGGTAACGAGAGGCAGGGTACACCTGGACAGGTTGCCAGTCATCGCATATTCTAATGTCTTAATATGATTTTGTTTCTCTTTATGTTCTGTATTGCTTGTAACGTTTTATGTAAAGCCTTTTGAATGGTCTTGTACATGAAATGTGATGTACAAATAGACAACAAGCAAACTGAGACCAACCAGGGAGTGTGTGAGTCTGCTGGTGATGAGTATCTCCTCACCTTTCAGACGACTTCCTGCTCCTCCTCGGGGCGTGTCTGCAGCTGCAGGTGTTTGAGGAGGAGCTCCAGCCGTCTGTTCAGCTGCTTGCAGGAGACAACAGTGAGATGGATGGAGACGACGAGCTCTTCTCTGATCCAATCAGACGTCTCCGTGTCTGCGCAGTGCCAGACTTCATGATGTGCAGGTAAACCCTGCAATTATTCACCTGTCTGTCACCTATATGTCAGCTGTTCATCTCTTTGTCTTGTGATTGTTTAGATCTTACCTAGACATGATGAAGGTGATCATCTTCAGTTACATGTTCTGGTTTGTCCTCACTATCATCTTCATCACTGGAACCACCAGGTGAGGCATACACCTGAGTCTTGCTGTTTTTAACATGGGCCATGTACAAAGGTGGATGAAGTAAGCAGCTGGCGTTCATGAATCCGATGCCGTTTAAGTGAAATACCACATATGGCCACTAGATGCTCTGAAACGCGTCCATTTCCATTACAAACATACAATTGATTAAACTCTTGACAATTCCCTCCTAAGTGGTGAATTTGTTGTTTTTCACTGTTATTTGATGATTTTTTTCCCCATTTATCATGTGTAATTGTGATATTGCCCCCTGTTTCCCATCTTGATTTAACATCAAGTAATCAAAGACTTACAAGGACCTTCTTCATAAGCTTTTATAAATAACTGTAGTATTTCATTTCCAAATTCATCTTTTGTTTTTTGTCCCTTTCCCAATATAGTCTCTTATTTGCAGGAATCTGAAGTGGTCCTGGTTCTGTAGGCCAAATTTATCTTTTAAGTTCTTGGAAGCTCCTAACTGTACCTTGACTTATGAGGGAGTAGTATGTTAGTCCTAAGGATGTACATTCCTAAAATCTATAATCGTGTCTAAATTCCAGGTTGTATGCAAACCATTTCAAGAATTCAAATGTCTTTTTTTAGATTGGACTATTTTAAGTTGCTTTAGAGCTGTAATTAATTACAAATCCATGGATTTTCTGAATCTATAAGGTGTTTTTGTAGTGCTGAAACAATCATCGCATTTACTGGTTTTCTTTTTCCCATAGTCTTTCCAATATCTTTCCATCTGGCTCCATAGCTAGGAGTGCGCCAGAGAATTAAAGGCCGTGTAATACACAAAAATATAAATATGTAAACACCAGCCTGGCAGTTTAACATCCCCCCTGAAAAGGTTTCTGGAGATATTTGAAGTTGGATTTCTGGAAAAGTTTTCTGATCTGTTCCAGGATCAGTATCTTCTGCATGGGTTACCTGGTGGCTTGTTTCTACTTCCTGTTGGTGGGTGGAGACCTGCTGCTGAAACCAATTAAATCCATCCTGCTGTACTGGGACTGTCTGATTGGCTACAACGTGTTTGTGATCACCATGAAGAACATTCTGTCGGTGAGACACGTCTTCATCATCATTGATGATCAGTCTGTGTAGCGCTGATCTGTGTGTGTGTGTGTGTGTGTGTCAGATCCTGGCCTGCGGCTTCATCAAATCTCTGGTGCTCAACCACTGCTGGCTGATTCAGCTCTTCAGTCTGGCGTGCACCATCAAAGGATACTCCAAACGTACGTCTGCCGGTCCAACGGTAAGCTGAGCCTCTTCCTCCGCTGCTGTTTACTCTGGTGTTTGTTGTTTACAGCGGAGCAGCAGAGCAGTAAACAGTGTGAGCTGCCGAGCGACGAGGCCGGAATCATCTGGGACGGCGTCTGTTTCTGCTTCCTGCTGCTGCAGAGGAGAGTCTTCAGGAGTCACTACTTCCTGTATGTGGTGCTGGACCTGCAGAATACGCAGCTGCTGGCCTCCAGGTACACACCTGTCCGCACAGGTACACCCACACACTCACAGCCAATCACATGACAGCAATGTGTGTGTGTTGCAGGGGGGCGGAGCTCTTTGAGGCGTCCACAGTGAAAGCCGTCAGAGCGAGACTGGAGGAGGAGAAGACTTCCATGGACTTGCTGAAAAGACAGTAAGACTTAGAATCCAGAGTCCAGACAGACTCAGTATAGTCCAGGACAAGTTTGAGGGGAGTCCAAGATGTCTATCAAGTCCTGGTTTAGTCCAGGGGGTATGTTGTACCTGTCCTCCCTCTGTTAAATCCAGGACAAGGTTGGTTTGGGATGAGTCCACGATGAATACAGAACATGTCCCAGTCCAGTCTGGAGTTAGTCCAGGGACAGAGTTTAGACCACATCATTGAGTCCAGAATCAGTCAGGGAAGAGACCAGACCAGACCAGCATGTAGTCAAGTCCTGTGTTCTATGATGTAATGACCAACTCACCTGTCCAGGTACTAATACTCACTGGTCCAGGTACAGATACTCACCTGTCCTGGTACAGATACTCACCTGTCCAGGTACAGATTCTCACCTGTCCTTTCTCTGTCTCCTTTAGGATGGAAAGGATTAAATCTCGCCAGCAGAAATTCCGTAAAGGAAAAGAGAGGATGTTGAGTTTGACCCGAGATAGTTTCCAAACTGATGGTCTGTGAGCAAATATCTGTCGTCATGGCAACAGGCTGCTAATTACTGGATGACCTGAAGATTTGTCTTTCTACAGGTCAGGAAAAGACAAGGGAGGGACAGCAAGAGAAGGAGTGGTGGAAACCCTGGGTAAACCACGCCTCCAGTGAGTCACATGACTTGACACATCATCAGTGCCCCCTGCCAGATCCAGATGAGGGTTTCATTTGGTTGTTTCTCTCTGTAGTGGTGAGGAGTGGTGACTACTACCTGTTTGAGACAGACAGTGAGGAGGAAGAGGAAGAAGAGAAGAAGGGTGGAGAGGAGAAAAAAGAGGCGGGGCTTACTGAGAAGTCAGCCTTTCAGGTAAGTCGTCATGACTCACAGCTTGTCAGCTTCAGGATCTAAAGCAGGGATCACCACCTGGGACCCAGAGGGCTGGTGTCCTGCAGCTCTAAAGGAGTTTTACTTAGCTGGCTGAGAGAAAAATGACTCTGGTTTGGAAAGACTGCAGACCCCTGCACTAAACACTGCATTTACTGCATTTTCTTTATATAGCTGTAGGCCTTCTTTTAAAGGAAAGAGACATTTTGCGCATAACAATGCCATTAATCGCGATTGAAAATTTTAATCTAATATAGCACTAATATATATATATTTATACCATGGTCTGGGTGAATACTCGATTCTGATTGGCTGGAGGGTGCCCATTAATAAGTGATAATGGACACCTATGAAAGAAGTTCCGACCAAATAGACGTATTGTTGTAAATTATTGTGCTGACTAAACGGTAGTTGGTAACCGTGGCAACAGAAACTCAGATGCCGGGCTGCAGACATGCATTATTTAATTAAATTTAAGTTTAATTATTTAAAATTAAATACAACATTGCCATTGATCGTGACATTTCATAAAGATACTGGCATGTCCATGGTGGCGTTTAAAGGACAGAGTTTAACGTTTGTGGACCCTGACCACTGCTGGTTTAACGTTTGTGGACTCTGACCTCTGCTGGTTGGGACGTTTGTGGACCCTGACCACTGCTGGTTGGGATGTTGCAGGACGACAAAATGTTGCTCCATTCTCGTCTCTCCTGGACTGATGGAGCCCAATAAGCCTTCACCTGCTTTCACAGCGATGCGCCGTCACAGACATGATCTGGCGCGTCTGCAGCCCGGCATCTGAGTTTCTGTTGCCACGGGTAACCACTTTGAAGTGTGTTTTTTGTGCAGGAGGGAATTTGGTGGTGTGCACAGACCATAACCCCCTTACATTTTTGTTGTACAGGGTGTGCAAAATTATTAGGCAAGTTGTATTCAAATCATGTTTTTTCTTGAACGATGCTGACTTCTTCCTGTACCACTGCTTGAAGATGGTGTCTTCCAGAAACTGGCAGTAGGACTGGGAGTTGAGCTTGACTCCATCCTCAACCCAAAAAGGTCCCACAAGCTCATCTTTGATGATACCAGCCCATACCAGTATCCCACCTCCACCTTGCTGGCGTCTGAGTCGGAGTGGAGCTCTCTGCCCTGTACTGATCCAGCCACGGGCCCATCCATCTGGCCCATCAAGACTCACTCTCATTTCATCAGTCCATAAAACCTTAGAAAAATCAGTCTTATGATGTTTCTTGGCCCAGTCTTGACGTTTTATCTTGTGTGTCTTGTTCAGTGGTGGTCGTTTTTCAGCCTTCCTTACCTTGGCCATGTCCCTGAGTATTGCACACCTTGTGCTTCTTGGCACTCCAGTGATGTTGCAGCTCTGAAATATGGCAAAACTGGTGGCCAATGGCATCTTGGCAGCTTCACGCTTGATTTTCCTCAGTTCATGGGCAGTTATTTTGCACCTTGTTTTTTCAACACGCTTCTTGCGACCTTGTTAACTATTTTGAATGAAACGCTTGATTGTTCGATGATCACGCCTCAAAAGCTTGGCAATTTTAAGAGTGCTGCATCCCTCTGCAAGACATCTCACTATTTTTGACTTTTCAGAGTCCGTCAAATCTCTCTTCTGACCCATTTTACCAAAGGAATGGAAGTTGCCTAATAAATATGCACACCTGATATAGGGTGTTGATGTCATTAGACCACACCCCTTCTCATTACAGAGATGCACATTACCTGATATGCTTAATTGGTAGTAGGCTTTCAAGCCTGTACCGGTTGGAGTAGAACAACATGCATAAAGAGGATGATGTGGTCAAAATACTCATTTGCCTAATAATTCTGCACACACTGTAGTTTAAAACTTTGAATCAGAGATTTTTGTGATGAAGTTTGATTCTTCAACCACTGAGGGATTCTTTAACATCCGCTTGTTTGACTCTAGTAAAATGCGGTGACGCCTGAATTGCATGTTAAAATGTGGACTTTATCTCCTGAACCATAGGTTAGTGTTTGTGTTTTAGTAATTGGTAAAAATCTGTAATATTACGTTAATATAATGAAAGGGGGAAAAAACATGTGGGATTCATTTTACTTTCTGCTTTTGTTTGCTGGGAGAAATGTTAGGAGTATTTGTGGGTTACAATTCTTATTTAGAGCAAGCCAAAAATAAACACTACCCATGCTTGCTACTATTCATAAGACTTGAGGAAAGCAAACCCAAAGCTCCTTAAAACAAGTGGACCTGGCAGCTCTTGAATGCACCTTTTCTTCATGGCAGGGGGTGAGATTGCTCAGTAAACACAGGGATGCTTCATCTGCAGCCTGTCCAGGCACACCATGCTGGAGCCCAAGTTGCTCTTGATGGCGACCAACACCTGTGTAAAGAACAAATAGAGGCTTCCCTATTTGTCTATTAAGTCACGTGATGAATGTTTTACAGTAGATGAGTGTGTATGACAAGAGGTTGAAAAAAGAAAGAATTGTACCCAACAGACATGTGTTGATACTAAAGTTCTATATAAAACTCAATCTCTTGAAGTTAAACGCAGTGTGTTGTTACTGAAGAACCCACACAATGAACACAGAACCTGCATGGCAGCTCCACCATAAATCACTGAAGCATACACAAGCTGTCACACACATTATCTTGTAATCTTCTGCAGTTTGGAGAACATGGAAAAGCTTTTTATAGTCAGAGTTTTATTGTAAATACAGCTGGATTTTTAGGGAAAGATGCTAAAAATCAGTTAGTCTGATTCTTAGCGTCAGACATCTGCATCTCTGCCAGTGACAGAAGAAACCAATCGGTAAAGATTGTAGAGACTTATAACATGACTGCATGTTTAATCAGGACGATGATAAAATTTAAAGTCAGTTTGATGTGCCATGTTTCTCTCTGTCAGTTTGTCTACCATGCCTGGATAACAGACTCCAGAACAGCCATGAGAGCTCGTACCAGCCACAAGAAGCTCTGGAGGAAGAACTCGTCAGAGCAACAGAGCAGGAGAGAGGAGAAGAGAGGAGGTGAGGAGGAGGAGAAGGAGGGAGGAATTAAGATTAAGTTCTGGGCTGTGTCCAAATGTCCACCCTACTCCCTACATAGTGCCTTATATAGGGGTCACGCCATTTTGTCTGAGTGTCCGAATGTCCAGAGAGAGAAAAAGTAGGGCTCTCAATATTACCCACAATGCATCTTGAAAAGTAGTGAGCATCGACGGTCACTTGACGGGTCATTATAGACCACAATGAATTGCGGGCAGAAGCTCAACATGGCGCAAGGAGGCGAAAAAATTGAGCTGCGCGAAATTACCAATAAGCAAACAAACAAAGAATAAAATATAACATAAGGAATAAAAATAAAAATATTTACACACAACTTTGGATTGGATTTGGAATGACATCTTGACGCGGGTTGTGGTTGCCGTGGTGACGTCGGTGGTCACATGGTTTGCGGCAAGGAAAAAAAAGACAGCTTCGTGTCTGAATCGCCAAGAGAATGAGTCACTATATAGTGCAGCCCTATGTAGTGAACGAGGGGTTAGGGAGTATGGTGGACATTCGGACACAGCCCTGGACTTCTGTCAGGGTTCACCTGTGTGTCTGTAGTATTGACTGGTCAGGACCCTCATCCACCCACCATCCATCCATCCATCCATCCATCCACCCATCCATCCATCCACCGACCCAACCAACCAACCATTCATCCACCCATCCATCCGCCGACCCAACCAACCATCCAACCATACACCCACCCAACCAACCATCCAACCATCCACCGACCCAACCCTCCATCCACCCATCCATCCACCCATCCATCCACCCATCCAACCATCCATCCACCAATCCATCCAACCATCCACCGACCCAACCAGCCCTCCATCCACCCATCCAACCACCCATCCAACCATCAACCGACCCAACCAACCCATCTATCCATCCATCCATCCATCCACCCACCCATTTAACCATCCACCAACCCAACCAACCCTCCATCCACCCATCCAACCATACACCCACCCAACCAACCATCCATCCATCCAACCATACACCGACACAACCAACCCTCCATCCACCCATCCAACTATCAACCGGCCCAACCAACCCATCTATCCATCCATCCATCCACCATTAAAACATGTCATTATAAACTACTACATAACAAAAAAACTTCATGGAGATTAAAGGAATACTCCGTCAGACTGGGCTGTAACTTTTTCTGCCTTCATCTCCGGCTGTGGACCTGGTCCTGAGGATCTGATGAGTTCTGGATGGATCAACAAACACACCGAGTGAACTTACCCGAAGTCAAACTTAGAGGTAACAGAATTCTAAAGACTAAACCCAGGACCAGCTCCGAGGACATCCTGGACCAGGATTGATTTGGTCTAAATGTTCCGTTTCAAGACCTAATTTCTGAATAGAGACTCAGTTCCCTCCAGAAGCAACAAGAGTGTGTCAAAGCTCAGAAGGTCCATCGGATGAGCCGCAGGTCCGACTGAGAGCTCCGTCACACCTCGGAGTCATTCTCAGGGTCGGACGAAGACTTTTAGCAGCTGAAGGTCTGGTTCTGAGTCCTGAAGTAAACTCAGAAACAGACTTTCCTTTTCTTCTTTGTGCTTTTCTTTCTTCTCTGTTTCTTCTTTCTTTTCTTTTCAATTTGTTCTAGAAGTGAGAGAACCAGATTTTATTTTTTTCTCTCTCTTCAGTCCGATAATTACCCGGGATCAGCTCCAATCCACCAATGAGAGCGTCTCAGACTGCTCACAGGCCTCGCCCATTTTTTGACTGACACGTGAAGGGACCAATCAAAGAACAGAAAGATGAGCCAACGAGACTGCTTCCCAAGTTAAATCAACAAAAACAAGACTTTTAAATAATAATAATAATAATAATCTCGTTATATTGAGAGAACAAAGTTGTTTTGTTTTTCTCGAGCAAGTGTAAGTTTTCTGTAGAATCCTGATTTTGCACAGCACATGATGGAACACATATTCCCATAAAGGCTTCTTTGGTGAAAGAGGGGGACAATGTGAAGAGGAATTCTTCCACAGGTTTATTGTGCAGGTAGTTGTTCATTAGTTTCTGATGTTTGGTCTACTGAACTGAATTATTAGTCCAGTTTATAACACTGTTCTGTTCGGTAAAAGAACGTGGAGGTGTCGTGACCTGGCTCTGTGCAGAGTCCAGAGTCCTTCATGAATCTACGTTGAGTGGTCGACGTCTGGCTGCTATACTTCTATATCTGGGCCAGCTGACAAAGTTTCTTTATCCTGTAGTAAAAAAGGAATTTGTTCACACACCAATACTGGAAAATATAGCAAGGATATTCTGTAGTGAATATTTTTCCATTTTATGCGGAGCATTATGGTCTGCTCCGAAAAAACAATTATCCCATTATTAACTGCAAAGTTAAATCCATTTTGGGATCCTGTCCATTTTCATTATTATTTTCAAAACAGAGGCCTCCAAATAATCTTTATATGTACATGACTAAATTAAGTATTAGAGATTTTACTAGCATATAACTTCAAATAGTTTATTATGACACTAAACCAACACTGGACACGTGCACATATTAGTCACGTGAATGATTTCTTAAGCAAGAACTTTGTTCTTGGTGCAAAGCTGTATCAGAGATTTCTTCTTCCAGGGATACCTTCAGGACATCGCAGGACATCCAGAGCGTTGCCTGAGGGCCATTTCCTTAGTGTCTGTGAGTGGGGGTGGTTGTGGACCTCCACCCATTTTTTAGGCTCTGGTTAGTGCTGGAGATCTAGTCTGATCCAGACTGGGATAACTGTCCAGCTGAGTTACCATGGTAACTACTGATGGAGAACCAGTCTGATTTTTACCAGGATAACCGTCTGGCTGAGTTACCATGTTAACTAGTGCTCGAGAACCAGTTTGATTTATACCGGGATAACTGTCCAGCTGAGTTACCATGGTAACTAGTGCTGGAGAACCAGTTTGATTTATACTGGCATAACTGTCCAGCTGAGTTACCATGGTAACTACTGATGGAGAACCAGTCTGATCCAGACTGGGATAACTGTCCAGCTGAGTTACCATGGTAACTAGTGCTCGGGAACCAGTTTGATTTATACTGGAATAACTGTCCAGCTGAGTTACCATGGTAACTAGTGCTGGAGAACCAGTTTGATTTATACCGGCATAACTGTCCAGCTGTATTACCATGGTAACTACTGATGGAGAATCAGCCTGATCCAGACTGGAATATCTGTCCAGCTGAGTTACCATGGTAACTAGTGCTAGGGAACCAGTCTGATCTAGACCGGGATAACTGCTAGCTCACTGTCCATGTCAGAATGAAAAATGAACACAACCTGCTTTAATGTTCAGAAACTCAGACATTCCTTTACTTTGGGCTCCTTTTTCCTTCTTCCTACATTTTCTGTAAGCAGCACCTGACTGCTTGGATTATGAACTTTTTTAATGATTTTCTTGTTGGCAACACACGACAAGGTGACGTCGTCCATCAGTATTATCATTACTAACCTGGATGCGTCGCTCCCCTCCCCCACTCTCTCACCAGGTCAGGTCAGCAGCACCAATTTAACCATCCACCAACCCAACCAACAAACATCCACCCATCCAACAATACACCCACCCAACCAACCATCCATCCATCCAACCATACACCGACACAACCAACCCTTCATCCACCCATCCAACCACCAACCGACTCAACCAACCCATCTATCCATCCATCCATCCACCCACCCATTGAACCATCTACCAACCCAACCAACAAACCATCCACCCATCCAACCATACACCCACCCAACCAACCATCCATCCATCCAACCATACACCGACAAAACCAACCAACCCATCCACCCATCCATCCACCCATCCACCGACCCAACCAGCCCTCCATTCCCCCATCCAACCACCCTTTGTTGTCCCGTCTTCTTCCTTTTGTCTGCCCATTTTTATCCTTTTGTTGTCCTGTCATTGTCTTGTTATGATCCTGTTATCACCCTGTTTTTGTCTTGTAAATATCTTTTCACTGTCCTGCTCTCATCCTTTTATCATCCTGTTATCATCCTTTTATTAAGACTAAGTATGGTTATTGTCCGGTTGTTGGCTATTTACGATCCCGTTGTCGGACCGTTGTTGGCCTGTTTTCACCCTGATATCTATAGTGAGCAATGATACTTTACTAAGTATGGTTATTTGTGTAGCACATTTATGTAAAAGACATTTGAAAGTGCTTTCACTAAAACATTAAAAGCATTACAGCTGTAAGCAATAACAAGTGCATTAAAGAAGAAAGAAAGAAATTTAAATATGAGTATAAAAATCATCCTGTAATCATCCTGCTACCATCCTGCAATTGTCCTGTTATCATCCTACAATCATCCTGTTTTCATTCTGTTTTCATTCTGTTATCATCCTACAATCATCCTGTTTTCATTCTGTTTTCATTCTGTTATCATCCTACAATCATCCTGCAATCATCCTGTTATTGTCCTGTTTTCACCCTGCTATCGTCCTGTTATCATCGTACAGTCAGTCCTGTTATCATCCTGTTTTCATTCTGTTATCATCCAATAATCGTGTTATCATCCTGCAATCATCCTGCATTCGCCCTGTTATCATCCTACAATTGTCCTGTTATCATCCCACAATCATCCTACATTCGCCCTGTTATCATCCTACAATTGTCCTGTTATCATCCTACAATCTTCCTATTATCATCCTGTTCTCATTCTGTTTTCATTCTGTTATTATCCTACAATCATCTTGCAGTCGCCCTGTTATCGTCCTACAATCGTCCTGTTATCATCCTACAATCGTCCTATTATCATCCTGTTCTCATTCTGTTTTCATTCTGTTATTGTCCTACAATCACCCTGCAGTCGCCCTGTTATCATCCTACAATCGTCCTGTTATCATTCTGTTATCATCCTGTTTTGATTCTGTTATTATCCTACAATCATCCTGCAGTCGCCCTGTTATCGTCCTACAATCGTCCTGTTATCATCCTGCAATTGTCCTGCTATCATCCTGTTTTCATTCTGTTATCATCCTACAATCATCCTGCAATTGTCCTGTTATCGTCCTGTCATAACATGGCTATCGTCCTGTTATCATCCTACAATCAGTCCTGTTTTCATTCTGTTTTCATTCTGTAATCATCCTGCAATTGTCCTGTTATCATTCTACACTCATCCTGTTTTCAATCTGTTATCATCCTACAATCATCCTGTTTTCATTCAGTTTTTATTCTGTTATCATCCTATAATCGTGTTATTATCCTACAATCATCCTGCAGTCTCCCTGTTATCGTCCTACAATCGTCCTGTTTTCATCTTGTTTTCATTCTGTCTTCATTCTGTTATTATCCTACAATCATCCTGCAGTCGCCCTGTTATCGTCCTACAATCGTCCTGTTTTCATACTGCAATTGTCCTGTTATGATTCTGTAATTATCCTACAACCATCCTTTTATCGTCCTGTTATCCTACAATCATCCTGTAATTGTCCGGTTTTCATCTTTCAATTGTCCTGTTATCCTCCTACTGTCGTCCAGTTATCTTTCTGTTATAGTCCTGTTATTGTCCACGTTTTCATCCCTTTGTCATTCTGTTCGTTCTTTTGTTGTCACATTTTCCCAGTCATTGCCCTGTTTTTATCCCAGTATTGTCCCATTGCCGTCCTGTTGTTTTCTCTTTTTTTCTTCCTGTTTTCATGCTGTTGTCTCTGGTTTTTGTCTTTGTCCGGTTGTTGGCTATTTACGATCCCGTTGTCGGACCGTTGTTGGCCTGTTTTCACCCTGATATCTATAGTGAGCAATGATAGTTAAAGAAATCTTTCTGGATGAGCCTCACATGGATGATTAAGTTAAAACATACAACATTAATACAGGGACAGGAAGCAGAACATTTTTAGTTCTATGCTGTACTGTTATTTTATTTCTGTTCTTACTTCCATATCAGTGTTCTCAGATATTGGTGAAACAGTTGATGTACAGTCCTAATTTCAGTAACAGCAGGAAAAACGCTGAACCGTTTGTGTACCGGTGATACCAGAACCAGCTTCTTCTATTTAACAGCTGCAGTCATAGAGGTGATGGAGGAGACGGAGGAGGAAGGAGTGGAGGATGACACAGAGCTGGAACCAGGTAGAAGGTTTCAGCTGAAGAATTTGATTTAAGTGTGTTAATGAAGGAGTCCACTGCACTCAGCTGACGTTGTGTTTTCCAGACACCGCTCTGCGTCGGTTCTCCAACACTCTGCGGTTCTTCTGGGTTCTGCTCGCTGCTCTTCTGGACTCTCTGACTGCCTGGTTAAACAGTTTGTGTCAGGAACACATCGATATCTCCACCGTGCTTCGCATCGAACACTGCATGCTAACACAGCAGGCGAAACAGGTAAACACACAGAACTACAACTCCCTGCAGCAGGCTGTGGCTTGGAACTACAACATGGGGACCCACCACACTGGGGGCTCTGCCTGCTCAGCCTGCATGAATTTTCCCTGTCTGGATGGCTGGAGGTCCTGCACTGCAGCCCTATGGCTGTGGTGGGGACCATGGCCAAACTTGATCGGGGCGGTTCCTGTGGTGCTCGCTGTGGTCATGGGTGGGTGGACTCTGGGTGTGGTTGGATCCCCAAAATACTGTTTCCTCACAGCAGCGTCAAGCCAGATGCTTATTTTATTAGTATTTTCATAAAAACATTTGATTAAGAGATAAATAAAGGGGGGTTAGAGTTCCTGTTTGGGTAGAATAGAGAGGGAGGGAGAAGTGGAGGAAATTGGGGGTGTGTACAAAGAGAAACTGGAATATTTTGAAATTGCTTTGTTATACTTTGTTGTGTGAAGGCTTGTTTTATTTTATTATGCATATATGAATTTATTCATAATCTATACTCCAGTTACGGGTTGCAGGGAAGCTGGAGCCAGCAATTAGCAGGCAAAGGGCAGGTACACCTGGACAGTTCACCAGTCCATCGCAGGATCAGCACAGAGAGACAAACAACCACTCACTCCCAGGGAGAATTTAGAGTGACCAGTTAACCTAACATGCATGTCTTTGGATGGTCTTTTCTCCCCTCCCGTACAACCTGTGAAGCTAACCACCACACCACCGTGCAGCCCAATCATGCATCTTGTTTTTATTAAGTAAAGCACTTTCTGTTGCTTTTTGGCACGAAAGCACTTCATAAATAAAATTTGATTTTAGTTGAACAAAGATGGAGGAAAATTCTGAACTTGTTGTTTTCTCTGACTTTTCAGGGTAGTATGCCCAGCAGGGAGGCTATCAACTTTTACTACCAGCAGAAGATGATGGGAACCTCCACAGAGTCAGAACTGGACTGCAGTACCCATGAGTCCAAGCAACAGGCCTCAGCTGAGACAGGAAGAGTAGAAGAAGAAGAGAGGCTCGTTTCTGATACAGCTGGAAAGGCAGCAGGTCAAACATCTAAAGTTTCTAGAAAAAATTACATGGGAGGCCTACACACTGAGCCAGAACCAGGATCAGGACCAGGAGGACATGGTCCCACAGATCTACATGGTGAAACAGAACTAGGAGGAAGTGGACTGGTAGATCCACACACTGAAACTTCTCCAACAATGGGATCAGGACTGGATCCAAATACACTTTATACTAAAACAGGACCAGAGTTTTCCAAAGATCATGTAAAAATTTTTGAACCTCAAACTGTTCTGGAAGAACATCCACCTGAAACAGACCCAGAACCATTATCAGGAGCAGATGGGTCAGAAGAGCCAGTTCAAGCCTCAGAAGTGGCAGAGGGTCCAACTGAAGCAGGACCTCCGCCATCAGAAGCTGAGGGCTGCCCAGAATGCCTGGTGGCAAAAACCAGCCAAAGACCACGACCCAGATTGTCCAGGATGGAGAGAGTCCACTCTTTATCATCTTTATCCTCTTCAGATGAAGAAAGCATCTGTGTATCGCACAGGTCCGTTTCTCAGAAAGCTCATCAAGAATTATCTTCTGGTCTCAGCTGATCAGCTGATTACCATCCTGGTCTCTCAGCAAGAAGAACTTTCTAATTTATTCAAACCTCTTCTTTATCAGAACCTTTTTTCTTCTTCTTCTTCATCAGAACCTTTCTTCTTCTTCTCCTTTTTCATCAGAACCTTTCTTCTTCTTCTCCTTTTTCATCAGAACCTTTATTCTTCTTCTTCTTCTTCTTCATCATCATTAGAATCTTTCTTCTTCTTCATCAGAACCTTTCTTCTTCTTCTTCTTCTTCTTCTTCTTCTTCTTCATCATTAGAATCTTTCTTCTTCTTCATCAGAACCTTTCTTCTTCTTCTTCTTCTTCTTCTTCTTCTTCATCATTAGAATCTTTCTTCTTCTTCATCAGAACCTTTCTTCTTCTTCTTCTTCTTCTTCTTCTTCTTCTTCTTCTTCATCATTAGAATCTTTCTTCTTCTTCATCAGAACCTTTCTTCTTCTTCTTCTTCATCATTAGAATCTTTCTTCTTCTTCATCAGAACCTTTATTCTTCTTCTTCTTCTTCATCATCATTAGAATCTTTCTTCTTCTTCATCAGAACCTTTCTTCTTCTTCTTCTTCATCATTAGAATCTTTCTTCTTCTTCATCAGAACCTTTCTTCTTCTTCTTCTTCTTGTTCTTCTTCATCATCATTAGAATCTTTCTTCTTCATCATTAGAACCTTTCTTCTTCTTCTTCTTCTTCTTCTTCTTCATCATTAGAATCTTTCTTCTTCTTCATCAGAACATTTCTTTTTCTTCTTCTTCTTCATCATCATTAGAATCTTTCTTCTTCATCATCAGAACCTTTCTTCTTCTTCTTCTTCTTCTTCTTCAGAACCTTTCTTCTTCCTCTCCTTCATTAGAACCTGGTCAGCATAGAACTCCTTCATGAGGCTGTTCCTTCTCCCTCTGAGCTAAATGCTGCCCTGTAGATGTTCTTTCAGACATCTTGATTAGTTTCATGTCAGGTGTTTTGGACTTCTGTTTTCTTTCTTTTTATTGTCATTGTTTTGTTTGTGTGTAAACAGTTGTGGAGAATCAAAGCAACTTCCTGTTAGTGTTCTGCCAACTCATCAGTTCACCGGTGCCTCCCTCCCCACCCCCCCATCCTCGCTGCTACTCCCACCCTCCTACAGCCTGGCCCTCGGCCTGGATCTGCAGGCAGGTACGGGGCAGGTGGATCACATAGAGCACAGGAGCGAAGAGGTCAAGTTCAGGAAACCGCTGCCAGTTCAGAGTCCAGTTGATAGAAGTGACTTCCTGTCTGAGTCAGCCCCCACTTCCTGTCCCATGGCGTCTCGCACTCAGGAGCTGACGGCCAGTGAGCTGCTGAAAAACAGGTGAGATATCGGGACAGGTGAGACCTTGAGGAGCTTCACCTGTCTCTAGCTCATGATTTACACTCCACTTCTCTGTGCTGCAGGACTTTCTACAACAAGGAGCTGGAAGCATCAGACCGTTTCTATGACAACCAGCCTCCACTGCTTCAGCTGTGCTACGCCCTGTACAACATCCTGGCAGCCAGGTAAGTTTAGATGGACAAGCTGTGGAGATGCAGACTCTGGGTTTACATCCCATCCTTCACTTCAGGCATGAGATGGTTCTTTCCTGCATGTGTTTTTCTTGAAGTCCTCCTCTGTTAGTTACTCTTTGTATTAAAGATGGGTTCTTTAATACCACCTTTTCTGTTCTTGTTATTAAAAACACCTGTGATGGTTTGACTGTACACCTCCAACCTTATTCAGGGATGACAGTTGGCCCGAACTATGTGGGAAAAGTTTTCCTGTTGCAGTTTGATTTGTCTTTGAATCTTTTAAATTCCAGCTTCTGTTCAGTGTTCATGGATAAATCTGTTTCTGACGTGAGATGTGAAGACAGTAGCAATGTGCAGTGGTAAAACTGAGGATGCAACACAGCAATGCATCGTTGAACAATTTGAATTGTTGACAAGATAATCAGTGAAGATGCATAGTCCTCCCTTTCCTCTCTGTCCTTCTTTGTTCCCTGTCCTTCTTTCTTCCCTGTCCTCTCTGTCCTCCTGTCCTCTCTGTCTTCTCTCTCCTAGCTGGTGAGTAGTTCCCCTTGTCATTTCCTCACATGCCATTCAAAGAGATCTGCACAATCCCCCCGGCAGATAGTCCTGGTGCATGTCTGACCAATACTTAGAAGCTGTAGGTGGCGCCATGCAGACTCAAATTAGAAATTACTACTCAGCAATGATAGAGGATTTTCACCCTGATGTGTCTCATAAAAGCAAGGCTAAAACTGTATTTATTACTGGATGGGTCTTTTTTAGGGGGACCTAATTCTTTACTTTTTGCTAAGTAATTTACTGCTGGGCCAATCCTGGACAAGACAACATGCTTATATAGTCCATTACCTTGTTTATCCATAAATATATCCAAACCTCATTCAGTAAAACGCATCAAGTTTCAGAGGTGCTGAATCCTCATATTTACCAACTCAAAGTTCTATTAGGGCTTTACAGAACTATATCTGTTTAACTGAGGCTAGTTACCAACAAACACCTGAATGTCTGACTGAACACAGTATCTCCTGTTTGTTCATGTAAGGTCGGAGATGGTGTGTTACCTCGTCATTGTGTTGAACCACATGGTGTCTGGCAGCTGTCTCACCCTGGTGCTTCCTATGCTAGTCTTTCTCTGGGCAACACTTTCTGTTCCTCGACCCAGTAAGACCTTCTGGATGACAGCTATCATCTACACAGAGGTTTGTGGCATCCTGTTCCTTTCAGTGATCATCTATTACTTTATCAGTAACTTCATACTTGGCTTCCCTGTATGTCCTTAGGTCACCATTGTCATCAAGTATTTCTTCCAGTTCGGTTTCTTTCCATTCAACCAGAAACTGGAAGTGGACCGTTCCAAACCTTTCCACCCTCCAAACATTCTGGGTGTTGAGAAGAAGGAAGGCTACGTTCTGTATGATCTGCTTCAGCTGCTGGCTTTGTTCTACCACAGAGCCATACTGAAGGTAAAACCCACACTTAAACCACCACAGACCAGTAACGTAAAAGCACAAACTTCCACAACAGAGGTAAAACCGGGACTAATGCTATCACACAACCAGAGTGAAGGTAAAACCCAGACTTATACCAACACAGAGCTCTACTGTAGTGTATTGATGAGATGGAGACGGGTAACGTTTTAACGGCGTTTACTAGGCCTGGTAGAAGGCATAACACAGGGACAATATACAGCTTCCTGTTTCCGGTAAGACACCACCCATCAGTGACCGGTATTCTTAAACAGCCTTATGGTGGTGAATATACCACACCACCAAAAATCCCTACTACATGTAAAAATTCAAACTTATACCATCACAGAACCATACTGAAAGTAAAAAAAAACATTTGACTCCCCGTTCCTCCTTACCCCCTGCAGTGCCATGGACTGTGGGATCAGACAGTCAGCACAGAGGCGGACACACCTGGTCAAAGCAGTGATGAAGGTGAATTCACTCACAGAACCACTGGCAGGGATGCTGGTACTGATGCTGGCAACATACTGCGAAGGAGAGCAACGAGACAAGCCCGATGCAGCTCTACGCCGCAACATTCTCCTGCAGGTACACACACTTTTACTCAACAAAGGTGATGTCAAGGTAAATGCATATCTGTGTCTTTAGCTGTGGAGGAGCTTTGTGATATTTCTTCCTCTTTCCAGGCAGTGTGAGCTCCAGAGCTCAGCAGCCCAGTCGGTGGGATCTGCTGCTGGAGAAACTCCAAGAGCTCTCCATTCTCACCAGGGAGTATTCTGTCAGCAGGTGAGTGTTTGGTCAGCTCACTGTTACACTGTCCATAAACCATGTTACCCATAATTCCTCTGTGTGTGTCTGTCAGGTGCATGTCTCTTTACCAGCCGCTCTGCCAGTTCTTCAGAGCTCTGGTCCAACCCGAGTACAGCGCTGTGACTGACGTGTACGTCCTCATGTTCCTCGCTGACACCGTTGACTTCATCATCATCGTCTTCGGCTTCTGGGCCTTTGGAGTAAAGTTTTTGTTCCTGTTTGTTGCTGAGTTGAACCAGAACCCAGTTTATTTTTTCTTAGATTTGGATGTTTTATTCTGTAACTGTTTTGTTTTTCTTCAACTCTCAGAAACATTCTGCAGCTGCCGACATCACGTCCTCCCTGTCAGAGGATCAAGTCCCTGAAGCGTTCTTAGTGATGGTCCTCATCCAGTTTGGTAGGCCCACCTCCCTGTTCTCACTGCCACCTGTCTGTCCACCTGTTTGTTCACCTGTCTGTCCACCTATCTGTTTTATCAGGTACCATGGTGATAGACAGAGCTCTGTATTTAAGGAAGACAGTTCTGGGAAAATTGGTCTTCCAGGTTATTTTGGTTTTTGGGATTCATTTCTGGATGTTCTTCATCCTGCCGACAGTCACTGAACGGTAACTCAACTGTACCTTTTTTATTTATTATTTTCTATTTTTTTATTAAACCTTTATTTAACCAAGTTAAAAATCCATTGAGATCAAAAAAATTTCAAAGGCGACCTGGTGAAAAGGGGTCAGCAGCACACATCTTAGAATACAGATTCAAAGTAAAAGACCATAAATTAACAAGCAATAAGCTTTTGAACAACGTGTGTTATTCAGCGCTGTCTGATCCTTCTCTGTCTCTGTAGGCGGTTCAGTCAGAACCTGGTGGCTCAGCTCTGGTACTTCGTGAAATGTGTGTACTTTGGCCTGTCAGCTTATCAGATCAGATCTGGTTATCCAACACGAGTTCTAGGAAACTTCCTGACCAAGAGCTACAACTACCTGAACCTGTTCCTGTTTCAAGGGTAAGCTTTAGCTTGGCTTAACAAATAGACCAAATAGTCATGTCATGTGAAGTTTTTTAATTTTATTTGTTGGCTTTAAAAGATTTGTTCATCATCTGTAAATAAATCATCAGAAGGAAGAGTGTTCAAAAATCCACATTTTTAAAAGAAGGCAAAAACACTAGAGTTTGAGTAGAATTGACAATTCTTTGTTAAGCCAGTAAGGTAAGAAACAATACATATCTCTGTCAGAGGAGGCCTGTTAGCTTAGCTTCTGGTCCACTAATACATGAAGTGTCGGGACCCTTCGGTTCAGCCAAAAGACGCGCCTACCTAAGTTATCCTCCTCATTTATACTGATACAATGCATTGTGGCTATGTGCGTGCATGTGGTGCGCATTCATGTGAATGTGTATTTTGCAAGGTGGTCCCTCCTTCCTCCGTCACTTTTCTTTCCAGGCTGTTTTCTTCTTTCCCACAGTCAGTTGGGTGAGATCTGCAAAACAAGCTTTATCCTCCCTATTTCTGCTTATTTGTTATCTTCTCAGTAGCTTTCTCTTGCTGGGCACCAGAACAATTTTCAAGGTCCCTTGCCACTTTCCCAGCATTGTGAATGCCGGACTCAGTAGCCCTGTCTCCTGTTTATGTGAATGCACTATCTGTAACTTGCAAAGCAATGATAACAATTAAGCTGTAGTTCTATTAATTAAAAGCAGAGCCTAATGCATGTTACTAAAATCTAAGGATAAAATGTAAATGAATAAATGAATAAGAATGCTTAAATGAGTAAATGAATAATAAATGAGTAAATGAATGAGAATGCTTATAAAATATTTGCAACACATGTCATTTCAAATCCAATCCAAAGTTGTGTGTAAATATTTTTATTTTTATTCCTTATGTTGTATTTTATTAGTTGTTGCATATCTGTTAAATAAAAAATGTTTTTTTTGCCTCCTTGCGCCATGTTGAGCTTCTCCCTGCAATGCATTGTGGTCTATATTGACCCCTCTAGTGACCATCGATGCTCACTACTTTTCAAGATACATTGTAGGTAATTTTGAGTGCCCTACTTTTTTCTTTCTGGACATTTGGACACCCCTTCAAAATGGTGTGACCCCTAGGGCACTATGCACTATGTAGGGAGTAGGGTGCACATTCGGACAGAGCCTGGGAGTTGGAGAAAACCTCTAGCCTAGCTAAACATAAAAAGTGTGTCCCAATTCAGGGTCTGCACACTTCGAAGTGCGGATTCGTCGGCCACATATGTCATCGTGGTGCGTGAAGTACTGTCCCAATTCACAGAATTTGAAGGACCCTCCGCATCCACCCTTCAAATCTGCACTTCGTTTGGCCCAAAAGAAAGGCTGTTGGTGATGCATCCTTCTCGGTGTCTTTTCTCCCTGAATTCTTTGTGCACAAGACGGTGGCAAATCAACAACCAAGCTCAAAAAAGTAAGTTTTAGGTTTCAGTCTTGTTAAAAAAAAAAAAAAAAAGTATGTTTTTTTTTAACTACAATTTAGTATAAACATTACAAAACCAAGTACATTAAAGGTATATTTCTTAAATGGTGACTTTAAAATGCGGTAATATTTGATATTTGTGGATTTTTAAGAGGTTAATGTGTGTACCGTGTTTTGTTTTTGTTTTTGTTTTTTTACTATCTGGAGTGTCATGGACATGTGAAACAGACAATCTAAGAATCAGTAGTGTAATGAGGAATTTCAGAGGTTTAAGTGATTCAACGTCCTGTGTTGTTGCTATGGGAAATTCTTGTTGATTAGGTAGGTTGTCCCATTTCACGTACATTAAGCAGATTTCAAAGTGTGCAGACTCTGAATTGGGACACACCTATAGACTGGAGCTGGGGAAAACTTTTAGCCTAGCTTAGCATATAGACTGGTAGTTGGGGAAAACTGTAGCCTTGCTAAGCATATAGACTGGAGCTAGGGAAAATTTTTAGCCTAGTTTAGATTACAGACTGGGAGTTGGTGAAAACTCTTATCCTAGCTTAGCATATAGACTGGGAGTTGGAAAAACCTTTAACCTCGCTAAGCATATAGACTGAAGGTGGGGAAAACTTTTAGCCTAGCTAAGCATATAGACTGGGGCTGTGTCCGAATGTCCACCCTACTCCCTAATCCCTTGTTCACTACATAGGGCTGCACTATATAGCACACTACATAGTGACTCATTCACTTGGCGATTCGGACACGAAGCTGCCTATTTTTTCCTTGCCGCAAACGACGTGACCACCGCCGTCACCACGACAACCACAACCCGTGTCAAGATGTCATTACAAATCCAATCCAAAGTTGTGTGTAAATATTTTTGTTTTTATTCTTTATGTTATATTTTATTCTTTGTTTGCTTATAAGTAATTTCGCGCAGCTAAATTTTTTCGCCTCCTTGCGCCATGTTGAGCTTCTGCCCGCAATGCATTGTGGTCTATAATGACCCGTCAAGTGACCATCAATGCTCACTACTTTTCAAGATGCATTGTGGTAATTTTGAGAGCCCTACTTTTTCTCTCTCTGGACATTCGGACACTCCGAAAAAATGGCGTGACCCCTATATAGGGCACTATGTAGGGAGTAGGGTGCACATTCGGACACAGCCTGGGAGATAGGGAAAACTTTAGCCTCGCTAAGCATATAGACTGGAGCTGGGGAAAACTTTTAGCCTAGCTTAGATTAAAGACAGGGAACTGGTGGAAACTCTTAGCCTAGCTTAGCATATAGACTGGTAGTTGGAAAAACCTTTAGCCTTGCTAAGCATACTTCGAAGTGCGCAGACCCTGAATTGGGACACACCCTTTATTTAAACTTAATACGACTCTTCTGAGGTTGCTGATTCGCCACCGTCTTGTGCGCAATGAATTGTGGGAGAAAAGAGGCCGTAAAGGATGCATCACCAGCAGCCTTCGTTTGAGGCCAAACGAAGTACGGATTCGAAGGGTGGATTCAGAGGGTCCTTCAAATTCTGTGAATTGGGACAGTACTTCGCTCACCGCGATGACGTATGTGGCCGACGAATCCGCACTTCGAAGTGTGCAGACCCTGAATTGGGACACACCCATAGACTGGAGCTGGGGAAAACTTTTAGCCTAGCTAAGCATATAGACAGGGAGTTGTGGAAAACTGTTAGCCAAGGATATAGACTGGATTCTAGCTTAGAATACAGACTGGGAGCTGGTTAAAATGCTTAGTCTAGCTTAGCATATAGACTGGGAGTTGGGGAAAACTTTAGCCTCGCTAAGCTTATAGACTGGAGCTGGGGAAAACTTTTAGCCTAGCTTAGATTAAAGACTGGGAGCTGGTGAGAACTCTGAGCCTAGCTCAGCATATAGACTGGGAGTTGGGGAAAACCTTTAGCCTAGCTTAGCATATAGACTGGGAGCTGGGGATACGTTTTAACCTAGCTTAGCATATAGACAGAGTTAGGGAAAACTTTTAGCGTGTAAATAGTGCATTCGATTTGAGTTGGAACTCAGAAGTCAGGACTGGAAGTGACGTCACATCCTAGCTAAGAGTGTTCTTGTTGACGAAGTCGGAAAGTTCGCAAAATCCATACGTATGCCACCATTAAGCTCTTTGTTTTGCTCTCTCCGTCTCTTTATAGAAGTTTATTAAACCAGAATGTGGAAATTATCACAGAAGGATATGAAAGACATCAAAGAAAAACTTCACATAAGAAAAATTCTGAATGTGTCTTACTGTATAAAAACGAGAGCGTTTGTTTTGATGGAGTTTCTCATGTGTGCAACTTGTTTTTGTTTAGTGTAGATAAAGTTTGTGCAGGTATTAACCATTGATTTGTTGTCTTTACTGGCATTCATGTTTTCTTTCTAACTGGGAACTCGGAAAATCCAACATCCGAGTACAAATCAAACACACGAAACAACAGTGAGCTTGGGAAACTCTTAGCCTAGTTTGGTTTTTAGACTGGGATTGCGGGGAAACACTGACTGGGAGTTGTGGTAGTCCAAACCTGGACATTTCATCTGTGTCCTATCTTGCCTCTAGTTTCCGACTGGTTCCGTTCCTAACCGAGCTGAGAGCGGTGATGGATTGGGTGTGGACAGACACCACACTGTCTCTGTCCTCGTGGATCTGTGTGGAGGATGTTTACGCTCACTGTTTCGTTTTAAAATGCTGGAGGGAGTCAGAGAAGGTTTGTGTCCCTCTACACACACATTCTGTCCGCTGTCAAAGTATACACTCACAGAAAATACTTGTTTTTGTGTGGCTTTGCACACAGAGGTATCCTCAGCCCCGTGGACAGAAGAAGAAACGGGTGGTGAAGTACGGGATGGGTGGTTTGATCGTTCTCCTATTGATCTGTATCGTCTGGTTTCCTTTGCTCTTCATGTCGCTCATTAAATCTGTTGCTGGAGTTGTCAACCAACCACTTGATGTCTCTCTGACGATAACACTGGGAGGCTTCCAGGTACACCCACCTTTCCTGCTCGTGCCTGGACTGCCCAAACATGAACAAATGAGTATCACTTGCTCACTACATTTACAGTAACAATGAATTTGGTTTTCAATTGTAGTAGCAATTTTACCACCGTAATTTTAGGCAGTAATAGTAGTAAGGGTTTTGTAATTACTAGTATTCATACTTAACAGTAGTACTGACATTGTTTAAATAGTATAATACAAGTCTGTGTGTGTAAATAAAAACAGATTGTAATGATTTCCAAATCTCATCAACCCACATTTTACTCCCAGAAGAAGATAAACAAGATCTCAGAAGTTGAAACTGAGACATTTTACAAATAAATGTGAGCTGATGTGAATCTGATGGCAGCAACTCATCTAAAAAGTTGGAACAGGAGCAACAAAAGGCTGAAAAAGTATCTGGTACAAACCAGAAACACCTGGAGGAGCTTTTGGTGACTAATTGTCAGACACCGAACCATATGGCCTTCTCATAACTAACCAAAAATGGTGATAAACTATATAGTTGTACAGAAATATTACTGACATGTTGCTCTTTTTGTTAGCCGATCTTCACAATGAGCGCCCAGCAGAATCAGCTCAGAGACATGACTGAGGGTAACTTCAGCTCCTTCGTTGACTCCTACAGATACACACCTGTAAGTTCTCTGACTCCACCGGTTGGGTTCGGGCAGATGACTGCCTGAATTGATTTATATGAACACAGTTATTATAAACTGGATTAATATATAAATCATATAAGGGATTTGTTTTACTTTTATGATTGGACTAGAGTGAACTGGATTGAATTAGGCTGTCTGTAAAAGTGTCTTTGATAAAAAGAAAAAGTTTAATTGAATTGTATAGAAATTCGTCCTAGGACCCTAGGACCAGTACACACCGTTTGTACATGTTTTTCCCAGAATGCCTTGCAGTTTCTGGAGGCATATGGTCCTGAGGATGTGACAATAGCAGACCTGCAGGGCAGCAGTAACTCTCTCTGGACTATCAGCCCACCCAGCAGAGAGTACCTGGGCCAGGTCCTGAAACTGGACCACTTCCCCCTGACAGTGTCCTGGACTGTGCAGAGGTCTGTCTTTTTACCCTGATCAGTGATTAATAACTTGTCAATCAAAGAGAAAACCCCTGATGGCGTGTGTTTCATAGGAACTTGAGTCTGGGTGCGAAGACAGAGCTGGCGTCAGGTAAACATGTGACCTACCTGGACAATCAGACTCGCCTGGAGTTGATTGAGCTGCTGAATGGAAGCAGGAACCGCCCTGTGTAAGTGTGAGGCTGTGTATGGGGGCGTGGTTCATCATAAGGGGGCGTGGTCTAAATGCATGTCTGATAGACCTTCAGATCAACTCTATTTAAAGCTTGCTACATACTCTGCAAGAATGAAGAATTTTGTTCTTATTCTCGAAATGGCACGAACAGAATGAGGTCATTGTGTTCTCGCTGCCTTGGTTTAGGAGTTCTTGCACCTTCTTCTCGATACATCAGCCGAGCGAAACATTGTTCTTGTGTGGCGTCCGAGAACAATGTCTCAGAGTGTGATACATCTGAAATTTGAGGTGGACGTGGTTAACACAGAAAAGCGTGACGTAGAAAGTTGATGTGAAACATTTACTAGGTTTGATCAGATAGTTTTACTGGTCGAGGCAGTGAGAGAATATGACAATGTATACAACACCTTTAGCATATGAAGACCACCATGTGCAAAACCCTGACCTGACCTTTTTTTGTTCCTGCCACCATGAGAACAAGAGCAAAGTTCCCTGTTCTTCTTAAGTACATAACTACAGTAGGTAACACGACCACAAACATGTTGCTAGTGCAACAGAATTCCTGAAGATTCCTCTGTTTTCAGGGTCATACAGGAAGTATTTCCCTGCTTCATTCGAGCTCCCAGTGACTCCAACGCCAGACCCATAGAGCAGCTGTACTCAGGTCAGTATTTCACCGTCTATCACCATGACCGGTGGATGAGAACCAACTCCTCCAATCACATGGCTTCTCTCTAATCACATGGCTTCTCTCCTCCAATCAGACAACCATTACAAGGACATCCTGCTGGCTCTGGAGCGGTCGAGCAACCAGAGCCGAGAAATCCAGGAGTGGTGGATCGTCGACCAGCCGGCTGACAGCCTGGTCCCTGTTGAGGGTAGGGCCTCTTTGACTGACAGAAGGGAGGCGGGACTTCAACTCTTCGTGTTCAGTGACAAAGTCAGTCCTCCGAGTCTGGGCTTCCTGGCTGGATATGGGTACTTTAACACTACAGTAACAAGCGTATTCCAAATACAACATTAATTTAATTCCATTCAGTTCACAGCAACATTCATCTAAGAGTAATGTACATTCAGGAGTGAGCTTAAACTAAACATTGTCTTACAGCCTGTGGTACATAGCTTACCGATCAGGTCTGATTAACATATCTTTTGGACCCAGTCCCAAAAGATATGTTAATGATTGAGATGGAACAGCTCTCTGTGTTTACGCAGAGAGATCAGTGCAATGGAAACAGTCCAAATACTGTTAGAAAAAGCTCATAAAGTCTTTTTTGAAGGGATACATGACTCAGACCTGTGACTGATACAAAAAAATAAACCTCATCCTGAAAAGAATTGTTAATACGGATCAACTCCCAGTTTCATTGTACCTTTACACCAGTGGTAATCCAGCAGCTGGTCTTGGTTTGGTTCTGCTACATCTCTGACATGCTTCACTCGCTCCATATTATTCTGAACACAAAGAAGTCATCTGAACTAGTTAAACGCTTTACCATTGCCTGGGTAAGTGTGCATGGTCCACCTCAGAAAAATGGCAGAAAAATGGTCATAAAAAATCCCACAGGGGACGAATATTAACACCTTCCAGTTGGGTCCTTAGGTCCTTTAACGCTAGAGCCTAACCACCTCCAGATGTTAGTCACTTTGGAGAAAAGTGTCTGCTAAATGGCTGCAGAATAGAATAATAATTAGTTTCTGCATCGTAACAATTCTGTCTGTAGTGAGAGACCTGAAAGTGTTGATAAAGACAGTAGCCGGGTTCCCCCAAAATAGCGGAGAAAGCCGCTGTGACGTCCATGTTTTAGAGTTTTTCCAAGAAGTCATCAGTATGAGAAAAACATCAAAGTGGCATCAAGTTTTATTTATCACACCATATTGTCATGGCAACTTTGATCAGTCATCACATATCACGTTTTCCTCATGTCGTGCGGTCCTACTCTGGTACGTTATTCTGGGAAGCTCCCCCTACAGGAGTACCCAGGGGACACGCTCAAACCCTTTCCAAGTCCACAAAGCACATGCAGTCCTGTTCCCCCTCCAAGACCCTACAAAATGTACAGCCACGTATAACCAGGATGAAAACCACACTGCTCCTCCTCAATCTGAGGTTCAGCTATCAGATGGACCTCCCTCTCCAGGAGCCCTGAATAGGCTATAACAGGGCTACTCAATTCGGTCCTACGAGGGCCTCAATCCAGCAGGTTTTCCATGTATCCCTGCACCAACACACCTGAGTCAAAATAATGAGTCATTGTGTAGAACCTGATTGGCTGTTAGAGCCACCTAATTTGACTCAGGTGTGTTGGTGCAGGGATACATGGAAAACCGGCTGGATTGACTGCTTCCTCATTGGAAGGCATTTTGGTGGGATTAAGTAGGTCTTTGAAGGATTCCCTCCACCAATCCTCCCCATCCCCACTCAAGATGGTGCTGTACAGTGACAGTGAAAATGGGCTTTCAGAGCTTTGAAGCCCTTTCCAGATGTTGGCATAAGGTGATGGCTTTTATCTGTCTGTCCTGAACAGTGGACAGGTGGACTTGAAGAGTCCTCAGCAGAAGCTGTGCAGATGTTCTTCTTCCACCTCTTGTGAAGAGAACTGGGCTTAGCACAGAGCCTTGTGATACTCCAGAGCAGAGGAGATGTGAGGAAATCCTTCCTCAGGGTGTCTTCAGAACTTAAAAGAAACCTGATTTTTCCTGTCCTCAATACATAGGAATAATAAAGTTTCTCATATTTTTTTTCCAACTCTATCAGAATATTGTCTCTTGAACATTTCAGGATGTGTTTTAAAAACAGGCATTGCCCCAGTTTAGGACCTATAAGTGTAGAATCCCAGCTCAGACTCTTTTTTTTCAATTAGTTGAGAAATCAAAGTCCAGCACAGAATCCGAACCACAGTGAGCAGAGTTTCTTCCCCTCAGGATCATGGGTCTGTACGCCTCGGTGGTTCTGGTCATCGGGAAGTTTGTCAGGGAGTTCTTCAGCGGCATCAGTCACTCCATCATGTTCGAGGAGCTGCCGTGTGTCGACCGCATCCTCAAACTCTGCACGGACATCTTCCTGGTAACTTCAGGCAGACTCTGTGAGCCAATCACATCGCTCCATGACTTCATCAGCTTCATGGTTCTTTTCTCTTTCAGGTGAGAGAGACGGGTGAACTGGAGCTGGAGGAGGAGCTCTATGCCAAGCTCATCTTCCTGTATCGATCACCCGAAACTCTGATCAAATGGACACGCCGCTGACCTCATCTATCCATCCACGTCACAGCTGCAACCTGAACCTCCAGAAACACACAGACAGGGTTCTCCAGACGTCGTCCAGACGTTCTGCTGATGTTCCAGAGGCATTCTGCAGAAGCTTTCCGATCAATCAAATCAAATTTTTATTTAAAAAGCCCTTTTTGTACATAAGTAGCACAAAGTGCTTTACAGAATAAAATGTACAAAAACAATATTTGCAAATAAAAAAGAATCTAAAACAGCAATTAATAATCCACACACCTACTCTTTCACACACACACACACACCACACCCCCCCATCTCAACATAATAAGAATAATCTGGCTTGACTCTACTGTGAGGAAACAATATTTTGGGGATCTGTCCACACCAGGAGCCACCATGACCACAGAGGCTTCGACCACGGAGACAGCCCAGGTCCGGGCAGGCCGGGTCCCACAGCACAGCCATTCAGGACCCTAGCCACCCAGACCACAGCCATCCCCATGGAAACAAGAATCCAAGCAGACCATGGACCCAGCATGGAGGGTCCCAATGAGGAATACACTGGAGTTAAAAATGTTCAAGGTAGAAAATTAAATAATAAGAGCAAATAAGAACGACAAATATGAAAGTTTAACTAAAGGAGCGCATAAAAACAATGTGCCTTAGCAAAACAGGACTGAGAAAATGACAAAAACAGGTGGTTTTCAAATAAGTACATGAATAAGTGAAATAAAGTGATAAAAAATAATAATAAAATGAAGTAGTTTAAACAAGATGAAAGTTTTTTAAAAGCAAATGTTTGCTAGGCGTTCTGCGGATGTTCTGCAGACTTACTGGAATTTTCTTTGATGCTGGATGATCAAGCTGAACCAACATCAGTGTCACAGAACCTTTTTATTATTATGACTGGGGATCAGGAACTGTGAGAATATTCCTGGAGCATCTGGAATGACTTTGTTCAGGTGTGTTTGTTTTGGAAATGACAGTAAACGTCAGTGTTATTGTTTACAGGACAAACAACACTGTTTAGCTGCAGCAGCTCTTTGACCACCATCTTCTGTCTGTGGGACGTAAGTCAGGTGTGTTTGGTGTGTCATGAACTGTCCTCACAGGATAAACAGACACAACTACAGTTCAGAGGAAAAATCCTGTGTAAACTGTGTAAACTTCTTCTACCTGTCTGATGAGTATAAAGAACCACAATGACTAAAAGCCTCCTGGAAGCACGAGCAGGGTTCTGGTTCAGTTCCAAAGTTCAGGTAAAGCAGATTATGTTTTTGGGGTTGGGTGTGAAACCAACATCACCAGATGTATCTGTTCTGATGCTGGACTTGGTCAGACTCATGGGTTTTAATGTCATCAGATTCACCAGAGATGTCATCAGTGATTGAGTCATTTACAATGGTTCAATTTATTTAAATTCTCCATTATTTATCTTGCACCAATTCACAACAGTTCAATCCAATTCATTCATTCATTCATTCATTTTCTGTACCGCTTAGTCCACCTCAGGGTCGTGGGGAAGGTGGAGCAGCAATTAACAGGCGAGATGCAGGTACACCTGGACAGGTCGCCGGTCCATCGCAGTCAGTCCAACTCATTGTTGTCCAGTTAAAATCCAGTTAAAGCAATTCCCTGATATTATCCACATTAGTCCAGTTTATAATAACTGTGTCCATATAAACCAGTTAATAAAATAATTACCTAGCTATGGAAACCAAATAGACGGCATCAAATCTTTCCTTTAATTCAGTCCTCCATCCTGAATTGTTGCTCTGACAGCCGCCAGCAAGCTCACTACATCAGAAGAGCTCCCTAACCCTAACCCTATCCCTGCCTTCACAGCAGCACAGATTGTATAATAAAGTTTGTACTAACTTCCATGAAATCCGTAGATTGGTCACAGCTTTCAGCTTTTCTTCCTTCTGTAGTCTTTATAAAAATGCATCACTGCTCAAACAGACTTTTTCTTTTGGTCTGACAGGTGTGTGGTTTGGTTTGTATGTTGTGATTACCTGTTTCAATGTACAGCAAAGGTTCTGAACAAACTGCAAAAGGTCTCAAAATGGCAAAAAAAAGGTTATGTTATTATGAAAAAAAGAAATTTAACATAAATGATGGGATTTGAGTCCAGGTCCTCTGGAGGAAAACTGGACCACTGGGAGGCCTTACAGGTGTTTCTGGATGCTCCAATTAGCCAATGGATCAAAGACTATCACTATTTGCAAGGTGTTCAGATCCATACCCAAGGATTTTCCGAACCATTCAGTCCAGACTGGGTTTGGAAGGTCTGAGGAAACTGAGAAGGTTGAAAACACCCAATTCCAAACTGGAGATACTACAAGATACTGAAACAGTGGGGATGCTGGACTGAACTAAAACACTTAAAAACTCTGGCTCTGGATCAAAGACACAAATATCAGACCACCTAGAAGAGAATGTGCTTTATTTAGATTTAGATGAAATGTGAGGCAGCAACATCTGATGGACTTTGTGCTGTTTGGATGAAGCTGGCTGAGCTTCAGGTGGAAGACATGGTGAAGCTACAACGTCCAGTTAATCGTCCGCCTGGAGGCAGCCTCAACCCCATCCCAGGATGCATTGCACCAGGCTCGGCTCGCGGGGATCCGACTCGTATTCTGTTTCTAATCCTACTGTTAGAGGAACTGGTTTTAACTGGTTTGCTTCTATCATGGGTTCTTTCTGAGCAACTGCTGGGACTGACAGCAGTCCCAAATGTTCAGGTGTGACAGGACAGAACAGCTTAGAACATATTCAGAACTGGTTCAGCCCTGATCCAGGACTGGTTTAGAACTGGGTCAGACCTAAGTGAGAACTGCTTCGGAGCTGTTTCAGAAATGGTTCAGGACTGGTTTAGAACTGGTTCAGAGCTGTTTCAGACCTGGTTCAGCCCTGATCCAGGACTGGTTTAGAACTGGGTCAGACCTAAGTGAGAGCTGCTTCGGAGCTGTTTCAGAAATGGTTCAGGACTGGTTTAGAACTGGTTCAAAGCTGTTTCAGACCTGGTTCAGCCCTGATCCAGGACTGGTTTAGAACTGGGTCAGACCTAAGTGAGAGCTGCTTCGGAGCTGTTTCAGAAATGGTTCAGGACTGGTTTAGAACTGGTTCAAAGCTGTTTCAGACCTGGTTCAGCCCTGATCCAGGACTGGTTTAGAACTGGGTCAGACCTAAGTGAGAACTGCTTCGGAGCTGTTTCAGACCTGGTTCAGGACTGGTTTAGAACTGTGTCAGAGCTGTTTCAGACCTGGTTCAGCCCCGATCCAGGACTGGTTTAGAACTGGGTCAGACCTAAGTGAGAACTGCTTCCCAGCTGTTTCAGAAATGGTTCAGGACTGGTTCAGAGCTGTTTCAAACCTAGTTCAGGACTGGTTTAGAACTGGATCAGAGCTGTTTCAAACCTGGTTCAGATCTGGTTTAGAACTATGTCAGAGCTGTTTCAGACCAGGTTCAGGATAGGCATAGAAATGGGTCAGAAATAGCGCAGACATTGTTGAGAACTGGTTTAGAACTGGTTAGACCTGGCTCAGAATGATTAAGAAGTGGGTCAGGCCTAGGCCCGAACTGGTTTAGACCCAGGTCCTAACTGGTTGTGAACTGCTCCAGACCTGGTTCATCCAGGACATCAGCTGACAGTCAGCTGATCGATAAGGGGAACAGTCATTCATTTGGAAGACTCCTTATTGTTACGACTCATCATCATCATCATTTGGTTTTAGATTGGTACGTCACATGATCGCCCCCTGAAGTCACATGATGTCTGGGTTGTGCATTAGATTGCTAAGTCTGCTCCTGATTGGCCGTTCCGTCTCCACCTCCTCACTCCTCCCCATTGGAGCATCTCCTCTGTGATGTCACTTCCTCTGATCTTTGAGACCTGCCCTGTGATGAAGACCACTCAAACGAGTCTTCCTCTCCGTGAATCAGCTTACCGTAACCTGCACTGATGATGACAGTTGGCAGGCTCCGTCTCCTGCAAGGGGGCGCCGGTGTGGAGGCGGAGGAGGAGAGGAGGTGAGACAGGGAGGAGTGGGACAGGTGTGAAGGGGTGAGGGAAGAGGACGAGAGGAGGAGCAGATCCTGGGAGCCTCCTGGTGCTGATGGAGGAGAGGTGGAGGCACATAGCGGAGGAGGAGGTGCGCATTGGTCTCCTCTCACAGCCTTCCTCAGCTCCTCCTCTCTCCCTGCTGCTCCCCATATGGAGTGCCTCCTGCTGGTGGATGTAGGGTGTGGGCGGCGCAGGGGTAATGTGAAGGACCAGTGTGCCTCCTTCTGTTGGGATGTCCAGCAGGTGGATGTGGAACTGAAACTCCTGGGTAGAGAGTGTCTGTCATAGGAGGGGGATGATGGAGGAGGAAGAGGAGCATCTGTCTGCTCCTGGTAGATGCTGAAGACTCGTCCTTCAACACCACCTCCTGCTCTGGTGCTTCCAGGTTGCCTTGATGACAGCACACCTCCTCTGTCTCCCCCTTCCCTCTTACTGAGCAGGGAGGTGGGGAAAGCCCTGGACTTCGTCTCCAGGCTCTTTGATTGGACGTAGTTAATGAGGCCGTTAAGGGGATTTGCTGAGGAGGGGCAGGGAGAGGAGGAGGTGGTGGGTTTTCGAAGGCTGTGGAGGTCAATGACAGTGGAGTAAATGTCCCGCAGGTTGATGACTTTGGTCTTCTTGTCGCGGTTTTCATGCAGGACGGCGTTGGCACAGATGAATAGGAAGATCCCGATTCCCATGATGAGCGGGCCAAGGACCTTCAGCCTATCAGAGTACAGATACCTGTGGAGACACGATATCACAGCCAAGGAGATGATCAGATCAGAGTCTTATCTGTTGTAGAAAAGAAAAATAATCCAGAGTAAAACTAGTTTTATCTTATTATCTTGTTTAAGAAACTATTTTTTCAGAAACCTGTTAAAAGTCTAGCTCAATCCCAGAAAAAGATTTTAAACCTAAAACACGTGAAACTGAATGGGAGATTCTCTGAAATCTCAAGTTCAGACACTGTGTGACCAACATACACCTGCACACATTAGCAGCATCAACTCACCACACACTTGATCTCAAATTGAAGTCCACAACTAGTGGAAAAGTGAGCTGTGAAAAACTTTTTCCTCGATAGTGAAGGCAACCGAGCAGAGCAGCACGGTTACTAAATCATCACAGAAATCTTGTGTCAGGAGCAAAAAGACCAGAAGGAAAGACAAGTAAAACACTGAACGCTCCTGTGGCTGCAGTGTTTAGTTAACCTGGAGTAGCAGCTGCCATATTAACGCAGCCAAACCAGGTTCAATCCTGATGTCTCGCCGACCTGCTTTCTCATCTACCTGCTAAACAATGAAGGAGACCAGCTGTTAACAATCTATGTAAAAATAAAAAAACACTTTATACAAATTACACCTACAGATGTTTGGCTTGTTCTGCTGATAAGGATGAGATTACTGATGTGAGCAGTTGTTTCTCATTTTGCGAAATATTATACCAGTTAAAAATGTAATAAGGCAAGGTGTTCTAAGACACTTAAAGAACTTCTGTATAGAAAGAAAGAAAGCAACACTGAATAACACACAACAGGAACTTAAGCATGCGATCAGGATCAGTGAACACAAACATATATGAGGATTAAACTGAGTCTAAACTCTTGCAAATTATAGAAATTATGATTTCTGTAACATACACTCTGAGACTGTAAACCGTCTCAGGTCAGCCCCTCCCCAGAAACCATTTATTGAAGAGGTTGACGTAATTAGGGATTAAAAATGTGAACCAAGGAGAAGCTTTTTTCTCATTGGCAGTTGCCAGCATAAGATCTGTGCTGGCCAGCTTGGCCCTGTTTTAAATTAAATCTTTCATCTGTCTCTCTGGCAGCAGGGAGTGCCGTCTCTTTGGAAAAGTCTATGGTCCCTGTCACCAAAACAAACAGGCCCCCCTATCTTTGTGAGTTCTGTAGGAAAAGTAATACATCATCAGCATAAAGACTTATCTTATGCTCTATAAATTATCCCTGGATGCCTTTAATATCTTTATTTGGTCTGATAGCAGCTGCTAGAGGTACATTAAAAAATGCAATCTGAAGGGGAAAGTGGACAACTCTGTCTGGTGCTGCTCTGCAGACTGAAGCTTGGAGAAGTTTGATCATTTGTCCTCACACAGGCTTTAGGACAGCTATATAATATCTTTATCCAGTCCAATAATGATGATCCAAATCCAAATTTGTGTAGAGTTGCTCATAAAAATGTCCAGTCTACCTTGTCAAATTCTTTTTCTGCATCTAATGAATTAATTGTTGTTATCAAATTCTTGATGGTAGTCTATTACATTAATCTGGAAGATTGTCTGGATTACATGAAAGATTGTCTATGATCGTTCAGGATCTTATCTTTTCTAATCGTCTAGAGCTTTGCTGAGTATTTTGAGATCTACATTTATGAGTGATATTGGGCGATGGATGGCAGTGTGGGGTCCTTGTCTGGCTTTAACAGGAGGCTGATGTTGTCAGAGTTCATATTTGGTGGTAATTTATTATTTTCCTTCATTTTTTATATCATCTTATGAAACATAGGTGCCAGTGTATTCCATATTTCTTTATAGAACTGCTGGAAAACCACCTGGGCCTGGAGCTTTATAACCGGGCATGTCCTGGATGGCTTCATAGAGTTCTCCTACTGCGAGAGGTGAATCCTAAGCCAGTTTTGGGAGGCTGATGTTATTGAGAAATTGATCAATATTGTTGTCTACTGGGTTGATTTGTGGTGTGTATAATTTTTGGTAAAAGCCCCTGCCCTGAAAACTAAATTTATTTCCTCATAATCATGGAGGATAATCTCTGATGGGTCCTTAATAAAAGCTATAATAGTTTTTTCTTTATTTATTTTTAATTGATTAGATCAGGTTTCTTAGATCTCATATTAGGTTAATTTTGTGGTTCTTAAACTTTTTCTACAGTGACCCCCTTTGGAGGAATAAACATTCCCAGCCCCTGCCCCCCTCGCCCTTATAGACAGAGCGAGGGGACCAGGTATATATACATATATATATATATATATATATATATGTGTGTATATATAAATCTCCTGTCTGCAAGCCTATAAGGGTTTCTCTGATGATCTTGTTTTCTTCTCAGGTTATTCCCTTGGTGAGAGATTTTATGGATTCCTTGAGTTTTCTTTTTTTTTTCTTCTTCTTTTTTTCCCCCTTGTCCTATCCAGCCTGGTGGCAGCAGAATGATGGTCTGGCTGCTGTAATGTGCTGAACAAATTTGCTTTGCCAAGGGGAGCTTTTATGGTATAAGACTCCCTTGACAGTCTAATCTTTTTATTTATCTTATTTATTTCATTCTAATTATGAAATTTATGTTATGAATGAAAAATACTTTATTAATCCCAAAGGGAAATTCAATTTCAATTCAATTATCATGCTGGACCTGACCGCAGGGGACAGAAAAGAAAAGGAGAACAATGAAGAGAAGTTAAACTGAAAGTAGAAAAAGGAGGAGGAGACAAAGATACAGTAGATAGAAGCAACAACCTTCAATCCGACCTAACACCAGACAACCACCTGCTACACCTGTACAGAAACGCAACAGAGAATTTCCTACATCTTTTATAGGTAAACTAAGCTGACAATCACCAGGAGTTCCTAAACGATAACCAAACGAACCTAAACAAATGTAGCTCTTAGTATCTACACCTCAGTGACTGTGTCGGCATGCAGAGGATAAGGAATGAGGCGTGATCAAAGATGAGTGTAATTGTGCAAATGTGACTGCGTCTCTATGCAGACTAGGGCGGCCCAGAGACCATCAGCAATCCTGGAGCATGTACCCTAGCCACCCCACCACAAAGACGACCCTGTACCCACCCTGAGGGCGGCAGAGGAAGGCCCCAGCCAGTTTTCTCATAGAGCCAGAAGATGTACTGCTACTTAGTTTGGTTTATAGGCATCTAGAAGTTAGGAAAAATCAATTTATAGAATTAGAAAGTATGTGGACAACTCTGTAATCATCTTCCTGCTAATTAATGATGACATCGGTCACGGTCAAGTTCTCACTGATTTTATATGGTGAAGAAGCCTTTCTAAATTAATATCTAAAACAAAGGAGATGTGTATTGATTTTAAACAACCTTTCACAGTGCCACAATTTAGTTGTATCCAAAGTCATCCAGACTGAACTAGAGACCAGTTATAAATACCTTGCCACAATAATTAATAATTAAAGCCGCAAGCGGCATCCATCGGGTCCGAGCGGCCTGGACCCCGCCACCCAATGTCGCCATGACAACAGGTGGTGTAATGCGTTAAGGACCCAACGTGTATGAATCCTGTCAAGTTTGGTGCAGTTCCCATTTATTCCTGTGGAGATATGAGCAAACCGTGTTTCATGGCGAGAAGGTCATTTTCCGTCGGTTGCCACGGTGACACGGTTTTTCCTATTAGAAAGATTTGAGGAGCGTTTGGTCCCCAACTTGTCAGGAAGCTTCCCACCAAGTTTCGAGTCAGTCGCACGAATCCCCTCAGACTAGTTGGTTCAAATACGATGTGTGTAAAGTGCAAAAAATGGCAAAAAAATGGCCGCACACACCAAGATGGCGGGCGCCCTATTGCCATGGCAACAGGTGTTTCATTGACTTTTTTGCTCGACTTGGGGTGGTACATGTGTGTGCCGGGTTTCGTGTTCCTATGTCGAAGTAGACTTTTGGGACCCCATTCATTTGGGTATTTTTTTGGTCTCTATGTGGCGCTGTTGAGCCATTTTTGCATTGAAGTGTATGCGGACCTTAGAATATCGAAATTTGCTCGGGTCTTGATGTGTGTGCAAAATTTCACAACTTTTCATGGGTGTTTAGGGGGTCAAATTTGGTGTTTTGTCGCTTAGAAGAATAATAAACATTTCAGGAACAATAGGGCCCTGCCATACTTTGTATGGCTCGGACCCTAACTAGTTGAAATTCTATTACAATTTGGAATCACTGTGTGAAAAAAGGTCAACAACACCTATTTTGCCTGAGAAAGCTGTAATGTTTCACATCAGCAAGACTGTGATAAAACAATTTTATACTGTTTTTATTGAGTCAGTCCTGTCAGTTTCCATCATCTTCTGGTTGGAAACCTGACTGTCAGAAAAAAAATTCCTCCATAGAATAGTTCATCTACAGTATAACAGGCAGAAGTCATCAAAGTCCATCCGTATGGATTTTACTCATCACCTCAAACAATAAACACGTTTCCTTCTAGCCTTCACCCAACCATCCCCTCAACCATTAAACTAAATCTGGGTTTGGAGACTCGGGCTTTTAAAATCACCAACCAAGTTCGTAACCTGGGAGTGTTGATAGACTCAGATTTGACTTTCAGCAGCCACATCAAAGCTGTCACTAAGACAGCTTTTTACCAGCTCAGAAACATCAACAGAATTAAAAGTTTAGTTTCCCAGAAAGACCAAGAGAAACTCATCCATGCATTCATCTCCAGTAGACTGGATTACTGTAATGGTCTTTTAACAGGACTTCCTAAAAAGAGCATTAAACATCTGCAGCTCATCCAGAACGCTGCTGCTAGAGTTTTAACCAGGACTAAGAGATCTGAACACATCACACCAGTTTTGAAATCTTTACACTGGCTTCCAGTCAGTCACAGAATAGATTTTAAAACTCTTCTGATCATTTACAAATCCCAGAATGGTTTAGGCCCAGAATACATCTGTGATATGTTCAGAGAATATAAACCTAGCAGAGCTCTTAGATCCAAAGACTCTGGTCAACTAGTCCAGACCAGAGTCCAGACTAAACATGGAGAAGCAGCATTTAGCTGTTATGCTGCAAACAAATGGAACAAACTGCCAGTGGAGATTAAACTTTCCCCAAATGTAGACATTTTTAAATCCAGGTTAAAAACATTTCTTTTTTCATGTGCCTATGCATGACATCTGCACGGTAACTTTTTTTTTTTTTTTTTTTTTTAACTTATCTTACTTTTAATCATTTTAATGTAATTTATTATTTTATTGTGATTATGTGTTGATGCCTTTTACTATTCTAAATATCTGTAATGTCTTTGTTTTATGTAAAGCACTTTGAATTGTCCTGTACATGAAATGTGCTATACAAATAAACTGCCTTGCCTTGCCTTGCCTTTTCTTCATGCCTTGCATTCTAGTCCTAAATGCTGCTAAAAAAAAAGCAGAGATAACATACTGTAGCTATCTATGTTTTATGTCCATCAGTCCATCATGAATTGTGTGTATGATGTCTGCTGCAGAAGAAATTATCCTTCATTAAATAAAGTGAAAATGAAATTGAACATGTAGAGGTCATGTGACAGAATAGTGTCTGAAATCACAACAACATGATGAACAGTTTTTATCAACTTTAATGAAGCTCTACACTGAGACTCATTTTTCTGAAACCCACCTGGTGGAGATGTTTTGAGTCTCTGACCAGACGTCTGCAACCCCTGACAGAACCATCAGAACCACAGAGAGGACCATTAACTGAAATTAGCATTAGATACAGGTATGAGTTAGTTTACCTGTCTAGAAAGTCCTCCAGAAATCCTCTTGGAAGCTGCTGTCTCGTCCCATTGATGATTTCTGTTTGGTTAAAGCCTTCATCGTTTATTCCTCCTTCATCTCCATTGTCTCCTCCGTGGATCCCCTCGTCTCCTCTGTCTCCTCTGTGGACCCCCTTGTCTTCATTTTGTCCTCCGTGGATCCCCTCATCTCTTTCATCTCCTCTATTGATATCCTCATCTCTTCTGTGGATCCCTCGGTCTCCTTCCAGCTCCTCCCCATTCTCTCCTCCCTGAATCACAGACAGATGTGCAGGGAAAGATCTGGACCAGAACTGCAGTGTTAGAAACATGACAGACTTACCTGGATGTCAGCAGGTGACGGTGTGGTGCTGCTGGAGGACACTGAAGCCATGGCGGCGCCCTCTTGTAGCTGAGCACGGAAGAACAGTCCATCATGAGGCCAGTAGCCCAGAGCCGCCACGAAGATGCCCCCCAGCAAGACCAAGACACCAAGCACTGCAACAAGACCCGCCACTGAGCACAGCTTTACCCTTCCTTTGACCACCACCACTTCACTTCTCCTAGGGGGCAGGAAGTGACATCATCATGTGGTGATATATTAGGTGTCCTCTGACATCGTATGTGTTCTTTAGAGTCTGTGGTACCTTTTATTTTTGCTCTTGTTCTTCTTTTGTTTGTGTGCTTTGTGTGGTTTGGACCTCAGAGAGTCCTGACGCCTTGCGTTGATCCTCAGCAGGCCACCGGTTGCAATCATCACCAATCAGATGGCAGCTGAACCCCACCCACTATCACCTCATCTGAAAGAGAGAGAGAGTTAACATCCTGGTTGAGGTTGTCTTGCAATGTCGCAAAGGATCTGAAAGTCACAACAGATAAAGACCACCATAATGAAGGAGATGTCTGAAGAACATCAGGGTAGACCTCCTCTAGTTATGGACCTCCACTCCTCAAATAGCTCCTCAACTTAAGGACCTCCACTCCTCATAGACCTTCACTAGTTATAGACCTCCCCTAATAGAATTCCACTAGTTATGGACCTCCTCTCCTTAAAGAGTTCCTGTAGTTATGGATCTCCACTCCTAATAGACCTCTTCTGGTTTGAGACCTCCACTACTCATAGAGGTCCACTAGTTATGGACCTTCACTCCTCAAAGAGCTCCTCAAGTTAAGGACCTCTACTCCTCATAGACCTCTACTACTTATTGACCTCCACTCCTCATAGAGGTCCCTAGTCATGGACCTCCACTTATCATACACCTTCACTAGTTATGAACCTCCACTCCTTATACACCTTCACTAGTTATGGACCTCTACTCCTCATAGACCTTCACTAGTTATGGACCTCTACTCCTCATAGACCTTCACTAGTTATGGACCTCCACTCCTCATAGACCTTCACTAGTTATGGACCTCCACTCCTTATACACCTTCACTAGTTATGGACCTCTACTCCTCATAGACCTTCACTAGTTATGGACCTCTACTCCTCATAGACCTTCACTAGTTATGGACCTCCACTCCTCATAGACCTTCACTAGTTATGGACCTCCACTCCTCATGAACCTTCACTAGAGATGTACCTCCATTCCTCACAGACCTCCAAAGAGCTGTGATGGAATTCAAGTCATTTAAATTCTGCATGGTTGCAGGTGGTGTGGTGGTAAGCACCACAGCCTCATAGCAAGAATGTCAATGATTCCATCCTCAGTTGGGTACTGGTTTGAACAGAACCCTCCAATCAATCAATGCATCCAAAATAGCCAATTTCTGTGTATTTACAATTTTGCCATATAAAAGTAGAAAATCACCAATCCATTTTAAAAATGCATACCATGAGAACACCAGCCAATTTTGGTGATAATGATTACGAAACCTTATCAACTTATGAGTTATTCATTCAGAATAACTAGTTCACTTCATTATTTCTGGCAAATATTCGTTCAAAAAACAAATTCTGAAGACAACTAAAATGCACTATTATTCCATTTCAGAGTTGCAGGGGGGCTGGAACCTATCCCAGCAATTAGCAGGCAAAAGGGCAGGGTACACCTGGACAGGTCGCCAGGGCCAACACAGAGACAAACAACCACTCATGCTCACACTCATTTCTAAAGATAATTTAGAGTGACCAGTTAACCTAACGTGTATGCATCTGGACTTTGGGAGGAAGTTGGTGAACCCACACACACTTTGTGTCATAACTTCTGCAGCTGGTTATGAGGGTCATGTGAGAACACTGAGACTCCCACAATGCACTACTGTGAGAGGAACTACATCTCCCAGCATGCACTACAGCTCCTCCAGAGCAGACTTACTCCTGCCACAGTGATCAATACTTATCAGTTCTGAAGGCAAATAATCAATACTTCATTCCCAGAATTCATTCACAGGTTCAATTCATCATTAATCACTGATGATCAACTAATCTTCTCTATTGATTATCTACACTGCCAATACTGATAAATACTGCACAGACCTCCACATAGACACAAAACAGAAATCAGTCAATAATTCCAGCTTTATATTGATCCAGACATTCTGGTCTGATCAATAAACATGACATCACTGCTGAATATGAATCAATTCTGATCAGAATCGACTGATCGCTCTGCTGTAAATAATCACTCACACATAGAACAGAAGGTTTGTTCTCAGGCGGGAAGCTGATGCTGGTTCATGTTCCTCCTCCTTCTGTTCTCCTCCTGTCCTCCTCCTGTTCTCCTCCTGTTCTCCTCCTGTCCTCCTCCTGTTCTCCTCCTCTCCCGCTGCTCCAACGTCTCTTTAAATATCTCCTCCTCTACTCACCTCCTGCTGTCTTCTCCCCCGCTCTGCCTCTGCTCCTCCCTGTGTTTCAGTCTCTGCAGCGATCCGACTGTCTCCTCCCACAGAGAGAAAGACAGGTTCCTCCCACTGACACTCCACTGGAAATAACACACTCATCTAACATCTGCAGCCAGATTTGCCTCAAACACTTAAAATCATCACACTCTGTAACAACCCTGAACATGAGAAGCTTCTTCATTAGGAGACTGATCCTGCAACACAAAATCATTAAGAGCAATCTTCAGGATGGCAATCACTGAAACACACCTGGAGACGTTTGATTCCCTGAAACACACCTGGAGACGTTTGATTCCCTGAAACACACCTGGTGGAGACCTTTGATTCACTGAAACACACCTGGTGGAGACGTTTGATTCACTGAAACACACCTGGAGACGTTTGATTCACTGAAACACACCTGGTGGAGACGTTTGATTCACTGAAACACACCTGGAGACGTTTGATTCACTGAAACACACCTGGTGGAGACGTTTGATTCCCTGAAACACACCTGGTGGAGACGTTTGATTCACTGAAACACATCTGGTGGAGACGTTTGATTCCCTGAAACACACCTGGAGACAGTTGATTCACTGAAACACACCTGATGGAGACGTTTGATTCACTGAAACACACCTGGTGGAGACGTTTGATTCACTGAAACACACCTGGTGGAGACGTTTGATTCACTGAAACACACCTGGTGGAGACGTTTGATTCACTGAAACACACCTGGAGACGTTTGATTCACTGAAACACACCTGGTGGAGACGTTTGATTCACTGAAACACACCTGGAGACGTTTGATTCACTGAAACACCTGGTGGAGACGTTTGATTCACTGAAACACACCTGGTGGAGACGTTTGATTCCCTGAAACACACCTGGTGGAGACGTTTGATTCACTGAAACACACCTGGTGGAGACAAGAAGAGAAAACACTCATGAGTTTCCTGTGTATCGTTGGTGGAGAATTAAATGAAATAAAATTGCTTTTATTTATTACATCCATTTCATAAATGGTATAATGAGCAGGAAAATACTTTTGCACCTACTCCAGTTGTACTCCAGAGGAAAAAACAAAAACAGTATAAGATGTGCAGTGAAAATATAATTAGTAATAAAGATATGATGAATATATTATGTGTGTGTCATTGTCCGTTGAGGATATGGATGGCCTGAAGAAAAAGCTCTTCCTCATCCTCTCTGTACGAGCCTTCAGGCAGTGGTAATGTGTCCCTGGAGGCAGCAGGGTGAAGCGTCTATGGCAGGACTGAGTGGGTTCTTTCTGGTGGACCCAGTTCTGCAGCGTTTGCTGTAGACGTCCTGTAAGTGTGGATGATAATACGATTCCACAAAGATGTTAAAGGAAACATGAAACAAGGAAATGGTGACAAAAATCAACCATGATCTTCATCATAGTAAAAGTTTACGGTTCCATCGACTGAATCAAACTTCTGAAACATCACTTCAGAGAAAATTCTCAGTTGCCAGGTCTATTCTAGGTCCCACCAGTTGCCTCAGAAAGAATAAACAGTGGGGTCAGCAGGTGGCACTGCAGGCTTCGCTCGTCAGAGCAGTGGTTGCTAACAGGAATCTAAGCCCAGAGGAAGAAGACCATAATGGAAGCAGAGGTCTAAAGGAATTCTGGTTCTTCATGACAGAGTTCTGGATGTGTTCAAAAATGGCTGATAGACCATGTGATCAAACTTAGGAGGAACATGTTCCAACCTGACTCATAGAAGATGATTAAGTCTCTCCTGATGAGCAATAACTCTTTTTTAGAAAACAATATCAAGAACTTGAGAACAGAAGAACCAGAAAAAACCAGAGCTGCTTGTTTTAATTTCATACACTGAAACCTGAATCACCTGCTGGACACACCTGATGTAAAACCTGATGGACACACCTGATGTCAAACCTGCTGGACACACCTGATGTCAAACCTGCTGGACACACCTGATGTAAAACCTGCTGGACACACCTGATGTCAAACCTGCTGGACACACCTGATATAAAACCTGCTGGACACACCTGATGTCAAACCTGCTGGACACACCTGATATAAAACCTGCTGGACACACCTGATATAAAACATGCTGGACACACCTGATGTCAAACCTGCTGGACACACCTGATTTAAAACCTGCTGGACACACCTGATGTCAAACCTGCTGGACACACCTGATTTAAAACCTGCTGGACACACCTGATATAAAACATGCTGGACACACCTGATATAAAACCTGCTGGACACACCTGATATAAAACATGCTGGACACACCTGATATAAAACCTGCTGGACACACCTGATATAAAACCTGCTGGACACACCTGATATAAAACCTGCTGGACACACCTGATGTAAAACCTGCTGGACACACCTGATATAAAACCTGCTGGACACACCTGATGTAAAACCTGCTGGACACACCTGATGTAAAACCTGATGGACACACCTGATGTAAAACCTGCTGGACACACCTCATATAAAACCTGCTGGACACACCTGATGTCAAACCTGCTGGACACACCTGATGTAAAACCTGCTGGACACACCTGATGTCAAACCTGCTGGACACACCTGATTTAAAACCTGCTGGACACACCTGATATAAAACATGCTGGACACACGTGATATAAAACCTGCTGGACACACCTGATATAAAACATGCTGGACACACCTGATATAAAACCTGCTGGACACACCTGATTTAAAACCTGCTGGACACACCTGATATAAAACATGCTGGACACACCTCATATAAAACCTGCTGGACACACCTGATATAAAACATGCTGGACACACCTGATATAAAACCTGCTGGACACACCTGATGTAAAACCTGCTGGACACACCTGATATAAAACCTGCTGGACACACCTGATATAAAACCTGCTGGACACACCTGATGTAAAACCTGCTGGACACACCTGATATAAAACATGCTGGACACACCTGATATAAAACCTGCTGGACACACCTGATATAAAACCTGCTGGACACACCTGATGTAAAACCTGCTGGACACACCTGATATAAAACCTGCTGGACACACCTGATATAAAACATGCTGGACACACCTGATATAAAACCTGATGGACACACCTGATGTAAAACCTGCTGGACACACCTGATATAAAACCTGCTGGACACACCTGATGTCAAACCTGCTGGACACACCTGATGTAAAACCTGCTGGACACACCTGATGTCAAACCTGCTGGACACACCTGATTTAAAACCTGCTGGACACACCTGATATAAAACATGCTGGACACACGTGATATAAAACCTGCTGGACACACCTGATATAAAACATGCTGGACACACCTGATATAAAACCTGCTGGACACACCTGATATAAAACATGCTGGACACACCTGATGTAAAACCTGCTGGACACACCTGATGTAAAACCTGCTGGACACACCTCATATAAAACCTGCTGGACACACCTGATGTCAAACCTGCTGGACACACCTGATGTAAAACCTGCTGGACACACCTGATATAAAACCTGCTGGGCACACCTGATATAAAACATGCTGGACACACCTGATGTCAAACCTGCTGGACACACCTGATATAAAACATGCTGGACACACGTGATATAAAACCTGCTGGACACACCTTATATAAAACATGCTGGACACACGTGATATAAAACCTGCCGGACACACCTGATATAAAACATGCTGGACACACGTGATATAAAACCTGCTGGACACACCTGATGTCAAACCTGCTGGACACACCTGATGTAAAACCTGCTGGACACACCTGATATAAAACCTGCTGGACACACCTGATGTAAAACCTGCTGGACACACCTGATATAAAACCTGCTGGACACACCTGATGTAAAACCTGCTGGACACACCTGATATAAAACCTGCTGGACACACCTGATGTAAAACCTGCTGGACACACCTGATATAAAACCTGCTGGACACACCTGATATAAAACCTGCTGGACACACCTGATGTCAAACCTGCTGGACACACCTGATTTAAAACCTGCTGGACACACCTGATATAAAACATGCTGGACACACGTGATATAAAACCTGCTGGACACACCTGATATAAAACCTGCTGGACACACCTGATGTCAAACCTGCTGGACACACCTGATGTAAAACCTGCTGGACACACCTGATGTCAAACCTGCTGGACACACCTGATGTAAAACCTGCTGGACACACCTGATATAAAACCTGCTGGACACACCTGATGTAAAACCTGCTGGACACACCTGATATAAAACCTGCTGGACACACCTGATATAAAACATGCTGGACACACCTGATGTCAAACCTGCTGGACACACCTGATGTAAAACCTGCTGGACACACCTCATATAAAACCTGCTGGACACACCTGATGTCAAACCTGCTGGACACACCTGATGTCAAACCTGCTGGACACACCTGATATAAAACCTGCTGGACACACCTGATATAAAACATGCTGGACACACCTGATGTAAAACCTGCTGGACACACCTGATGTAAAACCTGCTGGACACACCTGATATAAAACCTGCTGGACACACCTGATGTCAAACCTGCTGGACACACCTGATGTCAAACCTGCTGGACACACCTGATGTAAAACCTGCTGGACACACCTGATGTCAAACCTGCTGGACACACCTGATATAAAACCTGCTGGGCACACCTGATATAAAACATGCTGGACACACCTGATGTCAAACCTGCTGGACACACCTGATATAAAACATGCTGGACACACGTGATATAAAACCTGCTGGACACACCTTATATAAAACATGCTGGACACACGTGATATAAAACCTGCTGGACACACCTGATATAAAACATGCTGGACACACGTGATATAAAACCTGCTGGACACACCTGATGTCAAACCTGCTGGACACACCTGATGTAAAACCTGCTGGACACACCTGATGTAAAACCTGCTGGACACACCTGATGTAAAACCTGCTGGACACACCTGATATAAAACCTGCTGGACACACCTGATGTAAAACCTGCTGGACACACCTGATGTAAAACCTGCTGGACACACCTCATATAAAACCTGCTGGACACACCTGATGTCAAACCTGCTGGACACACCTGATGTAAAACCTGCTGGACACACCTGATGTCAAACCTGCTGGACACACCTGATATAAAACCTGCTGGACACACCTGATATAAAACATGCTGGACACACCTGATGTCAAACCTGCTGGACACACCTGATTTAAAACCTGCTGGACACACCTGATATAAAACATGCTGGACACACGTGATATAAAACCTGCTGGACACACCTGATATAAAACATGCTGGACACACATGATATAAAGCCTGCTGGACACACCTGATGTCAAACCTGCTGGACACACCTGATGTAAAACCTGCTGGACACACCTGATATAAAACCTGCTGGACACACCTGATATAAAACCTGCTGGACACACCTGATGAAAAACATGCTGGACACACCTGATATAAAACCTGCTGGACACACCTGATATAAAACCTGCTGGACACACCTGATGTAAAACCTGCTGGACACACCTGATGTAAAACCTGCTGGACACACCTGATGTAAAACCTGATGGACACACCTGATGTAAAACCTGCTGGACACACCTCATATAAAACCTGCTGGACACACCTGATGTCAAACCTGCTGGACACACCTGATGTAAAACCTGCTGGACACACCTGATTTAAAACCTGCTGGACACACCTGATATAAAACATGCTGGACACACATGATATAAAACCTGCTGGACACACCTGATATAAAACATGCTGGACACACCTGATATAAAACCTGCTGGACACACCTGATTTAAAACCTGCTGGACACACCTGATATAAAACATGCTGGACACACCTCATATAAAACCTGCTGGACACACCTGATATAAAACCTGCTGGACACACCTGATGTCAAACCTGCTGGACACACCTGATGTAAAACCTGCTGGACACACCTGATGTCAAACCTGCTGGACACACCTGATATAAAACCTGCTGGACACACCTGATGTAAAACCTGCTGGACACACCTGATATAAAACCTGCTGGACACACCTGATATAAAACCTGCTGGACACACCTGATGTAAAACCTGCTGGACACACCTGATATAAAACATGCTGGACACACCTGATATAAAACCTGCTGGACACACCTGATATAAAACCTGCTGGACACACCTGATGTAAAACCTGCTGGACACACCTGATATAAAACCTGCTGGACACACCTGATATAAAACATGCTGGACACACCTGATGTAAAACCTGATGGACACACCTGATGTAAAACCTGCTGGACACACCTGATATAAAACCTGCTGGACACACCTGATGTCAAACCTGCTGGACACACCTGATGTAAAACCTGCTGGACACACCTGATGTCAAACCTGCTAGACACACCTGATTTAAAACCTGCTGGACACACCTGATATAAAACATGCTGGACACACGTGATATAAAACCTGCTGGACACACCTGATATAAAACATGCTGGACACACCTGATATAAAACCTGCTGGACACACCTGATATAAAACATGCTGGACACACCTGATGTAAAACCTGCTGGACACACCTGATGTAAAACCTGCTGGACACACCTCATATAAAACCTGCTGGACACACCTGATGTCAAACCTGCTGGACACACCTGATGTAAAACCTGCTGGACACACCTGATATAAAACCTGCTGGGCACACCTGATATAAAACATGCTGGACACACCTGATGTCAAACCTGCTGGACACACCTGATATAAAACATGCTGGACACACGTGATATAAAACCTGCTGGACACACCTTATATAAAACATGCTGGACACACGTGATATAAAACCTGCCGGACACACCTGATATAAAACATGCTGGACACACGTGATATAAAACCTGCTGGACACACCTGATGTCAAACCTGCTGGACACACCTGATGTAAAACCTGCTGGACACACCTGATATAAAACCTGCTGGACACACCTGATGTAAAACCTGCTGGACACACCTGATATAAAACCTGCTGGACACACCTGATGTAAAACATGCTGGACACACCTTATGTCAAACCTGCTGGACACACCTGATTTAAAACCTGCTGGACACACCTGATATAAAACATGCTGGACACACGTGATATAAAACCTGCTGGACACACCTGATATAAAACCTGCTGGACACACCTGATGTCAAACCTGCTGGACACACCTGATGTAAAACCTGCTGGACACACCTGATGTCAAACCTGCTGGACACACCTGATGTAAAACCTGCTGGACACACCTGATATAAAACCTGCTGGACACACCTGATGTAAAACCTGCTGGACACACCTGATATAAAACCTGCTGGACACACCTGATATAAAACATGCTGGACACACCTGATGTCAAACCTGCTGGACACACCTGATGTAAAACCTGCTGGACACACCTCATATAAAACCTGCTGGACACACCTGATGTCAAACCTGCTGGACACACCTGATATAAAACCTGCTGGACACACCTGATATAAAACATGCTGGACACACCTGATGTAAAACCTGCTGGACACACCTGATGTAAAACCTGCTGGACACACCTCATATAAAACCTGCTGGACACACCTGATGTCAAACCTGCTGGACACACCTGATGTCAAACCTGCTGAACACACCTGATGTAAAACCTGCTGGACACACCTGATGTCAAACCTGCTGGACACACCTGATATAAAACCTGCTGGGCACACCTGATATAAAACATGCTGGACACACCTGATGTCAAACCTGCTGGACACACCTGATATAAAACATGCTGGACACACGTGATATAAAACCTGCTGGACACACCTTATATAAAACATGCTGGACACACGTGATATAAAACCTGCTGGACACACCTGATATAAAACATGCTGGACACACGTGATATAAAACCTGCTGGACACACCTGATGTCAAACCTGCTGGACACACCTGATATAAAACCTGCTGGACACACCTGATGTAAAACCTGCTGGACACACCTGATATAAAACCTGCTGGACACACCTGATGTAAAACCTGCTGGACACACCTGATATAAAACCTGCTGGACACACCTGATATAAAACATGCTGGACACACCTGATGTAAAACCTGCTGGACACACCTGATGTAAAACCTGCTGGACACACCTCATATAAAACCTGCTGGACACACCTGATGTCAAACCTGCTGGACACACCTGATGTAAAACCTGCTGGACACACCTGATGTCAAACCTGCTGGACACACCTGATATAAAACCTGCTGGACACACCTGATATAAAACATGCTGGACACACCTGATGTCAAACCTGCTGGACACACCTGATTTAAAACCTGCTGGACACACCTGATATAAAACATGCTGGACACACGTGATATAAAACCTGCTGGACACACCTGATATAAAACATGCTGGACACACATGATATAAAGCCTGCTGGACACACCTGATGTCAAACCTGCTGGACACACCTGATGTAAAACCTGCTGGACACACCTGATATAAAACATGCTGGACACACCTGATGTCAAACCTGCTGGACACACCTGATATAAAACCTGCTGGACACACCTGATGTCAAACCTGCTGGACACACCTGATATAAAACCTGCTGGACACACCTGATATAAAACATGCTGGACACACCTGATGTCAAACCTGCTGGACACACCTGATTTAAAACCTGCTGGACACACCTGATATAAAACATGCTGGACACACGTGATATAAAACCTGCTGGACACACCTGATATAAAACATGCTGGACACGCGTGATATAAAACCTGCTGGACACACCTGATGTCAAACCTGCTGGACACACCTGATGTCAAACCTGCTGGACACAGCTGATGTAAAACCTGCTGGACACACCTGATTTAAAACCTGCTGGACACACCTGATATAAAACCTGCTGGACACACCTGATGTAAAACCTGCTGGACACACCTGATGTCAAACCTGCTGGACACACCTGATGTAAAACCTGCTGGACACACCTGATTTAAAACCTGCTGGACACACCTGATGTCAATCCTGATGGACACACCTGATATAAAACCTGCTGGACACACCTGATGTAAAACCTGCTGGACACACCTGATTTAAAACCTGCTAGACACACCTGATGTAAAACCTGCTGGACACACCTGATGTCAAACCTGCTGGACACACCTGATATAAAACCTGCTGGACACACCTGATGTCAAACCTGATGGACACACCTGATTTAAAACCTGCTGGACACACCTGGTATCAAACCTGCTGGACACACCTGATATAAAACCTGCTGGACACACCTGATTTAAAACCTGCTGGACACACCTGATGTCAAACCTGCTGGACACACCTGATGTAAAACCTGCTGGACACACCTGATTTAAAACCTGCTGGACACACCTGATGTCAATCCTGATGGACACACCTGATATAAAACCTGCTGGACACACCTGATGTAAAACCTGCTGGACACACCTGATGTAAAACCTGCTGGACACACCTGATGTAAAACCTGCTGGACACACCCGATATAAATCCTGCTGGACACACCTGATGTCAAACCTGATGGACACACCTGATTTAAAACCTGCTGGACACACCTGGTATCAAACCTGCTGGACACACCTGATATAAAACCTGCTGGACACACCTGGTATCAAACCTGCTGGACACACCTGATTTAAAACCTGCTGGACACACCTGATATAAAACCTGCTGGACACACCTGAAGGACAAGCGATGACTGGTGGCAAGTTCTGAACACACTAGGGATCCTGGATTTTCTCTTGACCTTTTGTTTTTCATTCATTTTCCGCACTTATATTATGTAATCATTTTTATTCTGTTACCGTGACGATGACCAAAGTTTTCGTGCAGATTTCAGCATCTTAACCAAGAAGGCCTCAAAAGGGGGAGGCAGTGAAGGCACCTGGTTACAAAGATCAATCAATGCGCAACACACAGATCAGATCAGTTTTTATTGATGTCATCAAACACTGACAGAAACAGTAGACAGGAAGTAAATATAAATATCAGCTGACTGTTGGAAACACCACAGCCGTTACTATGGAAACCTGAGGAAAAGCCTGCCAAATACAAACAAGATTAAAAACTAAGCATATGCAGCATAGCAACCCCTCCCACCCCATCACAGAGGGGGAGGAGTCAGAGAGACACTAACTTCCTGTTAGCTTTTTGGTTTGAATCCCAGCAGGACAGATTATAAATTTCTATTTAAATATAAAGATTAAATAAGTCTAGAGAGACAAAGTAGACAACAATAGATACTCTGGAGTGACACAGGAAAACTAGAAACTCTGGATTAAAAATACATGGGATGTCACCCACCCACAGCAGGGCAGGCAGGATAAAGTCTCTCCTAACGACTGAACAGTTGAATCCTGAGAGGAACAGTCATCGGTAAATGGGCGGGGCTACAATGTGACGTCATAATCTGCTGATTGTTAAGCCGCAACATAAACGCTAGACTGGAACATTCATGAGAAAAGAGTTGACTCATTAACTTCTCAATAACACTCAAGGTCTCATTTACATACCATTATGGTCAAAGTAACATTAACATTCAATTCACATCTCATTAAGGTCTCTTCTTTAACATTTCATCAGAAGTCTGACGGCTGTTTGTCTGTATGTTTTCTCATAAATGATAGTTTATTTGATTTATTTTATGTTGATTTCAAAGTTAATAAATACTTGAATCATTGGAAACTGTTTCCACTACATTTCTACCTGGAGCTGGTTTTTGTGACAAACTGCTTTCCATCACAATTATGCAAACATGATCATGTGACACATGCTTATTTTACGGTTATTTTATGTTGTGAGAATAAAAATGATTTCTGATCTTGTCAACAGCTCAAAGGTTCAGACATCAAACTGACTGGTGAAGGTTTCAGGACTTTTCTCGAATTTCAGTTCTGTTGTTTATGAAATTATGTGCAAAAACACACCCTGGAAATAAAAGAGCTGTAGTTTTAAGAGTTCCAAGTGAAAAATTCCTGCTCTTCTTTCCGTAATCCTGTTGATGTACAACAGAAACAGACTTCTGCACGATGATGCTGATGGTGTCGTCAACTCTGACTGACCAGCTTTAGTGAGGCAGACAGAATTATTTTAACACCCCAGCCAATAAGGACGCAGCGGCCATGTTTCTGCTGAAGTTGTTTTCATAATCTGGTCACCGTGGAAACAAATATTCATGTTCAGTCCTCAGGCTCCACCCCCATCCAGCTGGCTTCAGTCTCAGCAGGTGTATTATTAAACGTCAACATCCCAGAATCCTTTGCACTTGTCCAGGATAAGCCCCGCCCCCTATAGAGAGGTGGAGCCTGAAAGGAGCTCAGGTGTTTAAGTGACAGAATGATGACAGCAGCAGGACGCGTTACAGACACACCTGAGGTCATTGTGACATCACAACTTCAAATCTGATCTCTTACTGAATAAAACGGGACAAGAGGGAGGGGCTTAACCAGGGGTAAATTCAGGCAACAGCAGGTGTCAGGTGTTTGGATCTTGGAAGTGTGACTGGGTCTCATCTTCAGTGTGTGATTGACTGCTGTCCTCAGCATGTGATTGGCTCTTATCCCCAGGCTGTGATTGGCTCTTGCTGTCGGCGTGTTTGAACATCAGGATGGAGTTGTATATTTTGAGGGCAGGTCCAAGTTTGATTGACATGATCCTGACGATATCCCGCTGGGTGAGCAGCAGCAAGGCCCGTCCATCTATTTGCTATAGAGGAGTAATAACCAATCAGATCACAGCCCTATGATGACTTCATATTGACAGAAGCTTACTGGCCGTCTCACCTCATCCCTGAATTGTTTGGCCTGTTCCTCGCAGCCAGGAAGAGACTCGATGAAGTTGGACACCTGCAGAGAGAAGGACCGTAACACCGGCTCATCAAGACCAGTCAATACCTATGTACTGTTGCCATAGCAACGACTCTTTACAGACCAGAGAGAGAGAAAAACACCTGTAGCCTCTTTCTTGTTGTCCTCACCTGTTGGACACTCCAGTGTTGGACAGTCTCTGCATGAACTCCAACTACTCCCGGCAGCAGTTTACGATGTTGTTCCCAACAGAGGGACAGGTCGCGTCCCGGCTGCGCCGACATGGCCGACAGGAAGACGGACTGGTGGAGGGCGGCCTGCAGACTGGACTCTGGACAGAAGACACAGAGGTGGACAGAGACAGAGTCAACAAGATACAGAGACCACACAGGCTTAATGTAACAGGAAAAGTCAAACGCTTCAGTAACTGTGAGGAATCATCTGGAACTCAGTATGAATCTAATCCATCACTATGATTAGCAACAGATCCTGGTCCTGGAGCAGCTCAGACCCGTCTCACTTGGATTAGAACTGGCAATGAAACATGAACCGACCCATCTCTCTGGTCTCAGATCAGGACCAGGAATAAGACCAGAACATACCCATCTTACCAGTCTTAGATCAGGACCGGCTACGAGCCCAGAACCGACCTGCCTCACCATTCTTAGGTCAGGACCAGCTACGAGACCGGAACCGACCTGCCTAACCATTCTTGGATCAGGACCGGCTATGAGACCGAAACCGACCTGCCTCACCATTCTTAGATCAGGACCGGCTACGAGACCAGGACCGACTTGCCTAACCATTCTTGGATCAGGACCGGCTACGAGACCGGAACCGACCTGCCTCACCATTCTTAGATCAGGAACGGCTACGAGACCAGAACCGACCTGCATAACCATTCTTGGATCAGGACCGGCTACGAGACCAGAACCGACCTGTCTCACCCCTCTGAGCATCATGTGATCAGTGATGAGTCTGCAGTCCTACACAGGATGGAGCACAGACCACAATCAACACTGCAGTTACCATAGCGAGCTGTTTCTATGGAAACGGCCACTTCATCTGCCTGCTGTTCCCATGGAAACACAGTAAGGAGAGCCGGGGGTGTCAGAGTGTGTGTTTAAATAAGTGACCATTTAAACCATCACAAAGTGGCTGCAGCAGCTCTCAACTGACTCTGCCTCCTCGTTGTCATGGCAACAGAAGACAGGACTGCCTCTGAACACAGAACACACTTGTCTTCACTTAACTCAAGTCACATGATGTCTGCAGTACACAAGACACACACACGTCAGATTGTTGTCATCTTCTGAAGGTCTTTAGTTTTTCTCATCTAGTCCCGATACCTGATCATCTCCGGTCCAGTCCTGATACCGGATCATCTTCGGTCCAGTCCTGATACCGGATCATCTGCAGGAAGATGGTTAACGTTTCCATGGAGATGTGGTCCAAAAGTAAGCTAACCATTGTGGTTACGGTGTTCTATAATTTCCTGGTAGCTAGAGCCACAAGGAGTAATCTGCTTTGATAAATCACCTAGTAAGCAGAGAGATGGGGATGGGGGATCTGGCAGCCCTAAACAGAGATAATGATGCAGTGACCTCTTCCCAGAGCCAGGTGGGGCGTGTCAGTGTGGTGTTGAGTGAGCATTTTAAACATCCTTTCCCCAGTTTAGTAAATTCCGACAGTACTTTATACTGTACGGGACATGAAATGAATGTTCTTGCAAATCTGGGCTGGCATCAGGAGAGATGGATCAATCTTTGGTCCAATTTTATGGATGGTATTGAGAGTGTCTCCTGTAATTTTCCTATCAGACTATAAAATTAGGACCAACGTTTTTTGGGGGGATTTAAATCAGCTGTAAAGTTAATGCAGAGTTCCAAGTCGGTGGGTGTAAATTTTAGTTGTTAGAAGTCAGGAAGGAAGGCATCAGGTCTGACCATCTTCGGGGGAACTTAACTCTGACATATGAATCATTCAGGTAGAAAAAATGCTCCTAACTCAGGCGAGAACCAAAGAAGAAGAGTCAGGACTAAAGGCTACAGCAGATGAAAAGAATCTAAAAGTGATGTTCTGAAGAAACAGGAACAAATCCAGCAAAGACCTGAACCAGGACCTGAGAGATGCATCTGGGCCACCTACTGTTGGGCGAAGCCTCATCAGAAATGGTCTCCATGGAAACACTGCTGTCAAGAAGCCGTGTTTAAGGCAGGTATGTCACACAAAAACTGGACTGATCAGTGGCAAGAGGTCTGATGGAGAGATGGATCCTCCCCAGAACCCGGGCCTCAGCAGGTCTGATGAAGGGACATATCCTGCCCAGAACCCAAACCTCAATAATACTGAAGCAGGGTGAGATCTTCTGGACATAGAACGGAACAAAAGGCAGAAACATCCAAAGAAGAGCTTTGGAAAGTCCTTCAAGGATCCTGGAGAACTGTTCCTGAAGACTACTTAAAGAAATAAGAGAAAGCTTCTCTAAGAGGGTTCAGACTGGGATAAGAACTAAAAAATGGACCGTCTGTGGTTCTAACTCTGGTACTGGATTTAGACTGATGTAAATAGTTGCTTCCTGTTTGAAGATGCTCACACAGTGCTGAGTCAGAACTGTTTACGCTGTCCTGCTCTAAGCTGTGTGAGCATTCTGGTTTTGGATCCAGCGGTCAGCCTCCTCCTCCAATGGTGCAGAGAAGGAGGAAGAAGAGGAGGATGAAGAGGAGGAAGCAGAGCTGCTGTGTTTCAGCATTGAATCCTCCAGATAGAAACTAACAGCAGCTATTTGCTTTAATCAGCACAAACATCACATACACCCTCTCTGACATCACATTCTTGGTTTCCATGGAAACACTCTTATTAGTGACTTCAGCGTGAGGAGTCATGTGACGGATGTGAAACATCAGCTGTGTAGAAGGATAAGACACATCCTTCTTACTTTAAATGACATAATCTCCTCTTCTGCGGCAGTCACATGACTACTGCAGAGTCATGTGACTGTTGCAGAGTCGCGTGGTTGATCTGAGACAGACTGATGGACTTTACCTCTGTCAGACAGCAGCTCAGTCTCAGTCCTGCTGTGATCAGAGATAATAAACCAGCTGATTACCTGTGGTCCAACCTAACCTTCAGGTTACCATCCATCCACGTTGTCATGGTTACAGCTCTGTGAACTGTGACGGCTGGTCCTGAACCTAATTTCAAATCACCCGGAAATTTCACACCAAGGATATGGTTTGGATAACTATAAAATAATGGCTCTCAATCGCGAACTGCGGCATCATCGGTGGGTAAAAACTGATTCCCTTGCCAGACCGCTGGATTAGTAATGTTTCAATCAAGTTAAAAAAAAAAAAGTCAAAACCATATCAATGTTGCCTGACAATGTTCGTGCTAGTGCTGTACGGTTCTGTATTCAGAGGCAGACCTGCCTTCTGTAAAAAAAAAAACTAACTAAACAGACCAAATAATAATATTCAGAAAAGAAGGAATCCTGTGGCAGTGGTGGACAACGTGGTGTTACATGTCCATCTTTCCAGCTACTGGATAGCCACCGCAGCAGACACCACCGAAGAAGAAGCCTCCTCCTCCGCCTGAAGATGGCAGGATGACTACAGACCACCTGATGAAAATATAGTTCAGATAGACTGAGGTCAATCAAACACTGGAATCATTTAATAAGAGGAAAACCTGTATGTTGCTGAGCCGTTATGTTACCTGGCAACCAGTTTAAAATGTGTAATGTGACTTATGTCAGCTCATGTTAACATCCGATTGTTTATGCTATACTGTGTGAGCATTCTGGTTCTGGATCCAGCTGGTTATAATGAAGCCTGTGACTGAAACATCAACTCGCAGGTCCAGATCTCCAGCATGTTTAGTTTAGTTCTGGTTAAACTGGTGTGAACGCGGGCCAGTTCACCAGAAAGTGCCGCGGTTGTGAGTCTCCAGAATGGAACAAGGACCAGAACCGTGTCTGTGTGAAAGCCCCTTGACAGGCAGATGTTGCTGAACCAACACCAGTCTGATGAACTGGTACCACAGCGTGGAACTGGCTGTTTCAGAGGTTCAGTTCAAGCACATCTGTCCACCTGTCTGTTGTCGTGGCGATATAGTGTGGTCCACAGAGCACAAATACTTCTGGAACCAGAACTCCCAGACCAACCTGGACTGATGGCTCTGAGGTTAAGCTGCTCCTCTTCCTGTTTCACTTGGAGAAATTCGGTTGGCTGCTGCAGTCTGTGAGGGCGGAGTCAAAAAGGAAGAAATGAAGCATCATCATCATCATCATCATCATCATCCATATCATTATCACCACCATCAGTGTTTGAAGATTTGTCTCATTTTCAGGTTTCTGCCTTCTCTCCTCCATCCTCCTGATTAGGACCAGGAAAGAGCATGGAGGAGAGAAGATGAAGAAAGGGTGGAGGAAAGGCTGAGGAGACAGGATGGAGGAGAAACGTTGAGATAGGATGGAAGAAACTCCACTTGGAATCACTGAACCTTTCTGAAACAAAACTCAGTCTGACTAATGTCCTCTGACGTCAGGAAAACTGTGTGTTATATGATATAACCACATATTGTTTACACAAAACACATAAAACACAACTTTTACCCTGTAAGAAACTTAGATGTACTGTTTACACCCTCTGCAAATCAATGAGCCAATCACAGAGCGGCTTCTCCATCTGTCACACCTACCGATCCACCAGTCGTCTTCTTTTGCCAAGAGGAAGCAGCAGCTGCTCGTCCTTGTCCTCCGCCTTCACTTCAAGTTCTCTCCTGTTCCACACATCAAGGTAAAGACAGAAAGACAGACACATAAATGGATGGACGAACAGACAGTGAGACGGTAGATTGACTGGGCCAGTGCTACCCCTGCTGTCTGCTAAGAACACTAAATTAATGAGTCAGCATTCTGTCGTCATTTCCTGTTTGTGCTGTTTACATCTCCTGATGAGATTACCTGTTGCTTTGGTGATGTATTGTGACAGGTATGAGGGTGATGGATCTCTCTCCTCCCAGCCTATCGGGAAAAACCACCTCCTTTCGCATGTTAATGTCTGAATAAGGACAGCCGAAGGCACTGGGTGAGAGACAGAGCAGACAGAGACAGAGAGAGAAGAAAAACAAGACATGGATTTTTATTCAGAGAAAACTAATGAGCAACGAACATTGGTAAGCAATTTCAGAAATAAGAAAGTCAGCAGTCAGAACAAGTAGTCAGCTGTCTTGATAAAACCCATTCTGTGTTTGGTTACGTAAGTAATTTGGTCCGTTTTCAGGGAGCTTAGCTATCTGTCGCTTGTCACAGAAGACCAAAACAATACCACCGGAAATCGCGGGGGACTCAGAGAAAACTAATGAGCAACGAACATTGGTAAGCGATGTGAGACATAAGAAAGTCAGCAGTCAGAACCACGAGTCAGCAGTCAGAAAGAGTCGTCAGCATTAACAACAAGTAGCCAGCAGTCAGAATGATGAAAAAAAAAAAATAATAAAATAAAATAAATTAAAAAAAATAAATAAATAAATAAATAAATAAAAAAATAAAAAATAAAAAAAAAAAAGAACCACGAGTCAGCAGTCAGAAAGAGTCGTCAGCATTAACAACAAGTAGCCAGCAGTCAGAATGATGAGTCAGGAGTCAGAACCACGAGTCAGCAGTCAGAAAGAGTCGTCAGCATTAACAACAAGTAGCCAGCAGTCAGAATGATGAGTCAGGAGTCAGAACCACGAGTCAGCAGTCAGAAAGAGTCGTCAGCATTAACAACAAGTAGCCAGCAGTCAGAATGATGAGTCAGGAGTCAGAACCATGAGTTAGCAGTCAGAAAGAGTAGTCAGCATTAACAACAAGTAGCCAGCAGTCAGAATGATGAGTCAGCATTAAGAACCACGAGTCAGCAGTCAGAAAGAGTAGTCAGCATTAACAACAAGTAGCCAGCAGTCAGAACCATGAGTTAGCAGTCAGAAAGAGTAGTCAGCATTAACAACAAGTAGCCAGCGGTCAGAATGATGAGTCAGCAGTCAGAACCACGAGTCAGCAGTCAGAAAGAGTAGTCAGCATTAACAACAAGTAGCCAGCAGTCAGAATGATGAGTCAGCAGTCAGAACCATGAGTTAGCAGTCAGAAAGAGTCGTCAGCATTAACAACAAGTAGCCAGCGGTCAGAATGATGAGTCAACAGTCAGAACCACGAGTCAGCAGTCAGAAAGAGTAGTCAGCATTAACAACAAGTAGCCAGCAGTCAGAATGATGAGTCAGCAGTCAGAACCATGAGTCAGCAGTCAGAAAGAGTAGTCAGCATTAAGAAGCAGTAGTCAGCAGTCAGAATAATCGGTCAGCAGTCAGAGCAAGTAGTCAGCATTCTGAACAATGAGTCAGCAGTCAGAATGAATAGCTAGCAATCAGAACGAGTAGTTAGCAGTCAGAATGAATAGCTAGCAATCAGAACGAGTAGTTAGCAGTCAGAACGAGTAGTTAGCAGTTAGAACGAGTAGTTAGAAGTCAGAATAAGTGGTTGGCAGTTAGAATGAGTAGTTCGCATTTAGAATGATTAGTCAGCAGTCAGACCGAATAGTCAGCACAAAGAACAATGAGTCAGCAGTCAGAATGAGTAGTCAGCATTAAGAACGATGAGTCAGCAGTCAGAACGAGTAGTCACCAGTCAGAATGAGTAGTTAGCAGTCAGAATGAGTAGTTAGCATTTAGAATGATTAGTCAGCAGTCAGACCGAATGTCAGCATTAAGAACGATGAGTCAGCAGTCAGAACGAGTAGTCAGCATTAAGAACGACGAGTCAGCAGTCAGAATGAGTAGTCACCAGTCAAAACGAGTAGTTAGCAATCAGAACGAGTAGTTAACAGTCAGAGCGAGTAGTTAGCAGTCAGAATGAGTAGTTAGCATTTAGAATGATTAGTCAGCAGTCAGACCAAATGTCAGCATTAAGAACGATGAGTCAGCAGTCAGAACGAGTAGTCAGCAGTCAGAACGAGTAGTTAGCAATCAAAACGAGTAGTTAACAGTCAGAGCGAGTAGTTAGCAGTCAGAATGAGTAGTTAGCATTTAGAATGATTAGTCAGCAGTCAGACTGAATGTCAGCATTAAGAACGATGAGTCATCAGTCAGAACGAGTAGTCAGCAGTCAGAACGAGTAGTTAGCATCAGAACGAGTAGTTAACAGTCAGAGCGAGTAGTTAGCAGTCAGAATGAGTAGTTAGCATATAGAATGATTAGTCAGCAGTCAGACCGAATGTCAGCATTAAGAATGATGAGTCAGCAGTCAGAACGAGTAGTCAGCATTAAGAACGATGAGTCAGCAGTCAGAACGCGTAGTCACCAGTCAGAACGAGTAGTTAGCAGTCAGAGCGAGTAGTTAAGATTCTGAACAATGAATCAGCAGTCAGAATAAATAGCTAGCAATCAGAACGAGTAGTTAGCAGTCAGAATGAGTAGTTAGCAGTCAGAACGAGTAGTTAGCAGTCAGAACGAGTAGTTAGCAATCAGAGCGAGTAGTTAGCAGTCAGAACGAGTAGTTAGCAGTCAGACCGAGTAGTTAAAAGTCAGAATGATGAGTCAGCAGTTAGAATAATGAGTCAAAAGGTAGAACAATGAGACAACTACCTGTGGTGTCCAGTGTATTTGGCTCCTTTGATGTGTCCCACTCCTCTGCAGCCTGCAGTGGGACACACTCCCTGAGAAGGGGAGGACAGGGGGGAGGAACCTGTCTCACACATATAGAGAATGTTATCGAAGACACAATAACTGTTTCTATGCTGACGCATCTTACTCTGACCCGACTGACCTGTCTTGCTTTGACCCGTCTGTCTGACATGTCTCACTCAGAATTGTCTTTGCGACCTGTCTCACTCTGAACCCTGTCTGACCTGTCTCACTCTCAACCCTCTATCTGACCTGTTTATATGACCTGTCTCACTCTAAATTGTCTGTCTAACCTGTCTTACTCTGAACCCTCTGTCTGACCTGTCTTACTCTGACCCATCTGTCTGACCTTTCTCACTCTGACCAGTCTATATGACCTGTCTCACTCTGAATTGTCTGTCTAACCTGTCTCACTCTGACCCGACTGTCTGACCTGTCTCACTCTCAACCCTCTGTCTGACCTGTTTATATGACCTGTCTCACTCTAAATTGTCTGTCTAACCTGTCTTACTCTGAACCCTCTGTCTGACCTGTCTTACTCTGACCCATCTGTCTGACCTTTCTCACTCTGACCAGTCTATATGACCTGTTTCACTCTGAATTGTCTGCCTAACCTGTCTCACTCTGACCCGACTGTCTGACCTGTCTCACTCTGAACAGTCTGTCTGACCTGTCTCACTCAGAATTGTCTTTATGACCCGTTTCACTCTGAACCATCTGCCTTGCCTGTCTCACTCTGAACAGTCTGTCTGACCTGTCTCACTCTGAACCCATCTGTCTGACCTGTCTCACTCTGACCCGACTGTCTGACCTTTCTCACTCTGACCCGTCTGTCTGACCTCTCTTACTTTGAACCTCTGTCTGACCTTTCTCTCTCTGACACATCTGTCTGACCTGTCTCACTCTGAACAGTCTGTCTGACCTGCCTCACTCTCAACCCTCTGTCTGACCTGTTTATATGACCTGTCTCACTCTAAATTGTCTGTCTAACCTGTCTTACTCTGAACCCTCTGTCTGACCTGTCTTACTCTGACCCATCTGTCTGACCTGTCTCACTCGGAATTGTCTTTATGACCCGTTTCACTCTGAACCATCTGTCTTACCTGTCTCACTCTGAACAGTCTGTCTGACCTTTCTCACTCTGACCCGTCTGTCTGCACTCTCTTACTTTGAACCCTCTGTCTGACCTTTCTCTCTCTGACACATCTGTCTGACCTGTCTCACTCTGAACAGTCTGTCTGACCTGCCTCACTCTAAACCCTCTGTCTGACCTGTCTCACTCTGACTGTCTATATGACCTGTCTCACTCTGTCCCATCTGTCTGACCTGGGGGTGGTTCCAGAGGGTGTCCTGTGCGTTGACACCAGCCAACAGGATGCAGGTCACAGTGGTCACTGTCACACCACACGTCAAACTGAGAGGACCAGCCATCATAGTGGATCTGTATGTACACACCCGGTTACCTCATCACATACTTTAAGACATCACTGAGGTACTTGGACAGGTAAATCGCAGACAGTACCTTCACCCTGTAGTCTTCAGTGTCCACTACCGTGGCAACTCGGATCAACATGGGGTTCCTTTTGTCAACTGCCTCAACTTTGTGGTTAACCTGGAAACCATGTGGAGCTCTCTGATTGGACAGAAACAGCTGTCAGTCATCACACAGAATTTTCATTTGACCTGCCTTCCCTTCAAGCGCCTCCTCTCACCAGTGTGAATGCTGAACTGGGAGCAGCTGTAGAACCAGTTTGCTGCAGGTACTCCTCCCAGAGAAAGTTCTCAGGATTGGGATGACCTGAAAGATAAAAGTACTTCAGAGTGATACTGCAACGACATTAAGTACTTTACTTGAAATGTGTCAAAGTACAAGATGTAGTAGTACTGTGAGTATTAGAGCATTGTGTATTAGTACTGTGAGTATAAGAATGGTGTGTAAAAGTACAACATACCCTGTGGGGCAGTCAGAGGACGTCCCTGCTCTTCACACCAGCCGACAGGATGGATGTATGGGCTGCTGCTGTCACACCTGATCAATCATTATATCATCTGTCAGCCTGCTAGAAACAATCAATACTACAGCTAACAATAAGGAATGTGGTTCTGATACTACTGGCACTGTTACAACATGTCTGTCTGTCCATCATATTATCTGTCTGTCTGTCTGTCCATCTTTTGACCTGTCTGTCTCACCAGTAATCATATGTATCGTCCCAGTTGTCAAAGTGAACCAGGAAGCGGTCATTGATGACATCAGTAACGGAGGCGACACAGACCAGACCGGGGTTCTTCTTGTCCACTGCCTCCAACTTCATCCCCACCTGGAACTCTGAGACAGACTGAGACAGAGAGAGACACGTCTGTATTGACAAGTAAGAACAGGTGTGTACAGACAGGTTGAGAGCCAGTTAGGTGGATAGACAGAGATGTGGACAGATAGACAGACAGGTGTGTACTCACTGCAGAGCGACAGGTGAACAGAGTGAGCGGAGCAGCATGAGAGCCTGAGGACTGAAGGTAGCTCTGCCAGTCAAACTCTGCTTCAGTCTGACCTGCAAACAAAGACCAGGTAGATGTTCTCACCTGTGCCAGGTGGTGTACCTGTCAGGGTTGGGCAGTCTGCTCACCTTTAGGAGGGTGGAGCTTGTGCTTGTGCTCTTTACACCAGCCTACTGACTTGATGTCTGCTGAGTCAGCATTTACCCAGAAGTCATAGCATTCTGAGTAACCATCGATATGGAGACGCAGCCGACAGCCAATCACCTGACAGAGAAACAAGAAACTCACCTGGCAGTCCTCTCAGAGGTGTGTGTGTGTGTGTGTGTGTGTGTGTGTGTGTGTGTGTGTGTGTGTGAGTTACCTCGGCAACCGTCAGCACACAAAACATCGAAGGATGTAGCGGATCAATACCTTCAAGCTTCATTCCCACTTTAAAACTGGCTCTCTTGCTGGGAAAGGACTGGGCCTGACAGACAGGTGAGGTCAGACAGGTGAGTGTGGTTCAGATATATGTTACAGATGTATTTCTCTGGGTGTGTGTTACCTGTATGAAGAGGGTGGGCGGAGCTGCTTCAGCCTTTTGCTCATTTAGGTACTGCTGCCAGGACCAGGACCGCCTCTTCACACTTACTGAGGACCAAGAGACATCAGCCAATCACATCGCTGCTCTGATTCAATAACAACAGCAACTTCCAGCACCTGAAGTGAGCAGGCAGCCCTCTCAGCTGCTCTGTGTATTGCTGCGTTTTTTTAAGTATTTTAAGTTTGTTGTACTTTTTATTGTCACGTCTTCTTGCTTTTTAATTTACTTTATCATTCATATATCTCATGGATATGCATACAGCAAAGCACAACTCCTGTTTCACTAACTTGAGGGAAGATCTGCTGGACCTCAGAGACAAAGCTCTCGCCAGCATCCATCACAATAACCTAACGGAATTTAAGCAGAAGTACCAGGTTTACCTTAGCCAAAGCTAAGCTTCTAGCTTCATTACCCAGAGCTAAGCTTCTAGGAGGTTGTTTTCCTCCTGGCCACTCTGTGGCAGTGCCAGTCTGGCTACAACCACCTGGGTTACCACCGTGATTAGTGGGCGGCGTTACAGCCCTTTTTAACAGCGGGTGTGTTTGCTCCGCCAGCCTTCTTTTCCTTCTTCAATCTCCCGTGGTAGTTGTGGCTGGCGTGGCGGAGCTGTAGCCGTGGCGTGCTGTTTACGGTGGGTCGGGCTTCCACACAGCTTGAGTGGCTGCTGGGGTGTGGAGAGCTGACTGCTCTGCTGAATGCGGGGTGCGCGGCTGGTTGTCTGCTCTTATCACTGGACAGCCGAATCGTGGGATCTGAGGCGTTGTGAACAATCTCCTGAAATCATCTCTCATTTAATTTGGCTCTGTCCTCACTCCTGTTTCGGCAACATTTATGTGATAAGCTAGAAGCTTAGCTCTGGATAATGAAGCTAGAATGTTAGCTCTGGATTATTTAGCTAGAATGTTAGCTCTGGATTATTAAGCTAGAATGTTAGCTCTGGATTATTAAGCTAGAATGTTAGCTCTGGATCATTTAGCTAGAATGTTAGCTCTGGATTATTAAGCTAGAATGTTAGCTCTGGATTATTAAGCTAGAAGCTTAGCTCTGGATAATGAAGCTAGAAGGTTAGTTCTGGATAATGAAGCTAGAAGGTTAGTTCTGGATAATGAAGCTAGAAGCTTAGCTCTGGCTAATGAAGCTAGAATGTTAGCTCTGGATTATTAAACTAGAATGTTAGCTCTGGATTATTTAGCTAGAATGTTAGCTCTGGATTATTAAGCTAGAATGTTAGCTCTGGATTATTAAGCTAGAATGTTAGCTCTGGATAATGAAGCTAGAAAGTTAGTTCTGGATAATGAAGCTAGAAGCTTAGCTCTGGATAATGAAGCTAGAAGGTTAGTTCTGGATAATGAAGCTAGAAGCTTAGCTCTGGCTAATGAAGCTAGAAGCTTAGCTCTGGCTAATGAAGCTAGAAGCTTAGCTCTGGCTAATGAAGCTAGAATGTTAGCTCTGGATTATTTAGCTAGAATGTTAGCGCTGGATTATTAAGCTAGAATGTTAGCTCTGGATTATTTAGCTAGAATGTTAGCTCTGGATTATTTAGCTAGAATGTTAGCTCTGGATTATTAAGCTAGAATGTTAGCTCTGGATTATTAAGCTAGAATGTTAGCTCTGGATTATTAAGCTAAAATGTTAGCTCTGGATTATTTAGCTAGAATGTTAGCTCTGGATTATTAAGCTAGAATGTTAGCTCTGGATTATTAAGCTAGAATGTTAGCTCTGGATTATTAAGCTAAAATGTTAGCTCTGGATTATTTAGCTAGAATGTTAGCTCTGGATTATTAAGGTAGAAGCTTAGCTCTGGATAATGAAGCTAGAAGGTTTGATCTGGCTAATGAAGCTAGAATGTTAGCGCTGGATTATTTAGCTAGAATGTTAGCTCTGGATTATTAAGATAGAATGTTTGCTCTGGATTATTAAGCTAGAATGTTAGCTCTGGATTATTTAGCTAGAATGTTAGCTCTGGATTATTAAGCTAGAAGCTTAGCTCTGGATAATGAAGGTAGAAGCTTAGCTCTGGCTAATGAAGCTAGAAGCTTAGCTCTGGATAATGATGCTAGAAGCTTAGCTCTGGATAATGAAGCTAGAAGCTTAGCTCTGGATAATGATGCTAGAAGCTTAGCTCTGGATAATGAAGCTAGAAGCTTAGCTCTGGCTAATGAAGCTAGAAGCTTAGCTCTGGCTAATGAAGCTAGAAGCTTAGTTCTGGATAATGATGCTAGAAGCTTAGCTCTGGATAATGAAGCTAGAAGCTTAGCTCTGGCTAATGAAGCTAGAAGCTTAGCTCTGGCTAATGAAGCTAGAAGCTTAGCTCTGGCTAATGAAGCTAGAAGCTTAGTTCTGGATAATAAAGCTAGAAGCTTAGCTCTGGCTAATGAAGCTAGAAGCTTAGTTCTGGATAATGAAGCTAGAAGCTTAGTTCTGGATAATGAAGCTAGAAGCTTAGCTCTGGATAATGAAGCTAGAAGCTTAGCTCTGGCTAATGAAGCTAGAAGCTTAGTTCTGGCTAATGAAGCTAGAAGGTTAGTTCTGGATAATGAAGCTAGAAGCTTAGCTCTGGCTAATGAAGCTAGAAGCTTAGCTCTGGCTAATGAACCTAGAAGCTTAGTTCTGGATAATGAAGCTAGAAGCTTAGCTCTGGCTAATGAAGCTAGAAGCTTAGCTCTGGCTAATGAAGCTAGAAGCTTAGCTCTGGCTAATGAAGCTAGAAGCTTTGTTCTGGATAATAAAGCTAGAAGCTTAGCTCTGGCTAATGAAGCTAGAAGCTTAGCTCTGGCTAATGAAGCTAGAAGCTTAGTTCTGGCTAATGAAGCTAGAAGCTTAGTTCTGGATAATGATGCTAGAAGCTTAGTTCTGGCTAATGAAGCTAGAAGCTTAGTTCTGGCTAATGAAGCTAGAAGCTTAGTTCTGGATAATGATGCTAGAAGCTTAGTTCTGGCTAATGAAGCTAGAAGCTTAGTTCTGGATAATGAAGCTAGAAGCTTAGCTCTGGCTAATGAAGCTAGAAGCTTAGCTCTGGCTAATGAAGCTAGAAGCTTAGTTCTGGATAATAAAGCTAGAAGCTTAGCTCTGGCTAATGAAGCTAGAAGCTTAGCTCTGGCTAATGAAGCTAGAAGCTTAGTTCTGGATAATGAAGCTAGAAGCTTAGCTCTGGCTAATGAAGCTAGAAGCTTAGTTCTGGGTAATGAAGCTAGAAGCTTAGTTCTGGATAATGAAGCTAGAAGCTTAGCTCTGGCTAATGAAGCTAGAAGCTTAGTTCTGGCTAATGAAGCTAGAAGCTTAGTTCTGGATAATGAAGCTAGAAGCTTAGTTCTGGATAATGATGCTAGAAGCTTAGCTCTGGCTAATGAAGCTAGAAGCTTAGTTCTGGCTAATGAAGCTAGAAGCTTAGTTCTGGATAATGAAGCTAGAAGCTTAGCTCTGGGTAATGAAGCTAGAAGCTTAGTTCTGGCTAATGAAGCTAGAAGCTTAGTTCTGGATAATGAAGCTAGAAGCTTAGTTCTGGATAATGAAGCTAGAAGCTTAGCTCTGGCTAATGAAGCTAGAAGCTTAGTTCTGGCTAATGAAGCTAGAAGCTTAGCTCTGGCTAATGAAGCTAGAAGCTTAGCTCTGGCTAATGAAGCTAGAAGCTTAGTTCTGGATAATGAAGCTAGAAGCTTAGCTCTGGCTAATGAAGCTAGAAGCTTAGTTCTGGCTAATGAAGCTAGAAGCTTAGTTCTGGATAATGATGCTAGAAGCTTAGCTCTGGCTAATGAAGCTAGAAGCTTAGTTCTGGCTAATGAAGCTAGAAGCTTAGTTCTGGATAATGAAGCTAGAAGCTTAGCTCTGGCTAATGAAGCTAGAAGCTTAGTTCTGGATAATGATGCTAGAAGCTTAGTTCTGGCTGAGGCACACATAAGGCAGAGATTCCAACCTTTAATTACCCTGGTACTAACAGGGCATGTCAACTAGCTGGTAGAAAAATTGGACAAACTGTTGGCAGAGTGGGGTGTGCAGGTGTGTTACCTTGAGTGCTGCTGACTTTGTTCTTCATCACCTCCTCTTCCTCTTCTTCTTTGGTTGTTTTCTGTTCAAACAGGAAATAAACAGAGGTGAGGATGATCGTCTGCTCTTCATCTGTCTCCTGTGTGTCATCGCTGAATGAAGGTGAGCTGAATCAAGAATGATGATCAATCGATTAATCAATCGATTGATTAATCGATTGATCAAAGGGTGCATGTCTCATTGGAGAAGGAAGGTCTAGTCTGTGAAGCTTCGTCTCTGGTCCAAACACAGAGTAACAAACTAATCATCTGGTGATTCCGGCTCAGGTGACTTCCTGTCAGGTGAACAGGACTTTGATCCGTTTCATCCTGGAGTCTGGATCAGATCTATTATTGTTCAGTTTGTTCTGTCTATTGATCTGTGAAACTAAATGATTCCAAAGAATCCAAATATTTATTGATTAATAAAACAGGTGCTGGTCGATCGATTAGCAGCTGGACCATCGGGGATGTCCATTCTAACATCCAACAAAGATGAGAGACATTCAGAGAGGATAACTCAAATTTAAGATCAAAATAAGCAACAGCAGATCGATCACAACAAAAACATCAAATAATGAAAAACAACAACAAAAAACCAAACATGTGGATGAATAAACCCCTTGGAGGAGATCAAGCTGTCAGTTTTCCATTATCTTCATCAGGACAGGAAGTCCTCCATTAAAACACACACAGGAAGTTAGCACACTTCCACCTTCAAAATAAAAGTATCTCTGTCCTTGTAAGCAACTTCAAAGTGATTAATCAGGATGATCAGCTTGAAACCCATCAATCAGGTCAATCATGATCAGTTTTAACCTGATCAATCAGGGCGATAGCAATCAGCTTCAAACAGATCAAACAGGACAATGACAATCAGCTTCAGTTATTGATTTGTGATATGATCAATCAGTTAATGTGAATGTTGATTTAGTCTTGAATCATTTTACAGGAACTCCTTTGATGTGACTATTGACTCACAAACAGGTGAGCGATCTATCGCTGATCTGTCTCATTACTGATCACATGAGGCCAGTTCCAGAAGGAGGTTCAAAAGTTTGTGAGTCTAAAAAGAAATTTTGGGTAAACTTACTCTGAGTTTCTGGTTCCCGATAAGCTGCTTTGAGTTGCTGCGTATTTTTATCTAGAAGCACGATAAAAATCAATCATCAGTGGAGCTCTGATACCTGGAGTCACCATGGCAACCACTGTTATTTTCCCTCACGGAGCAAACGACCAAAAACTGCCAAGATATAAATACAGAAATGGCTCAATAAAAGAATTCATATGCCCAAAACTACACGAAAAATTAAACATTTTTTTCCATTAAAACCTATTAAATATATAAATTTAAATATTTAAACACGTTTAAATTTCTTTTGCCATTTTCAACTGTTTTAATTTAACTTTGTGTTAATATTCCTACTTTTCACTTTTCCATGTGATTTTCAGTTCAGTTTATTTATTTGTCAAATTTCCCCCCCCTTTGTTTTTATGCCTGTACTTTTTTCTGTATTTTTTTCCCTTTTACATTTTCTTATCCCCAAAATGACTTGTTTCTGTATTTTATTTTCATCTAACATTTAATTAATTTATTTATTTACTGACACTCTGTTTTTCAGAGTCATATTTATGTCAATATTTCCAATCTTGCATTTTCTTCCACCATTTATTTTTCCAAGCGAATTTATTTTGGTTCTCCTTTTTACATTTCTGTATGAATTTCTGCCTCATTATGTAAATGAGATGAGCAGCCGTTCAAGGCGTGTCCTTGGGGCAGATCCCCATCTACTGGTCAATCTACACAGAGCAGGTCACAGACGGTCGCCATCATTTCTGGCAAAAAATTCCTTGAAATTCTGATTTCCAAGGACGGCTGGAACACACTAACACTTAGCAGATCATAGGCTGTGCAGCCGATCCTTCCTGCCTGATTCTGCCAGGTGTGGCTTTGGGAGGGAAATGAAGGCTTTAAGCCGGTAGAATTCCGGCAGGAGACTGTACAGGATCTTCGGCATGTTGCTCTTTCAGTTGAAAAATCACACAATCAGTGATGACTTCTTCCTGTTTGGTGTGGATGCGGTGACTGGGAGGATGTTCCAGCTACAGACCTGCACAACTAACAGGCTGAAGGTTCTGGTAAAGCTGGCCGTGATGCTCAGAGAACATTGACTGTGTCCTTGAATGAATACTAATATTAACACAAAGTTAATTAAAACAGTTGAAAATGACTAAAGAAATATAAATTTCTCTTACACAGAATCCATGTGGTATTGCTTGAATTGAATTTTCTTGAAAGGAGTGGTTTGATGGATAAATATCATTTAGGACTTTAAATGACACTTCTTTAGTTTGAGTCAAACTAGATAGGACGAACATATTTTTAATATTTTCCTGATTGATTCTGCACCATAGTCGCTTAGAAATACTTCCTTTTCAGTTGGAAAGGGTCAGAGTGAACTGTTAAGCTATTTCGACTGAATTTGTGGATGCCATACATAGTGGTGTCAGTTATATCAGAAATCATTTTGATCTACTGAATCATTGTTTTAAGAGGGAAGGGATTCTTTTGGTCACCATTTTACGTTCTTCAACTGGGCAGTAAAAGCTGAATTTACGACAGAAATCTTGATAGTATTATAGTTCGCCAGTGATCATATCAATAGCGAACTGAAGCCATTTTCTTCTCTGCTGATCTGTCGCTGTGTGATGATGTCATCGTCAGCTAAAGGTGCGCTTCCTCAGCGCCAGTCAGTCAGATTATCAACACAAACATCAGTGTTGGCCCACATGAAGCTGACTGAAATTGACCAGTAACCGTTGTCGCCATCTGACCTCAGTTGCTATAGTAACCAGGTGGGTGAACTCCGGGCTCTTACTGCGAAGGTGAACCGGAAGTGCGTCCTTCGGGTTTGAGCTGACGGATTCAACCAGGAAACAAACAGAGGAACAGGCGCTGATCCGCGGCTGCCCCCGCCGGCCGCAGGGCCTATTGAAGCGGCCGAAGCCACTGGCCTGGTCCGGGCGAGTGGCCGCAGACCCGTATACACGGAGCCAGGGCGAGCCGGGACCAGAACCGAAGTCTAGAGCGAAACTTACCCACTGCGATGATCCGCCTCACTGATCCGACATACGAAACAACACGGAAACGCGGAGACACGGAGCGGTCTGCGCATGCGCCTGAATGAGAGGCGGGGCAGAGAGAGAGAGAGTGAGAGAGAGAGAGTTCATCGCCATGATTGGAACGGACCTGAGACTCCAAAAAAACTTTATTTGCACTTTTCAATAATACAAGCCATACCTTTTTTATGAAACAAATAATTTGTCTAGGCTACTATACAACAACAACAAAAAAAAAGAAAAAAAAAGAGATAAACAGAGGGTGAAAAATAAATGATTTAATAAGAAATACAGAGCTGCACATATCAAAATACATAACGAAAAGGGAGGATCTGAATCAGAAACATTTTTAGAGACACTGATAGAATCCACACAACATTTTAGTTCCACCAGAAAGTTTAAAAACATGGGTTTTCTTTGTAGGAATTTACAATTACGAATGTGAAATTTAGCTAAACAGATTTATAGGTTAATTATGAATTCCAATGAGCTTTTATAGTTAGTCTGGTGGAGGCCTAACAGAACCTGTTTCTGCTATAAATTAAAACTGATTGTTACTTCACAACAAATGAGATCACAGAAATGTTGCCGAAACAGGAGTGAGGACAGAGCCAAATTAAATGAGAGATGATTTCAGGAAATTGTTCACCAAAAAAGTACACAAAACATCAGTATCTGATTTAAATCTCATTAGATAACTTTTTGAGGGATAAAATCTATGTGGAAGTTTGAAGAACACTTTTTTAACTTTGTTAGAGATAAGTAATGATTTGGTAGGAGCCAGACCTTCCTCCACGTCGCATCATACACACATCAATTCTAGTGTAAAATGGCACATGGAAGGGATAAAATATAGTTGTTTTTTTTTTTTTAAAAAAGAGAGCTTTAATTTCTTTATTATTTCTATGGTGGTAAAAGTTTAAACATATTTTGCCCACAGCAGATTGCAGTGGAGAAAGTACAGGGGTTTAGAAAAACCAAGGTCTCTGGTAGAACCACATACACACTCCAGGAAAAAAAGGCTCCAAAACCTTTAGCATTTTCACCAGATGGGATGTTATACTGTTTAAAAATTCCAGCATAAATAAATTAATTTCCGCATTAAATAGTTGATCTAACAACTTTAGATTAGAGTTGTAGATGGAGTTGCAGGAGGAAGAGCAGTCGATCGATTCCAGGCTTCCCCCGACTCCATGCCAAAGTGTCCTTGGTCAAGACACCGATGCCTCCCGATGTGCCTGTTGGGGTTTGAATGTATGTGTGACTGGGTGAATGTGACTTGTAGTGTTGAACGCTTTGGGTTTGACTGGAAAAGCGCTGTATAAGTACAGTTCATTTACCATCTGAAAAACAGAGACCCGCGCTTATATAGAACATCCTTATTATGTCCTTATTATTCCAGATGAAGTATCGGTGAGGTGAAAAGCTGTGCTTATAGATGAGTAACCATGATAACAATGCCAGGTGATAAAAAGCAGACGGGGAGATTTTACACATTGTAATTACAGACCAGGAAAAAATTCCAACCACCATGCTGGGAAAAATTATGATGAGGAATTTTGTTCCAGATTGAGGTAGGAGATTTGTAAAAGTGACAAATCCAGTTGACTTTAAATGTGTTGTTAAGCAAGGAAAAGGAAAAAGAATTTAGACCGCCATATCGACCACAAACACAGAATGTTTTGCAAATAACAGGAAGTGACATCACCAGACACGTACGTACTACAAAATGACTACGAATGTAGACTCTGGTAATGTAGACTCAGATTTTTTGAATCTCAGAAGTGCACCATATTATAATAAGTAAGTCATTACTCGCAGATATTTGATTGTGGTGGTCATGTCAACGGGCTCAGTGTTAAAGATTTTCTATCTGAACTGGTTTGATTTATAGTTTCAGTGAAACTGATCAGACTGATAACATGAAGCATTTATTGATCATGTGAAGTTTCAGAACATCATAACTGAGAGGCGGGCTTCACGTCTGTGGTGTGGTCAGCACCGCTGCCTCACAACATGAAGGTTGCTGGGCCGAGCCTCTGCGGGGGAGGGGCCTTCCAACAGGTACCCTCCTAAGTAGAGTTAGCATGTTCTCCATGTGTGTGCATGGGCTTTTTTCTGGGTACTCTGGCTTTCTCCCACAGCCCAAAGATATGTGTCACTCACATGAGGTCTCTCTAAATTCTCTCTAGGAATGAGTGTGAACATATGATCTGTCCAGGTGTTCCTGCCTCTCTCCTCTAACTGCTGGGAGAGACTCCATTCCCACTGTGACCCTGAACTGGAATAGCCAGTATTAAAAATGGATGGATGGACAGCTGGGAGACAGTTAGGTCTGCTTCTCCTAAGTCCTCAACAATGTCTCAATCTACCTTTGCTTAATGTTTGATGTTTACAAGGTGAAGCAAAAGAGTTTAGGAAAAAAATATACAAGTTTTTGGTTTGTTGCACCAGATCCCAGATCAGCTGAAACCAGTTCAGTTCCACCCTGTATTCCCAGCACACATCAGTGCCTGTTTGCTCCAACAGCTGAGAGGGCTTGGTCCGACCCACCCCATCTGAGCTGGACTTCAGCTGCTGGTCTAAACTTGGAGCTTTGGCAGCCCCTCCCATCAGATCCCCCTCCCTCCCTGCATCTTCCTTCAGAGTGGACCAGCAGTCGGACTGAGAGGAGGTAAGTTCTGCTTTCTGTCTCACTGGTGATAGGAGAGGTCCTAGTGACACATTTTTAAATATTAAGGCATCACAGTCATGCAGATCAAACTGTTTCTATCTTGCTCTCATTAGCAAAAAACCCTCCAAGCTCTGGTCTGTTTAGCTGCTTCTTCAACCAGATGTGGATCCTGTTTTACTCTGAATTCCAGAACTGATTCAGGTTTAGTTTTGTGGACTTGGATCCCACCCAGCCTGGTAGCCACAGTGTGATGTTTTGTTGATTCTGGATCTAGTTAAGACCAGCTGGAATCATAGGATTGGGTGGTTGTTCTGCAGGTTGTGAACTCGGGTCCATCTGACGACAAGCAGAGCTCATCAAACTGTCCCACTGAACTACACAGCGGATCCTTCAGTTACTGAAGGTGGACAGATGTTGGACATGTGGCGCTAACTCTGCCCATTTGGTCATCAGAATCAGAACGCCTGGGCTTACCAAGTGGTTCTGTTTAACCTGCTTGGTAGTTCTGGTCCTAATCTTTACATGCAGAGAGATTCTGGGTTCTGGCTGGTACAGCTGCATCTGCTCTGACTTTTTCAGTCAGTAACTGGGGGGGGGGGGGGGGGGGGTCTGATCCAGAGCTAACAACTGCCAACTGAACCAGAGCAAAATCACAAACAAACAAAGAAGACAAAATGTGTCAAAAACTCACAGAAACAGCTGAATTTCAGCCAGACCTGCTGATTTAACATCTCTGCTGGAAGACGAGCCAGGTCTGATTATGATCTGAGGACCTGAGTGAAAACAACTGTCTCTGATTGGCTGACAACATCCATTTCCTCCTAATGGACAAACATTTGCCTGAGCACCCCACTCTGTCCTCCCCTGGGAACTAAAACCATTAGCCGAAGGTTCCCTACACACACTCGTGGATCAATACACTGCAGGAAAATGACTTGATTAATATTTTATGGGAGCTGGTTTCAGAGGTAGGAAGGAAATGTGGTGAGGGGGCGGAGCCTCTACAAGGCGGCTTTATTTCATTGTAAGTGAAGTGCATTCTGGGAGTGTAGTTCTCAATGACAGACACCGAAGCAGAGCAACAAACAACATCAAAGTTGGAGACAACTGAGTGGCACCAGGCAGAGGAGCATCCCGTCTCCATGGAAACCAGACTGTAAAGACAAAATGATCCTGCATGGCTCTGTGATACTCTGATTGGCTGACATCATCCATTTCCTATCTCTACAGGATGATGTCATCTCCGTCTACCACTTCACTTCCCACTTCCTCCATCCCTTCTCTATGTCACACAGCGACCTCTGATCCCCGACATGTCACCATGGAAACCTACTGGAGGGAAGTCCAGAGCATTGAGGAAGAGAGGGAGGAGGAAGAGGAGGAAGAGGACATGAAGAGCATGGACGGTAAGTCAAAGTGACAGCAGAGCGAGACGTCTGGCTTTTCCGAAAACTCAACCTCCCACATCCAAACAGGAAGTTCCATTCAGTGGAGTTCCCTTCACTAGTATGTTGCGAATGAATCCAGTAGCAGCTTCGTATGGATGTCCATCACCCTCCTGGAAACCACATCTGACCCGAATCGGACCAAATATGTACGGGATTTCACCTTACCACTTAGCAGAAGTAACAGCAGCTGTGATTCCAGGATGATGGAATCCGTCCTCAGGGAGACGGGAACAGATTCATCCCAGAAAAGTTTAATTTTAAAGTTAACCAACAACTGAGGGACGGGCATCTTTCTCAACTGTCTTGTTTCCTGCAGAGGTGGAGATGGAGGCGGCGTGGCTAATGGAGGCGGGGTTATCCTCGCTGGTAACAAGCTCAGCAAGGTCAGAGGAGACAGCTCCCCCAGTAGACGCTGTGCTGTCCACGTTGACACGGCAACAGGCTGCCACAGTGAGGAAGAGGCTGGACAACTACAATGAGACACTGAGGAAGAGAAACAGGCAGCCAATCAGAGATGTGCGAGACGTCTTCACTGAGGTACAACATAAAGCTCATGGGTTGCAATGCTACCATGCTGCCGGCACTCACAATATGATATGTGGGAGATCCAAAAGTAGTGATGGAATGTTTTCTCTTCCTGATTCAGCCTGATGATGACTCAGCAGACCAAGGCTCCTCCCCTTCCCAGCGTCGAGCCGAGTCACCTCCAAGTCGATACCACAACACCACCAAGACCATCCGGCGCAGCACCCACAGAGGTATTACCCTGCACGCTGTTTCATGGATCACATAGTGCTAATCCTTTATATGATTCCTCAGGTGATTCCACAGTTTACACAGTCCTAAAAACTCTTCATCTGTGTTTAATCAGGTGGGTGTGGGGATGTTTTGGTGCTTTGGGTCTGTGGGATGACTTCATGCTGGCTTCCTGTTTGCCTTGTTGTTTTTTACAGTCCGCCCAACTCTCCCAGCGTTCGTTTTTGAAGATCATCTTCCAGAACATCCATCTTCACCAACACACACCAACTCACCCACCCCCACACACTCCCCCCCACACACACACTCAGCAGGGAGTTGGCCAAGACGAGCTGATTGGCTGGTGCGAGACACTCCCTACTCAGAGGGCGTGGCCGAGCACAAAAGGGGCGGGACTTGTTGGGACTGTCTCCGTTTCCACGGAGGCAAAAACAGTGAGTTACAGGTGAGTGTGAACTTTCAGACAGACACTTTCAGACCTTTTCTTTTCGTAGAGCTGAATGGTTCTAGCTGCAGACTGCTGATTGGCTGCTGTAAACTCTGTGTGCATGCGTGTGTGTGTGTGTGTGTGTGTGTGCAGTTTGTATCAGTCTCCCCATCACAGGGTCTCACCTGTGCAGATGATTTGTCATCACGTGACCTCACCCGGCTCGGCTTCATCTCTCACATTGAGCTCTCCACCCTTCCTGGTGCTTGCTTTGGGCGTTCAAACCAAACGCACCCGGCCGCCCGCGCAGCAGGACCAGGGGTGCGCTTTCATTTTCACATTCACGGTCTGAACACAGGTTTGAGACGATGTGCAGTTTCAACTAAAGAGAGACGTCTAAAAAGGAATTCAGGAGGAAATTACTTTTAAAGAACATAAAATCCTGTTGATGGTTCCAGAGGTCCTTCAGGGATCTCACTGGACCTTTATGTGGAGTATAGGAAATCTAGATCTAGATCTTTTCTGAAAGCATTCCATCAGTTCTTTATATATTTGGTGGTTCCTCCAGTTATTGTTATAGTTCCTTTCTTGGGTTCAAGAGATCAGTAGGTTAATAGGTTTAATTGTTTTTTTTATTGTTCCTACAATAGATTCTGTCTTGAGTAGTTCTGTGAAAGACATTAGAAGTTCTTTATGAGGTTCTGCTGGCCCTGGTTCCAGCTGTGTTTGGGCTGATTGTTACTGTGGTAGCTGAGGTGGTTCTCAGTATGTTCCTGATCCAACACATAAAATTCAGATCAATGGTTCAGAGCAGAAGGCCGCTTTAAGGATATTCCTGATGTTTCTCAGGAGGACAAGGAGGCTGTTGTGGTGGTTGTGTTTTTAGAGGTTTTGTAGTTTGTGATTTTGGAAGGAGGTCCACCAAACCCAGTAGCCTGTAAGGGTAATTTATTTAATTCTGTGAAAATCTTTACCACTCTACCTGTCTGGAAAAGCCAGATGATACAACTGGTCCTGAAAAAGTCTTTCTGGCCGGAAAGCCCTTCTCAGAATCAGTCACATCTCTTAAAAACTAGCAAGCCATCATAAAGGGTAAAACACCTGGAACACCTATGGATGTGTAGTCACTGACATAATTGAAAAAAATCTTCCATATTGATTAGCTGATATAAATAATCTTCAAAAAGGGGGACCGGAGGGTGTGCTCCAACTACAGGGGGATCACACTCCTCAGCCTCCCCGGTAAGGTCTATTCAGGGGTGCTGGAGAGGAGGGTCCATCGGATAGTCGAACCTCGGATTGGGGAGGAGCAGTGTGGTTTTCGTCCCAGTCGTGGAACAGTGGACCAGCTCTACACCTTCTTCGGGGTCTTTGAAGGGGCATGGGACTTTGCCCAACCAATCTACATGTGCTTTGTGGACTTGGAAAAGGCATTCGGCCGTGTCCCTCGGGGACTCCTGTGGGGGGTTCTCTGGGAGTATGGAGTGCCGGACCTGCTTGTACGAGCTGTCTGGTCCCTATACAACCGGTGTTTGAGCTTGGTCCGCATTGCCAGCAGTAAATCAGAATCTTTTCCATTGCGGGTTGGACTCCGCCAAGGCTGCCCTTTGTCTCCGATTCTGTTCATAACCTTTATGGACAGAATTTCTAGGTGCAGCCGAGGTGTTGAGGGGATCCGGTTCGGTGGCCTCAGGATTGGGTCTCTTCTCTTTGCGGATGACTCTTACTGGAGCGATTCACAGCCAAGTGTGGAGAGGCTGGGATGAAAATCAGCACCTCCAAGTCCGAGACCATGGTCCTCAGCCGGAAAAGGGTGGAGTACTCTCTCCGGGTCTGCAATAGGGTCCTGCCCCAAGTGGAGGAGTTCACGTATCTCGGGGTCTTGTTCACGAGTGAGGGAAGGAGCGGGAGATCGACAGGAGGAACGGTGCGGCGTCTGCAGTGATAAGGACTCTGCATCGGTCTGTCGTGGTGAAGAAGGAGCTGAGCCAAAAGGCAAAGCTCTCGGATTTACCGGTCGATCTACATTCCTACCCTCACCTATGGTCATGAGCTGTGGGTAGTGACCGAAATAACAAGATCACGAATACAAGCGGCTCCACATTCAGAGGAGCCAGATGAGGTGGCTCGGGCATCTGTTTAGGATGCTTCCTGGACGCCTCCCTGGTAAAGTGTTCCGGGCACGTCTCACCGGAAAGAGGCCCCGGGGAAGACCCAGGACACGCTGGATGGACTACATCTCTCGGCTGGCCTGGGAACACCTCGGGATCCCTCTGGATGAGCTGGTGAATGTGGCCGGGGAGAGGGAAGTCTGGGTTTCCCTGCTTAGACAGCTGCCCCTGCGACCCGACTCCAGATAAGCGGCAGATAATGGATGGATAGACGGATCCACATCAGCTTGATCAGCAATTTTCATACAGTTGGATTTATTGTCACCGTTGCTATACTGATCTCTTGAATCATTGTTGACAATGGTCACAGATAAATTACATCATTAAATTGGAATTTGTGGACCTAGTCATTCAACTTTATTGTCACACAATCAAAAAGAGCAAAAGACATAAGAATTCATGAAAACATGGATTAAATAATTTTAAAACTGAACAAAATGTAATTTCTGATGGAGTCACTTCTGACGATGATAAAAGACTCTAGTATTAACTAAGCAATGCTATTAGCCTGGTCTGGAGCTGACTAGCTTTGCAGAATAAATCTCCATTGTAACTAATATGAGACTGAATCAAAGATAAGTTCATCTTAGTTCAGATTTTTAGAACGTTTTGGCCTGATTGAAATGGCTTATTTGTGGAGGACTCAGGAATGTTATTGGTCTGAGTAAACCGTGTGTCTGTGAAGGTCTTGGGAATGTTTTTGGTCTTAGTGAAACAACGTGTTGGTGGAGGTGTCTGCAATATCTTTGTTCTGAGTTAAACGCTGTGTCCTTTCAGAACTCGGGAATCTTTTTTGTCTGAGTTAAACAATTTGTCCGTGGGGGACTTGGGAATGTTAGTTTGAGTTAAACGTTGTGTCCGTGGAGGACTCGGGAATGTTTCTGGTCATGGTGAAACAATGTGTCCGTGTAGGACTCGGGAATGTTTCTGGTCTTAGTGAAACAACATGTCCGTGGAGGACTCGGGAATGTTGGTCTGAGTTAAACAACGTGTCCGTGGAGGACTCGGGAATGTTTTTGGTCTTGGTGAAACTGCATTTACGTGTGAATGTTTATGGTCTAATTGAGGACTATTGAAAACAATGTCTGGAATTTTTCTGGTCTTAGTAAAATGGCCTCTCTATGGAGATTTTGGGTATCTTTTCGGTCTGATTGAAACCTCGTACCTGTGGAAGACTCTGGAATGTTTTTGGTCTTAGTGAAACAATGTGTTCGTGAAGGACTCATGAATGTTTTTGGTCTAGTGAAACTGCGTCTCCGTGGAGGACTCATGAATGTTTTTGGTCTAGTGAAACTGCGTCTCCGTGGAGGACTAAGGAATATTTTTGGTATTGGTGAAACTGCATTTACGTGGGAATGTTTTTGGTCTAATTGAGGACTATTGAAAACAATGTTTTTGTGTAGGACTCTGGAATATTTCTGGTCTTAGTAAAATGGCCTCTCCGTGGAGATTTTGGGTATCTTTTCAGTCTGATTGAAACCTTGCACCTGTGGAAGACTCTGGAATGTCTTTGGCCTGAGAGAAATCCGTAAAAGACATGTTTTGGAGTGAGGAAACTAGTAATTTCATGTTTCTGATTCTTGATAAAGTTCCAGTTCTGTCATTGTGTTTCCATCAGACAGCGGTGTTTTTGGAGTTCCTCTGATTTCCCTGCTGGAAAACGACAGAAAGACATTCCCAGGAATCAAAGTTCCTTTTGTCTTCCAGAAGGTGAAAAATTATCTGTCTCTTTGTATGTCCATCTGTGCCTGTTAATCTGTACCTCCCCATCTCTCTCTGTCTGTCAGTCCAGCTCTCTGTCAGCCCGTTTATATCTATTTCAGTCCATATCTCTGTCTCTGTCCATCTCTTTGTCTCTGCTCAACTCTCGGTCTTTTTCAGTCCAGGTCTTTGTCTCTGTACATCTCTCTTTCTTTGTCACTCTGTCTCTGTCCATCAGTCTTGAGTTGCATCATCCTGTTTCAATCTCAGAACCTGAAGAACAGCCATATCATGATGCACCCGTCTGTGTGGTTAGCAGTTAGCAGGAAGGAATCAGCTGGCAGAGTCAAAGTTATTTCAGTGTTTGTTGGATTAGATCATCTAACCTCAGACCAGCTGTCTGTCTGTCTGTAGTTGTTGTCCATTTTAGAACTAACCGGACTCCAGACCGAGGGGATCCTCCGAGTTCCAGGATCAGCAGCCAGACTGAAGGTAAGACAAACCTTGACAGGAAAGCCACCAGAGTCGCACAAACAGGACATCTGGAGATACATCATAGCAAAAGGTCTACCTGAGAAGGAACTGTCTTATCATGAAGAGCAGAATAAGTATCCCAGCAGAGTAGCAATGTCCCATTGGTGTAGAAATCTTCAAAGATAAGAAATGTCCCCACAGAGTAGATGTGCAAACTGTGTAAAAATGTCCCCACCAAGTTAAACTGTTCCGATGATGCAGAAATGTCCCCACACAGAAGAAATATTATAACAGTAAAGAAACTGACCCAAGAAATATCCCCTAAGTGTAGAAATGTCAACACTGAGAGAAAAAAATGTTACAACAGTGTAGAAATGTCCCCAATAAGTGGAAATATTACACCAGTGTAGAAAAGAGAAGAAAATGTCCCAGCAGAGTAGAAAATTACCAGTGGTGTAGAAATGTCCCTACAACAGAAATTTAAACACAAAAAGAAAATGTCCCTACATACTAGTCCTTACAATAACCCTTTGATGACAGTAAAAGCACAAAGACATTTGATCAGAGTGAACTGAAGTGAACTTTCAGAGTCTCTGTGAATGTCTGTCTATTTGTCTCCGTCTGTGTATAGTACCTACGCCAACAACTGGACAGGTGTTGTGGAGCCTTTGACTGGTCTTCAGTGAGACAAGTGGATGCTGCAGGTCTAATGAAGCTTTTCATCAGAGAGCTGCCAACGCCTCTGCTGACACACACACTCCTGTCCACCTACCACTCTGTGATAGGTATACACACACTCTTGTCCACCTACCACTCTGTGATAGGTATATACACACACTCCTGTCCACCTACCTCCCTGTGATAGGTATACACACACACTTGTCCACCTACCACTCTGTGATAGGTATATACACACACTCCTGTCCACCTACCTCCCTGTGATAGGTATATACACACACTCCTGTCCACCTACCACTCTGTGATAGGTATATACACACACTCCTGTCCACCTACCACCCTGTGATAGGTATATACACACACTCCTGTCCACCTACCTCTCTGTGATGGATATATACACACACTTTACAGTTGTTAAAGTTGTGCTGACTTCTTGTTGTTGTGTCTCTACAGGTTTGTCCTCCGAAGTCCATCAGATCCAGGCTCTGCAGCTGCTGTCTTTGCTTCTTCCTGAAGTCCACAGAGACACTTTGAGAGTAAAGTTGCAGTCACAACACTGTCTTCACTACAGAGACACAGACAGAAAAAGACATGGAGGAAAAGAGACAGACACAGAGACAGACATAGACATAGAGACAGCCTAACTGAAGAACAGACACATACACTGACACAGACAGAGCTGACAGAGTTAGACAAACAGACACAGAGTAAACCTTGGATAGAGACAGGCCGAGAGACAGGGGGACAGAAAAAAAGAAGGACAGACAGATGTTGGACATGTTTATTCAGGTTTATTCTACCCGAGACTTCTGTTGGAATCAGCTTTAAATACTGGTTCACCCTGTTAATATGAACCTGCACCTGTTACCATGGTGACAGATAATTTCCGCCATTGTCGTGGTAACAGATAAATCTCCACCTGTAACCAGGACACCTGTTGCCATTGTAACAGATAAACCTGGGCCTGTTTCCATGGTTACAGGCCCTGCTGGTCTTCCTACGTAAGGTGGTATCTTATCAGGACCAGAACCGGATGTCTTTGTGCAACGTCTCTATGGTGATGGCTCCCAATCTGTTTGCTGTTCGTAACCATGGAAAAAAGCACTCCATTACTAAGCAACAGGAGGAGATGGAGGAGGCGATGGGAGGGGCCCAGCTGATACAGCTGATGATCAAACACCAGGACCTGCTGTGGATCGTAAGTCTCAGGACATGGACACAGTGACATCATTGTCCCACCCTTTCCCTGACATCACTTCCTGTTCTCTGTAATAGGTCCCCCACTTCCTGCTGTCTCAGGTGAGACAAATGAACCAAGTGTCTAATCAGAAGCCACTTGTCCTGAGCAGGACCAGGACACGCTTACTGAGGAGGAAGAACGAGAAGAATGACCGAAACCAGGTGAGGTTCCCCACAGACCGAGACCAGTACCAAGACAGGCTGAGAATAAGACTAGAACAGGCTGAGAGAAGGATCAGGACATATTGAGACCAGTACCAGGACAGGCCGAGATCAGGATCAGGAGAAACTGAGACCAGGACCTCGACCAAGACGAGAACAGACTCAGACTAGACCTAGGACCAGGACAGACTGAACCCTTCACCTGTGCATGTGCAGATCACAGAGCTGTGTGAAGGTGTGATCAGGATCCACGCCCCATTACACACCAAGGTTTCCATGGCGATACAGCTTGATGAACAGACAACAGCCAAAGACGTTACATGCCGCTTCCAGAGTGAGACCAGGTACCAGTTCTATCCTAAAGAAGTCCTGTTCCCCCTTTACAGGAAGCTCTGACAGCTGACCTGTCTGTCTCCCTGTCCACCTGTCTCTCTCTCTTCTCAGCCCAGTTCAGCATCTGTATGAAGTTGGCGGAAACATCTGTGAGTGTCATGAATACATAATCAGTAGACAGGTAGGTGTTAGAACCAATCAGAACCTGTTAGAACCGGTCTGTCTGTCTGTCAGGTGAGCGCCGTCTCCACCCAGACTGCCGTCTGCTGGACGTCTACAAAGTTAATCCTTGCTGTGATTGGCTGCTCAAACCCTGATGACCAACCTCCTGAAGCAGCTGTGACCTGAATGACCAGTCTGGAGCAGATACCTGATCACCTGATCTTTTGTTTTCCTTCTTTTTAATTTTTTTATTGCTGTTGTTACAACAACAAATTTAAATGAAAGATTCTGATATGACGAGTGATTTGTGAGTCTGGTTCTGTGCTCATCCAGGGAATTGTATAACATTTTTCTCATGGAACAATGTAGTGGAAGGGTGGCTGCTGGCCCTGGGGGGGCTGCATCTGGGTGGGGTGGATTAGGGGCTCGCTATCCTCTGGTCTGCCGGCTATGTGTCCTACAGGGCATGGAGGGACGGCTGGATATCTCATAATGTATAAATCAACTGTACAACTCAATGACTGTGTCATCATGCAGAGGAGGAAGAATGAGGAGGGATCAGTGATGAGTGTGATCCTGCAAATGTGACCACACCTCCACGGAGGCTAGAGGCAGACTTGTGTGGCCCAGAGACAGAGGCGATCAGCAGCAATCCCAGAGCACGAACCCCAGCCACCCCACCACAAAGACTACCCTGGACCCACCCAGAGGGTGGCATAGGAAGGCCTCAGCCAGAGCTCCCTGCAGTCATGGGACACAGGCCCCGATGGGCCAAGATCAGCTGCTGTCAACCCCACCAGGCACTGGTCATCCAGGGAGGCCAGAGCGTAGGGCCCCGTGCCCCAAGAGCCCGCCTACACCTGTGTATGAGAAAGTGAGGAAGGAGAGGGGTCCAGGGATGTCCAGGGGAGTCATCCAGAAGGTGAGCCGCTGGCAGCAGTAAGCAGCCCCATACCCCAGAAGGCCCCCCAGGGCAGGACAGGAGCAGCTGTTCCCAGGACACACAGCGACGGCAGCCAATGAGCTGCCACCAGCCCGCAATGCACCCACTAACTACATGCCTAGAGGGTAAGGAGAAGAGGGGGAGGAGGATAGTGGGAGAACCCAGACTCAAAGCCCACACAGGGCTCCCCCAAAGGTGCACCCTTTTAACCCCATCCCATCCAACCCATCCTGGCACACACACACACACACACAAACCTCAGTCTCACCCTTAAACACACCCCAGGAGGGGCCCCTTTCACATTGCCTTGTCCTGGGCCAAAAGAAACCTGAGCTGTCACCTCAGGTAGGAGACCCTGTATCAGGCCCAAGCTGTGATTGTGATCAAGCTGACCAACCTGACACCCGCCATCCGATCACCTGAACGAGACCACCCGGCCAATCAACTAGAACCATGCCTACAGACCACCAGTAGAACCGTTCAGCCCACAAGCTTGGGACCCCTCATTGCAGCAGGGCGTGCGGCATCGGCATCCCTCCACACTCACAAATTGGGCATCAAAGTATTCTTTAAACCCACTGACATGCACACCCTCTTAAAACCAGTATCCACCCCAAGCACAAAGGTGTTGTTTGCCACTCTGTCCACAAGAGGGCAGTGTCCTCAGGAAGAGCCTCAAGTCATTTTTACCCACTGACGTCACTACATATTCTCCCTCCACACTCAAGCTGGTCAGAGTGTTTAGGGACCACTTCAGGATACCCAGCTGCTCAAGAACCACCCAGTAATAGGGGTTTACAGGAGGAACAGAAATTTAAGGGACCACCTTATAAGGGTAAATGTCATGCCTTTACCAGAACCAGAACCAGAGGTCAGGGTAAATTTCTTCAGCACTGTAAGTGGTTGCGCAGTTTTTATATTAACAATGTTTTTGTTAATCACAGGTCCCGCTCTAAAACTGTGTTCATTTGATCACCTGTGAGGTGTGTGGTACAGCACAGACATAACATCCAAAAAAAGAAAAATACACACTTTCCTAGTGCAGCATTTCTTTTCTTTCTTTCTTTCTTTCTTTCTTTCTTTCTTTCTTTCTTTCTTTCTTTCAGAAAAATTATATGATTGGCAAAATGATAAAATATACGATGAAAAATATTTTAAAAGTATGACATGATGCAATGAGATCATGAAGAAGACATTTCTATATTAGGTGTACATGAATTGAAATAAAATCATACAAGAACACATTTAAAAGCTTGTCAGGCTTATAAGCACAAAATCCAGTAAATATTATATTTTACTACAGAAGAAAAGACCAGAAAACAAGGAGGGACTTGAAATAAAACTGATGAAAAAAGATTCAATTTGATCAATAAAATGCTGCAATGATAAACTACATTCAAAATACTAAAAGGTTCAGATGAAATAAACTGTAAATAACTATTGTTTATGTAGATCTTTAAATACAAGACATTTAATTTGAAAGATAAATAATACAATAATAATTTTAAAACCTGAATTGATTAATTTCTTTAAAAAACTTACCTTTTTCAATTTTTACGATTTTCCAGACGAGACAGGGTTTTAGGACCATTTTTATCTTAAATTGTTTTTTGCTTTAAATAGTTTTACATAACTTTCGGTACAGGCCAGCGGCAAACTGAGTGTTTATTTAACACCTGTCTCACCTGGACTTTATTATTGTTGGAGTTTATTGAACAGCTAACTGACACATTACTGCCACCAAGTGGTGAGAAGCTGCATTGACACTCATAATATGAGCGTTAAGACATATTATGTCTTGCGTCCAGACCTTGAATTAAGGGGGGAGCTGAGGGGAACTTGGCAGTTGTAGAGTTCACAGAGAGCCCATCCTTCTTTCACGCTGGGCCCTTATCATAGGAGACACACTGTAAAAATTAAAACCACACTGCTCTGTCTCAATCCGAGGCTGACGGACCCCCTTCTCCAAGACCCCTGAATAGACCTTACCAGTGAGGTTGAGGAGTGTGAAGAGGGGGACCACCATCTCAGTCTGCCAGTCCAGGGAAACTGTCCCTAATGTCCACGCAATGCTGCAGAAGCGTGTCAACCAAGACAGCTCTACAGCATCCAGAGTTTTAAGGAACTCTGGGCAAATCTCGCTTACCCGCGGGGCCCTGCCACCGAGGAGCTTTGCAACCACCTCAGACACGTCTGTCCTGGAGATAGGAGAGCCCACCCCTGGCTCCTTGGACTGTGCTTCCACATCAGAAGACATATCGGTGGGACTGAGGAGGTCTTCAAAGTATTTCTGCCAGTGAGCCACAATGTCCTGAGTGGCGGTCAGTAGCACCCCCCATCAAGTGTGGGCTCCTCCTCTGGCTAGTGGCAGCAGAATTTCCTTGAAACCGTCCAGAAGTCTTTCTCCATGGCCTCTCCATATTCCTATGTTCAAGTTTTTGCTTCAGTGCCCACTGCTCCACTTATCCTGCCTTTAGGCCTGATAGGACTCCTGCTTCAGCTGGTGTCCACCAGTGAGCTCGGGGATTATCTCAGCGACAGGCACTGATGACCTTACAGCCACAGCTTTGGTTGTTCACCTCAACAAAAAAAGCGGGAACACCGTCCACTCGGACTCAGTGTGAACTGTCTCATTTGGGACACGGTTGAAGCTCTTCTGGAGATGGGACTCGAAGCTACTTCTGACGGGGGACTCCACCAGACGTTCTCAGCAGACCCTCACAACACACAAACAGTCAGGACCCGTCCCCCACCCGAAGGCGTAGGGAGGCTACCCTCTCATCCACTGGGGTAAACTTAAATGTACAGGCAACAAGTTTGGAGGTAATGAGTATGCCCACACCTAACTAATTAATTAGTTGATTTACTTATTTGCTTTTGTTAACAGTCATAATATGTACGCACTTACTTATTGTGTCCTACAGGGGGCAATGTTTATTTTTCATACAGTATATCCAGGATGTGACGTTGTTGTCTATACTTCCTCTCTCTCTGTTCTGTATTTTCCGTTCTTCGATGCGTGCAACTTCTTCTCCGCTACCAGAGAAATAAATATGCCTACAAGGCTAAAGTTATAATTGTCTGAGAGTCCAGTCGGTATACGATAATACGATTAACAGGTTATGGGCCCAGGGACGCCAGTCTAGAGCCGGAAGGAGCTACTAGCTAGGACTAAAAGAAAACGGCGCCGAGAGACTCCCGCGAAAAGCGAAGGTAGAGTTCTCTACAAGCCGCACCCCGAAAGAGAGACAACATAACAATGGCTGGAGCAGGATCGCCACCCCAACAAATTATATTTGATGGAAAGGAAGATAAGTATGATCTGTGGGAGACGAGATTTCTTAGCCGTTTACATATTTTGAAGCTTAAAGAAACCATCATGCAAGCCCCCACCGGGGAGGCAGCAATGGCTGCAGATGACGCGAAAAATGCAGACTGCTATGCGCAGTTAGTGAAAGCGCTAGATCATAAAAGCCTGTCGCTGATAAGACACGATGCTGCCGAAGATGGGAGGAAAGCCCTAAAAATATTAAGAGAACATTACTCCGGAAAAAGCAAGCCCAGGATTCTGAACCTGTACACGACATTGACCACCATTAAAATGGGAGGAAATGAAACTGTTACAGACTACATGATAAGGACTGAGAATATAATTTCAGCCCTTCGTGAGGCAGGAGAAACCATGAGTGATGGGCTGCTTGTTGCCACTGTTTTGAATGGACTACCAGACTCATTCAAGCCGCTGGCTGTCCATGTTACACAGAACGAGGACAATGTTACATTCAAAGACTTCAAAAGAAGATTAAGAGTATATGAAGAATCTGAGAAGATGAGGACATCCGGATCTACAGACAGTGTGATGAAGACTAGTACAAAGCAAAGCAAACAGGGCACCAAGACACACAAGAAGAACGAGGAAGCTTTGGAATGTTACAGATGTGGAGTAAAAGGACACATCAGGACCAAGTGTACCCGGAAAGTGTGGTGCAGTCACTGCAGAAGCAATACTCACATCGAATCCCTATGCAAAAAGGGAGGGAAAAGAGATGGAGCAAGAAAGGTCGCAGAGGAAAAAGAGGACGACGAAGAAGATCAATGCTTCATGGCAAAGCATGCAACCGGCGAGAGGCCATCAGACAATGTAAAGAAGAAAGGGATCATGGTCGATGCCGGAGCAACATCTCATATCGTAAATGATATTACTAAATTCACAAGCTTCGACAACACATTCCAACCTAACACCCATTCGATCGAGCTGGCAGATGGGACAAAATGCAGTGGAATGGCGCAACGCAGAGGGACGGTGCTGATCTACCTGATGGACACTGATGGACGTGAACAAAGAGCACAGCTACAGGATGCATTGCTTATGCCGACATATCCACACGACATCTTTTCAGTGGCAAGAGCAACAAATGGAGGAGCAACAGTGACTTTCAAAAAGGGGGACAGCCACATAATCACCAAAAGAGGCACCAGGTTTGACTTTTATGAAAGTGGAAATCTGTTTTACTTGCCAACTGTTGAGAAAAGTGTTGAAAAATGCAGTGTATGTCATGACATGCAAACTTGGCATGAAATTCTGGGGCATTGTAACTACGCAGATGTGCAAAAGCTACTGGGTGTGGTTAAAGGGATGGAAATAAGGGGCAGTACAGCTAAACCAAAAGAACTGTGTGAAATATGCACAAAAGGGAAATTCGTCCAGACAAGGAACAGGGAGGCAGACAGAAAAGCTACGGATCCGTTACAGCTAGTTCACACTGATTTAGCCGGCCCAATGAGAACCCCGAGTCTAGAAGGTCACAGATATGCTATCTCCTTCACAGACGACTATTCGGGTGCCATGACAGTATATTCCCTTAAATCCAAAGCTGATACAGTACAGGCCACAGAAAGATTCTTGGCAGACTCAGCACCTTATGGAAAAGTAAAATGTATCCGTTCAGACAACGGTACAGAATTTACAAGTAGGGAGTTCAAAACACTGCTAACCAAAAATGGTATTAAGCATGAGACATCTGCACCTTATTCGCCGCACCAAAACGGTACAGCAGAAAGAGGCTGGCGAACCCTCTATGAAATGGGCAGGTGTATGCTGTTAGAAAGCAAGTTGCCAGACAAACTGTGGAATTATGCTGTACAAACAGCAGCCTACGTGAGAAATAGGTGTTACAGTAACCGCACAAAGAAAACAGCCTATGAGATGCTCACAGGCAAGAAACCGAACATGTCCAAACTCCAGAAATTTGGGTCTGTATGTTTTGCATACACACAGGACAAAGGGAAATTGGATCCCAGGTGCGAACAAGGTCTTTTCTTAGGTTACGACAGGAACAGTCCTGCTTATCTTGTGTATTTTCAAGACACAGAGAAGGTTCAAAAGTACAGATTGGTGAAGGTCACAAACAAGATGGCAAATCAGATAGAAAAAGAAACACAGACACATGAGTCACACATCGAATACCAAGATAGGGATGTGTATCCCAGGGTAGATGACGATGAGGGAAATGCATCTGAACAAAGTGATGGAGCCGATGTTTCCGAGGTTGGAGAAGAAAAGGCAAGCACTGAGTTGGTGACTAGGAAAAACCCACAAAGAGAGAGGAGAAAGCCAGTGCGATTGCAGGATTATGAAATCGAAGATACAGCAGACAGGCTGGTAACATGTGTAGACTCTTGTTATAGAGCAGTCAGCGACATACCACAAAGCTACAAGGAGGCTGTAGGCTCACCTAAATCTAAACAGTGGATAAGTGCAATGGATGATGAGATGCAATCACTAAGTGAGAATGAAACCTTCAGAATCACCCAGCTACCTCCAGGCAAAAAGGCAGTGGGGGGTAAGTGGGTCTATTCTCTCAAGAGCGAGGCAGATGGGTCAGACAAGTACAAGGCAAGATTTGTCGCCAAAGGTTACAGCCAAAGGCAAGGAATTGATTATGAGGAAACATTTTCACCTACGGTTGACATGACAACTGTCAGAGTCATCATGCAAAAGGCGGTACAGGAAGACTTAGTTCTGCACCAGATGGACGTGAAAACAGCGTATCTAAACGCACCAATTGACTGCGAAATCTACTTAGAACAACCTGAAGGTTATGAGGAAGGCTCGAAGACAGGAGAAAAACTAGTATGCAAGTTACAAAAGTCTCTATATGGCCTTAAGCAGTCAGGCAGGAACTGGAATACTCTGTTACACGCGCACCTCACTGAAAATGGTTTTAGACAAAATCCTGCCGATAACTGTCAGTACACGAGAGAAAAGCAAAATGAGAAAGTGATTTTGATTGTCTGGGTTGATGATCTCATTATCGCTGCCAACAATGAAGAGGTAGTGAAACGAGTCAAAAAGATGCTCACGAAAAGATTCAAAATGAAAGACCTGGGAAAATTAAACACTTTCTTGGGAATAGATTTTAATCAGTCGGAGGGTCAAGTAACTATGTCACAACATAGATACGTGGACAGAATCCTCACTAGATTTCAGATGCAGCACTGTAGGGCTAGGGAGACCCCATGTGAGCCCAAACTTGTATACTCGGAAAACGCTGAAAAAATGCAACATCCAAAAATATACAGGGAAGCAGTAGGAAGCTTGATCTACTTGGCTACATGCACTAGACCAGATTTAAGTTTTGTGGTCAGCAAACTTTCCCAGCATTTCGCTGAACCAAGTGAAGAGCATTGGAGTACTGTGAAGCAAGTGTTTAGGTACCTGAGAGGTACAGCTAGCCGTGGTTTATGTTTTAGAAAAGATGAGCAAGGTGATCTGGGCCTTGTAGTCCACAGTGATGCTGACTGGGCATCAGAGGTCACAGACAGACGTAGCACCACGGGATATTGTGTCAGTTTGAATGAGAAAAGCTCCCTCATCTCATGGAAAAGTAGAAAACAACCGACCGTTGCACTGTCTACGTGTGAGGCAGAATACATGGCTTTGGCTTCAGCCATACAGGAGTGTATGTATTTGCAACAACTACTCAGAGGCATGGACACTTACGAATACACACAAACCAGGGTTTTTGACGATAACCAGGGAGCTATTGCCTTAGCCAGAAACCCTGTTAACCGCCAAAGGTGTAAACATATTGATATTAGATATCACTTCATACGGGAAACTGTGAATAGTGGGAAGATATGTTTAGAGTATTGTCCTACTGACAGCATGATAGCTGACTTGATGACAAAACCAGCAACTAAACTACAACTCAAAAGGTTTGGTCAGTATTTGTTTGGTACTTGAAAAGCTTAAAACAAACAAACAAAACAAATGTATGTATCATTATGTTATTGTTGTATTTTGTGTTGAAGGCCAAAGAATCAGTATATATTTTTATGTAGTATATACATCGCAATAAGCTGAAGTTCGAGTGGGGGTGTTAACAGTCATAATATGTACGCACTTACTTATTGTGTCCTACAGGGGGCAATGTTTATTTTTCATACAGTATATCCAGGATGTGACGTTGTTGTCTATACTTCCTCTCTCTGTTCTGTATTTTCCGTTCTTCGATGCGTGCAACTTCTTCTCCGCTACCAGAGAAATAAATATGCCTACAAGGCTAAAGTTATAATTGTCTGAGAGTCCAGTCGGTATACGATAATACGATTAACAGCTTTCATTTACTTTATTCATTAATTTCTGTGGTTTTTATTTATTATCTTTGTTAATTTATTTAACATTTGGTTTTTTTATCTTGTTGCAGTCTTTGTTTTATATATCTTTAATTTTTTTTACTGCGTTTATTTTATTCTTATACATTTGTAATTAAATTCAGGCGTGAAGGGACCTCTGTTAGACTGGCCTAGAGGGAAGCAGTTGTGTTAAGGTGGGACACCTGACTTCACCTGCAGAGGTGTTGCAGCAGAAGGTGAACAAGAAGACATCATGAGGAGAGGGTTCCTGACTGCTTCAACTGGCTCATGAGGAGGCTACGCCAATGTTCCTATTTTGACTGTTACTCCCAGTGTGGATGATTGGGAGGAAGATGAGTTTATGACCTTTGGATGAAGGTGAGACACTTTCAGCTTCTGAGAGAATTGAAGGCATCAGAGTGGACAGAAGTCTAGCTCACTCCAAACGGAGGCTGGCAGTCCTTGTATAGGCTGTTAAAAATGGGCAGCTGACCTCCAGTGGAGGACTGTGCATGACGTCATGGCCACAAATGACACAGCACGACTTCATCCAGATCACCTGGAAAACTGTTGTGTAATCAGTCTGAAATTTTTTTACCTTGGGTGGTACAGTACCAGAGACTGTATATAAAAGATGGAAGGAGCCCCCGTGACGTCACCTGTAGGTTTCCGAAGAGATAAATTGAAGCTCATTGGGCGTTCCCACTGTCGCCATCTTGGCAACGTCACACGTGTTGTCATTCCCTGAAAATTCAAAAATGGGCAAAGAGGAGGAGCTGAGAGGGGGACTGTGAAGGTGGGGGTGGATGATTAACACCTTTCAAACTCCAAGCTGCCTGTAGCTAAGAGCTAACCAAGCTTACGGTAGCTAACCAGCTAACAGAGGTAGGCGGGCTAAAGGTAAGGAGTGCTGTTAGCCGGCTAAAAACCGTGGTTGTGCTGCACTCTCCCTTCTTTCCGCGGATATTTGATACCTGTCAATCAAAAGGACACGCCCCTAATTATGCCAAATTTCAAGATTAAATAACATCCAAACAGATGAGTTAGAAAAAAATTCACCCCCCTCACAGTTGTCATGAAGGTAAACTTGACCTATTAATCCTAAAATGTTTTATTTACCAGGTGTTAAACATGTCTACTTTGTGCTTAAGCCGAGAGACTCCTCAAACATGTTCATTTTTGCATGACAATAAAGATGTTGAATCTTCCTTCAGGATGATGTGGAAGTTGGAGCTTTCTTTCTTTTTTAATGATAATAATGTTAATCCTGAGCTTGATGACGTGGGGCACATAACTCACTTCCACATATAAACCATGTTTGTTCTGTTATTCTAACACGTTCGAGTTCCTTGTCCTCACGTCAAGAATGAAAAAGTTCTGATGATTGATAAATTTCACAGATCAATAATCAATCAATAAACCAATTGTGACTGAAAAGCTGATTTAAAACAGTTTATTTACATGTGTCCTCTATGGGCTCCTGTACTTCAGGGACAATGACAGAGTTCTGCTCATTAAACTGAACAGAACCTTTATATACAACACAGACTGATAACACAACACATGAAAGGGGGGTGGGGGGGTGACATGTTCATCACATGACCAATGAGGTCATCAGGTCATGTTACAGTCAGTTCAGAGCAGGAGAACATTTTCCGACCTTCAGACCTCCATTCAAGTCTGGATTAAATCTGGATTTATACAGAAACACTGATCCAGTTGTTGGGAACAGCTGATGTTTTCCAGGTGTTGGGAACAGCTGATGTTCTCCAGGTGTTGGGAACAGCTGATGTTCTCCAGGTGTTGGGAACAGCTGATGTTCTCCAGGCGTTGGGAATAGCTGATGTTCTCCAGGTGTTGGGAACAGCTGATGTTCTCCAGGTGTTGGGAACAGTTGATGTTCTCCAGGCGTTGGGAATAGCTGATGTTCTCCAGGCGTTGGGAATAGCTGATATTCTCCAGGTGTTGGGAATAGCTGATGTTTTCCAGGTGTTGGGAACAGCTGATATTCTCCAGGTGTTAGGAACAGCTGATGTTTTCCAGGCTTTGGGAATAGCTGATGTTTTCCAGGTGTTGGGAACAGCTGATGTTCTCCAGGCATTGGGAACAGCTGATGGGAACAGCTGATGTTTTCCAGGCATTGAGAACAGCTGATGGGAACAGCTGATGTTTTCCAGGCATTGAGAACAGCTGATGGGAAGAGTGGATGTTCTCCAGGTGTTGGGAACAGCTGATGTTTTCCAGGCATTGAGAACAGCTGATGGGAATGGTTGATGTTCTCCAGGAGTTGGGAACCGCTGATGTTCTCCAGGTGTTGGGCACAGCTGATGTTTTCCAGGCGTTGGGAACAGCTGATCTTCTCCAGGCGCTAGGAACAGCTGATGTTCTCCAGGTGTTGCTCCTCTGCAGCCATGGCGGCAGCCTGCAGTGTCTCTGTGTCGCTCTGAAGAGGATTTATCTGCTTCCTCTCACTGTGCATGTTGTTCTCGTGACGCTTCAGATCCGACGCCTGAAAGTACAGACAGACACTGAACTCAACACAGGTAAAAACACATCTGGTTACCTAGCAACAGCACAGCAGATGTTGTAATGTAAGGTAACTGCTGTCAGGAGGTGATGTTCAGTAAGCCTCAGTTTAAATCAAAGTGGAAACATTTGGTTTCATGTTTGCCTTCAGTGAATGAACACAAAGAGGAGGAGGAGGAGGAGGAAGAGTTTTCACCTGTTCTGTTTCAGCTACTGTGACTGCAGTGATTCTACACCCACCGTTCACTTTATCAGGTCCACCCTCCAGTACCGGGTGGTTTCTGCTTTCTGTCTCCAAAAATCTAATCATGAACGAGCTCAGTTTTCTGCAGCATATCTGTGTGGTCATTTGATCCTCTGACTATCACAGCAGCTCCACCGAGATCAATCTAAGTAAGTTTAGTATTGATTAACATCTGAATATCAATATTTTGACAACCCTAGTTGTTATTTTTTCTGACTAGCAAAAGATCTGAGCTGGAAGCCTTCTGGTTGGGAAGAAACATCAGTCTTCAGACTGATGTTAAAAAAAAACATTTAATTTCCAGAAATCATAAAAGTTTTCATATCCACACATCTCACACTTGTCGTCATGGCAACCACAAGTTAACTAGCCTAACATTTCTGGTTATACAGCAGGGATGGATTGGTCTCCATGGAGAACAGAAAATATGTTTGACTCTTTAGTTTGAATGAATCAATGAGAGGACAACTCCTGCAGGTAAAGTGGACTGTGCTACAGATTGGTGGGCGTGGCCATGGACAGTCACACCTCTGATGACATCAGGACCAGGATGAGTGTTACCTTGGCAAAAGCCTTGGTGCAGGACGGACAGACGAAGGGTTTCTCTCCACGGTGTCTCCTCTCATGGTCCTTCAGGTGAGACTTGTGTTTGAACGCCTGTGGAGATGAGACAGACAGGTAAGACAGAAAGGTGAGAGGCAGGTGAGACATAGAGGTGAAACAGGAGGGTGACACACAGACAGGTGAGACAAGACAGGTGAGACAAACAAGTAAGACAAAGATGGGTACCACAGACAGGTGAGGCCCAGACAGGTGAGCTTACCTTGTCACACATCTGACAGGCGAACGGTCTCTCGTTACTGTGAACCCGTTCATGTTTTTTAAGGTCAGGAGCTCGAATGAACGATTTCCCACAAACGTCACACCTGTATGGTTTGAATCCCGTGTGGATCTTCAGGTGTTCTATAAGAAAGGTGAGGGTGGAGCCACAGACATGCTAACCGAAACACTGACAATGTATTGTGATCACACCTGAGTTCAGGGGTATGTTTACCTTTCAGGTGAGCGTGGGTGGTAAAAGCTTTGGTGCAGATTTCACAAGCGAATGGACGCTCCGCTGAGTGAAGCTTCTCGTGTTTTCTGAAGACAGAGATCAGGTGTACCTGTCAGGTGTGTTGTTCAGGTGTACCTGTCAGGTGTTTGTTCAGGTGAACTTGTCAGGTGTGTTGTTCAGGTGTACCTGTCAGGTGTTTGTTCTGGTGTACCTGTCAGGTGTGTTGTTCTGGTGTACATGTCAGGTGTTTTGTTCTGGTGTACCTGTCAGGTGTTTTGTTCAGGTGTAGCTGTCAGGTGTTTTGTTCTGGTGTACCTGTCAAGTGTTTGTTCAGGTGTACCTGTCAGGTGTTTTGTTCTGGTGTACCTGTCAGGTGTTTTGTTCTGGTGTACATGTCAGGTGTTTTGTTCTGGTGTACCTGTCAGGTGTTTGTTCAGGTGTACTTGTCAGGTGATTTGTTCTGGTGTACCTGTCAGGTGTTTTGTTCAGGTGTAGCTGTCAGGTGTTTTGTTCTGGTGTACCTGTCAAGTGTTTGTTCAGGTGTACCTGTCAGGTGTTTTGTTCTGGTGTACCTGTCAGGTGTTTTGTTCTGGTGTACATGTCAGGTGTTTTGTTCTGGTGTACCTGTCAGGTGTTTGTTCAGGTGTACTTGTCAGGTGATTTGTTCAGGTGTACCTGTCAGGTGTGTTGTTCAGGTGTACCTGTCAGGTGTTTGTTCAGGTGTACTTGTCAGGTGATTTGTTCAGGTGTACTTGTCAGGTGATTTGTTCAGGTGTTTTGTTCTGGTGTACCTGTCAGGTGTTTTGTTCAGGTGTACCTGTCAGGTGAATTACAAGATGTATTGTCCCGGAGTGAACATACCTGAGTCTGCTCTCATCCAGGAAGGTCTTCCCACACACCTGGCAGGCCAGGTGTTCTCTGTGACCGTAAAGCAGGTATTCAAACTTCATGTCGGTGGGGGCTGTTGACCAGCCGGGCGCCTGCTCGTCCTTCACCTCGCCCATGCTGTCTGTAAATGTCAGCGTCTGGGTGCTGTGATGCTCCGTTTCCAGCTCTTTAGGCTCCGCCTCCATCTCTGTCACCACATCCTGGTCGTAACAGGTCACCTGGAGGCATCAGGCTGTTAGTGGATGTTTTAACATGTTTGTGAGAACTGTGATTAAAACTATGCATCCTGTTCTGTCAGAAGCTTCCCACCAGGGGGCGTGGCGTATTCATGGCGGCTGGAAACACCTCATGTGTGATATAATGGGGTAATACAACCCATGGTCAGGTTGTTAATACCTTACCAGTGTGTGTTATCTCACAACCCCCCTTACATGGTACGCACCTTGTGAACATCCTCATTGGTCAGTTCTTTCAAGATGGCTTCCTGGACGTGCAACGCTGCACTTGGTGACTTGTCAAGCTCCTGATTAGCTGATGCCTCAACGAGGTCATCTGTAGTGGGCGTGTCATCGTGCTCACCGAGAACCTGCACATAGAGTCAGGTTAACGGACTGGATCTACAACGCTTTTTGGATTACTGATTGATTATTGATAGATCATTGTGGTTAACTGATTACTGATGCATCACTAATGGATATTGATGGTTGTACCTCTGAGTCAGCAGCCAGCTGAGCTTCAGGCGGCAACGCCATCTTCACAATGTCATACGGAAACTTCTCTTTGTCTTCTGATGACACATCACGTTTCTGAGGACACATCATGTCAACTACATGTCCTGAGGGAACTCTACATGTGTGGGTTACCTGTGCATTACCTGAGAACAGAGCTTGTCCAGGAAGCGGATGCCGAGGATCTGTCCTGATGACATCATCAGGTTAACATCTCTTTTCTTGATGGATATCTTCGCTGTGTACATGTAGTTCAGCACCTCCTCAAAAATGTCTGAGCGGATGAAGTCGATCTCAATCACAGACGAGTTGTCCACCTGAAGAAACGCAGGAACAGGTGAGACTCGCTGAACCTGAGCTAGTAACAGTATACCCAGTGTGTACTCAGTGTGTACCCAGTGTGTATCCAGTGTATACCCAGTGTGTATCAAGTGTGTATCCAGTGTGTATGCAGTGTGTACCCAGTGTGTATCCAGTGTATACCCAGTGTGTATGCAGTGTGTATCCAGGGTATCCCCGGTGTGTATACCCAGTGTGTATGCAGTGTGTATCCAGGGTATCCCCGGTGTGTATACCCAGTGTGTATCCAGTGTATACCCAGTGTGTATCCAGTGTGTACCCAGTGTGTATCCAGTGTGTACCCAGTGTATACCCAGTGTGTATCCAGTGTATACCCAGTGTGTATCCAGTGTATACCCAGTGTGTATCAAGTGTGTATCCAGTGTGTATCCAGTGTATACCCAGTGTGTATGCAGTGTGTATCCAGGGTATCCCCGGTGTGTATACCCAGTGTATACCCAGTGTGTATCCAGTGTGTACCCAGTGTATACCCAGTGTGTACCCAGTGTGTATCCAGTGTATACCCAGTGTGTATCCAGTGTATACCCAGTGTGTATCAAGTGTGTATCCAGTGTGTATCCAGTGTATACCCAGTGTGTATGCAGTGTGTATCCAGGGTATCCCCGGTGTGTATACCCAGTGTATACCCAGTGTGTATCCAGTGTGTACCCAGTGTGTATCCAGTGTGTACCCAGTGTATACCCAGTGTGTATCCAGTGTATACCCGTTGTGTATCTAGTGTTTACCCAGTGTATATCAAGTGTGTATCCTGTGTATACCCAGTGTGTACCCAGTGTGTATCCTGTGTATACCCTGTGTGTACCTAGTGGTAGGACTGGGCGATTAATTGAATTTTAATCTCAGTTACGATCTGGGTTTTCATAAAAATGAAATGATCCGATTATTTTTGTCCTTCTCAGTTTCCTCTTATGCTGTTTCCAGTTGCAAATCAAGCGCCACTGGCAGAGCTCTGCTGCAGACTCCTCCCACTGCTGCAGACTCCTCCCACTGCCCTGCCGCTTTGCTTTTATTCAACTCGAGTTGCAAACACCTCTCAAGTTATGGGCTGGACACACGGGAGGCGACGTCGCTCCTTCTCTGTCATTTTCTATGGAACTTGCGTGATGAGGTGAAAATCGTTGCGACAGGCGACATTCATGCATGTGAAATGTTGCGCTCGTTCACACAGATGTGCACACGGGGGCTTGCGACGCAACACAAGAAAATAGAAAAATTTTTGTGAGTCGAGACTAAATAATCCACCAGCTCCCAGAGACACAGAGATAACAAATGTTATAAACAAACAACTTTTTTCTCGCCATAGACCAGCGCTCAGTTAACCCATGAGCAACCCGGGATTGAAGAAACTCATCAACCCTTTGGACAAACGGCATCGCTGCCACCTTGTCTCCATGTTAGTGGAGTGTCTCTCCTGCCCTGTATGATGAGTGTGGTTAGGGTGAAGGACGGGGCTACAGTCCAATGCTTTGCCACTACTACAAACCTGTGGTCAAGCCGCACCATAAAGCCGAATATAGCGCAGATTTCAAAATGAAAACAAAATGCCTCTAAACTAATTTTTTCCAGATCACACCAGGCAGAACATAGCTGCTGGTGTACCCAGTGGGTTCCCAGTGCGTACCAGGGCAGTACCTCATGTTTCTTGAAGAGCTTCTTGAAGTAGTTGGAGCAGGCGGCGAGGACACAACGATGAGCTCTGAATTTGACGTCTTCCACCACCACGGCAATGTCGCAGTGCTCGCCCTCCAGCCGCTGCTCGTTCAGCAGCTTCAGGAAGAGGCTCTTATGTTCATCGTCCACGTACTTCACCGTCTCCGCCATCTGTGAACGCAGGGAAGACATCAGATGATGGTTAAAGGCACACATTCCTGCCATGTCTCACCAGTCAGCAGACAGTTAGGAGACGTGTCCGCGTCTGGAAACATGTCTCTTCCAACCTGCTGTAGAGGAACTGTGAAGATAGGACGATGGACTCTAATGATACATGAGAACAAGATGGCCGACAGGCTGCCTGGTGTTATCTGAGGACCTGCTGCAATCTCGTACAACTTTGCTCAAAAATCTGAGGGGTTTTCCGTGAAAGTTGCTTGAGAGACTCACCTGAAAAAGACTGAAACCAGACGAATCCATCTCCTCATTAAGCCTCAAGTCGTTCCACTAAGGCAGCTCAGCCTGATTTACGATTGTTTACACACATTTTCTGAAAGCATGATTCATACAATCAGAACTCCTGCACACACACCCAAACACACAACGAGCAAAATCCCTCAATTCTACTGCAAAATTAAACTTTACATTTAAAACCATTTTATTTCTTCTTTAAAACGGTATTTTGTTTTCAAATGAAGCACGCAAGCCACCATATGAACAGACATCTATAAGAACCAGCTGAACACTGATGTGCTCAATGTAAAACAGTCTGATGGATGGAAAACCCTTCATTCATCATGACTGAAGGCCCATTTATTCTCCCTTATATATAAGTCTGCTTCATACATCATACGTTGCCGTCCTCATACTTCCATGCGCGTTTTGCATTGTCATGGTTGTTAAAGTAGTCATCACATGGAAACTGCACTTTTTCAAGTTAAAACGTGTGTTGATGTTGGACCGAAGTGTTAACTTCCCTGAAAGCCTTCCTTTTGAAGAAGGTGGAGTTTTTCCGTCTGGGCCCTTTGTTCACAGCAGAACCGCCAACAAGGTAAACTCTGCCTGCCGCGCTCTATGTTTGTGCTAAACATCTTGGCCTGAATGTTTTAGTAATTTGGGACAGTTTCAGGCGAAGATGGCATCAACCCTGCGGTTGGAAAGAGGTGCAATTCTAACTCTGAGTGGCTCACCATCAATGCAATCAGTAAGTGTTGCTACTGATATAAAGCCAAGCTTTCCTGCTGACACAGCTAATGCTAACGCTAATGCTAAGGGACGAGCCTAAAAGTTTAACCCCCTGTAATGTACAAATGAGCCCCATGTTTTCTTTTTTATAAGTGGGTGAAGCGCTCTGCTGCGTAAAGTTTTGTAAACATTTTGTTGTAAACGTGCTTCTTACACTATCTCTGCATCTTCACTCTCAGGCTCGGAGTCTGGTTCAAACATAAATGGCTAAATTTCATAAACTGCTGCTCGGTCAGGTTCACTCGCCATCACTAAGCTGCTGATGTTTTGGAGTCGGACACACTGTGCACGCACTGGGCCAGCCCCCCTTTCTGACTCTGGCCTCCCTGCAGCCAATCAGAGCAGACCTCATGCACCACCACCTAAACATTCGCATATAGTCTGTATGCAAAAGCTTGTGCAATTTCTACAGTTGAGTAGACTTCCTGACTTCCTGCTTTGCTCTCCTTTCTGATTGCATTTTTTTCTTCTTTTTTCTTATCTGTACCAGCAAGAAATTTAGGAACAAGGACTCCTGGTCACTTATAAATCACTGGAACGAATATATTTTTTGATAAATTTAGTTGATTGCCATCGGAGAACTAGTGGAATGATGTCTCCTAACCCTGCAGTATCAATGAGCTGCACTGAGTGTGAGCAACTTTCTTTGAGGATAACACAGCTGGAGAAGAGGATTGAAACACTGCAAGACATTCGTGTGAATGAAGAATTTATTGACTCTGTAGTAGCTTCTAGGGGTGGGCGATATATCGGATATACTCGATATATCCCGAGTTGTTTGACCCGAGATATATAAAATAAGCATATCGCGTACATCGAGTATAAATAGTCAAGCAGACTGCCCCGCTCACAACAGCAGATGGCACTCACCCCGCCCGTACAGCGCATGCGTGTTGTTACATTACGTGAAACGGGAAAAGAAACTTGGAGACAACGGAAGTAATACCTGCAACGTGCGAACTTATAAATGTTAGGGGATGGAAGCTGAAGGTGGTACGGACGATTTAGTTATTAAGAAAAACAGCTCTGGATCCATCATCTGGCGGTGGTTCGGGTTTCGAAAGGAAGACGTTGAACAAAATGCAGTTATTTGCAAAATATGCTGTAAAACCGTTGCTACAAAAGGCGGCAGTACCACCAACTTGTTTCACCACCTGAAATGTCATCCTCAGCAACATGAAGAATGTCTCAAGCTCCGCGTGGTCACATCTCCACCGACACGGAAGAAATCATCAGACGAACTGGCAGCAAAACAAATGACTTTGGTTTCTTCGTTTGCTAAATCAATCCCATACGACAGAAAAAGTTCAAAATGGAGAGAGATAACGGCTGCAGTAACAAGGTACATTGCTAAAGACATGGCCCCAGTTAGCGTTGTGGAAAAGCCTGGATTCCGAGGCCTCATCAAAACACTTGACCCAAAGTATGATTCGCCTGGTCGCAAATTCTTTGCAGAAAAAGCGCTACCAGAATTGTACATTTCAGTGCGAGAAAAGACAGCAGAAAAACTCAAAAACGTGACCCACTTCTCTACAACTACGGATCTGTGGACCAGCAGAACATGTGAGCCTTACCTCAGCTTAACAATACATTACATCGACAATTGGGAGCTTAAAAGTGCGTGCCTTCAGACAAGTTTTTTCCCTGATGATCATACAGCAGAGTTAATTGCACAAGGACTGCAAGATGCTCTCAGTTCATGGAATTTGTCAGAAACTCATCAAGTCTGTGTCACAACAGACAATGGGGCTAACATAATCAAAGCAATGAGTCTGAATGGGTGGAGAAGGCTACAGTGTTTTGGCCATCGATTGCACCTTGCTATTGGTGAGTATTTGTATAGGTTTCCCTCCTTCTAATTGAGATATCATTTATATTTTTTATAACAGTGGTTAATATAGCTAAGATACTATTTTATATTTCAGCACAATTAAAATTAAAAACTTTGAAACCGTTTCAGTATTTTTTATGCATTTAAACAGCTTGAGTACTTTCAATCATATTTTTCATGCAATTAAAAATATGAGCATTTCATTATCTATTCACATCCAGTTAAAAACTAGCCATTCTTACGTTGAAAACAGTTTGTCATTCATATTGTGGTGTTATTGACAATATATATTTTGTAAAGCATATGAGTTTTTTTTAAACATATGTCAAAGGTCAGATCTATGGAGAATAAATTACTTAAACAGTTCTCACTATTAGGCTGAATGAATAATTATTTCTATTTAATCTTTTAAATCGTTTCCCCACCCCTTGCACAGAGAAGCATGAAAGATCCCCGCATTGATCGAGCAGTTGCTGTTTGTAAGAAGATTGTGAGCAGCTTCTCGTTCAGTTGGAAGAGGAGGAGAGACCTGGCCACTGCACAAAGAGAGCTCAACATTCCTGTACACCAGCTGATCAGTGAGTCTCCTACCAGGTGGGGATCCCGTCAGAAAATGATTGAGCGAGTGCTGGAGCAGGAACGAGCCATTTCTCTGGTTTTGTCTTCAGACAAGAAAACATGTCATCTTGTTCTGACCTGGCAAGACCTGGAAGTTTTAGAGTCAGTGCAAAAGGCTCTAAAACCCCTTGTGGAATTCACTGATGCTCTGTCTGGTGAGGACTATGTTACAGTGTCCACAGTGAAGCCTGTGCTTCATCTTTTCAACACCAGCACCTTGGCAGTTCAGGAGGATGACACGCCACTGACCCAGTCCATCAAAGTCTCCATCCTGGATTATTTAAGAGAAAAGTTTGCTGACCCTGCCACTGATGCCCTGCTAGACATGGCTTCGTTTTTGGATCCACGGTTTAAAACCATGTACATCAATGCAGAGAAGGTGGAGGAGGTCAAGTCAAGAGCCATATTGGAGATGGAGGCGCAGGCGATGCTGTCTGACCAGGGCACAGCACGGTCAGCTGCTTCACAGTCTCATGAAACACCAGCAGTGTCTGAACCAGAGCCACCAAAAAAGAAAACTCTTGGAAGTTTCTTTAAAAAGGCAGCAAACCCCTCTTCCACAGCTATATTGTCACTCAAAGAGACAATGAAAGCAGAATTGTCCATCTACTTGCAGAGTCCAAGTGCTGACACTGAATCTGATCCCCTGCTGTGGTGGAAGGACCATGAGGAAATGTTTCCAAACCTGAAAAGTTTGGCAAAAAAATATCTGTGTGTGCCTGCCACTAGTTCCCCATCAGAAAGGGTATTTAGTACCAGCGGGAATGTGGTCACATGTCACAGGGCATCACTCAAGCCAGAAGCTGTTGACAGGCTTGTGTTTTTAGCACAAAACCTCTAGACACATTTTTGTGCTGAGTGGTTACTGCAAACAAGCGATAGACAAAACCATGCCACCCACTTCAGTAATTTAAAGTTTGATTTTTGTTTTTGCATTCACATATTGGACTTCCATTTATCTATTATTTTGTATTCTGTTTTTTTTTTGGGGGGGGGGGGGGGGTTATTACAAACTTGGAACAAGCAGAAAAAGTGCACCTTGTTTATTGAAATGTGCTAGTTAAGAATGCTTGCTGATGCATTTTACTTTTTGTTTTTTAACTTATGGACTTCTGCTTCTGTGCCAATTTAATTTTAAATATATTTATTTATTTTGTTTAATTGTCTTTTACAACAAATGCAGTCTTGCACAGAAAAATGCACTTTAATTTGTAAAGTTTTGAAATGCCTTTCAATGGGATGCTTGTTAAATTATTTTTTGTTGTTGTTGATAGCCTAAGCTGCTGTTGTTAGATGTTTAAGGACCAGGTCACAGCAAGGAGACCCGCTGTGTTGTTAAAGAATATGAGTGTAGATCCCTGGTTTAAAAATAAAGTTTGTTAAATTTAACTTTATTGTGATTTCTCCTCCCCCTTCCTCCCTTTAACAGTTTTCTTAAATTATTTGACTTGAGTCTTTTTTATGTATGACAATGTTAAAATCAACATTTACACAAAATTTTAGAGGAGATTTCAAAACTTTGAGATATATATCGTGCATCGGGATATAAACAAAAATATATCGGGATATCAGTTACAGGCCATATCGCCCAGCCCTAGTAGCTTCTGTACAAGCTACTGAGTTATCAAATGGATTGAGTCACATCTTCATACGCGGAGGTAGTGCTGGGCGATATGGAAAAAATCATATATCACGATATGGATTATTTTATATCACAATAACGATATATATCACGATATACCACAATAAAGTATGTTTTCAGTTATTCTCTGAAAAGTTTGACAAAAATTTCATTGCTTACTTTTCTCCAGCTTTATTTTGAAGTGACATTTAACTGTACTGTCACAAATGAGAAACATACATTTTAGTGCGGCAATATAAATGTATCAAATGAAAACAGCTGTGGTTGAGGTACAGTAGCCTTCACATTTTTTTCAAAATCATACAGTTATTTAAACTCAACTGTCAAAATAAACACTATTTAAATAATTAATTTAAGGTCTCGAAAGCTGTCCTTCTCAACTATATACACGGGAGCCATGCCTTTACAGATGTAACGCGAGATGGCACATGTGATTTCTTTATGGCGCTGGGACGCCTTCTCATATGGCGTACCTTGTGCGAAAGACTGCTTTATCTTCGGCTGGCTATAGTTTTTCTTTTCGCAACTTGCCCCCGCTGTTCCACTTGGTTTAGCTCGGATTTTTTGGATTGTCATGTATTCTTTTTCGTGGACCTTCTTAAGGTGATAGAAGAGGTTTGTTGTGTTGGCATCGGGCGCAGGAATAGTCTTTTGGCATAGTTTGCATATGGCCGTCTTCTGATCCGTGTCGGACTTCTTGAACCCAAAATGTAACCAAATCACAGACGTACCCCCTCTTTTGGGTAAAAGTGCTTCTTCTTGGGCTGCCTGCGTAGCTGTCTCTATCTGCGACTCCGGGCATGAAACATCAACCTGTTCCGCGTCCATCGTTCAGCACTCATGATTAACGTAAAGCATTTTGCAAACCTGCGCGAGAATCAAAGACGTAAAGCAGCGTCATGTCGCAAAACCACCAGACGGAGTTTCTTTGCAAAAAATCTTTTTTTATTCTTCTTTATTTTCACTTATATAAACTTAGAGTATGCGTAGTGACAAGACAACGTTAATAAAATCGTCGCAGCCTGTTTAATGATATATTTGTTGTAATAATTGATAAAATTAGGTTTGAAACGATAGAAATGATAGAAGAGAAATGGCACGATAGACACTTTTCTATCGTCCCCGCGATATGTATCGTCATATCGCCCAGCACTACGCGGAGGCATGTCGAATGTGGAGCCTCCCGCTACAGACCTGGCTGATACCCTTCCTTGGATGTGTTCAAATGATACTGGAATAGCTGGGAAAATCCCAAACCGGACCATCAGACTGATCTCTCCTTCTGGAACAGTGTTGGTGCCAGACCAAAGTCATCAACCCCGGCCAGAACCTGGTCTGATGTTGTTCGTGGCAGAGGTAAATCCAGCAGGAAATTTAACGCTCCAGCACTCACTCCACCACCTGAAGTCTCACTGCATAATAAATATGATGTGTTGAGTCATATTAAAATGAATGATGATGAATGTAATGCAAGGATCTATAAAAACTCAAGAAATAGACCTGAAACCAGACCAGGAGGAGAGGCCAAAACTCCACAAACAGGAGGACTAGAGAAGCTATCGGCGCCTCCACACAAAAACAAATAGACACAATTCTGATTGGAGACTCTCTAACAGCATGTGAGGATGGCAAAGACGGAAAATTTAACACTTTTTGATACATCAGTCGGGGAACTGACAGAGATGTTGCCGACCATTCTGTCTTCACATCCAGATGGTATGAAGATTATTGTCCACACAGGGTCTTTTGATATTCTGAGGAGGAAAACTGGCTCTGAGATCCTGAAGAAAGACTTTTCTCTGCTGTTGGAGAGACTGTGTCAGTTTGGAGCACCATGTTTACATTTCAGGACCCATTCCTACAGCGGGTAAAGGAATTGAACTTTTCAGTAGACTTCTTGGCCTGAACACATGGTTATCAAACGCATGTATCACCCATGGGATAAAGTTCATTGATAACTTCAATATCTTTTGGAACTGTAAGGAGCGATTCAGACCTGATGGTGTGCATCCAAATCTAACTGGATGCAGATTACTTGGTGCACACTTGCGTCATGCTGTTGGGACGACAAACCCAAACATGAGTGTACAGATAAGAGCGAAGGACACAGCAGAGAAGCGATCAACTCCCAGCTCTCCCCCCTCACCAGACCCTCTTCTCCACATCACCCAAGGTCTTAAAAGGATGTCTCTATCCAGGTCTGAACCCCAGCGACCACCATCTACCAAGAAATACAGGGCTCCCCCTCCTCATCCTCCTCTTAGATCATCTGTCCTGGCCGAGCAGGGCACGGGAGGAGGTGCAGGAGGTTCACAGAGCAGCAGAATTCACAACAAAGATAACATGCCATGATGCGTTCAGGGTCCTGCTGTAGTTTTGCTACTACTGACAGCTGTTCTGAGATCAAGCCTGGACCCAGTAGGATTCCTGTGTTAGTTAGTAAAATAAGGAATCGAACACGGTCAGCTTGTGGGGTGAATGGATCTAATCTGTTAACTGTACCTTGTATAACTCAGAATACAACAGAGACCAGAGTAAACTTCATAAAGCTGCTGTACTAAATGTTAGATCTCTGTCCAACAATCACTGTTAGTTAATGACTTCATCATTTCTCACAGTTTAGATTTTCTTTTTCTGACAGAAACATGTTAACAGAAGACACAAGTGCTACAGTTCTTAATGAAACAGCACCCCCTCATTTTAGTTTTATGGATAAATGTGGAAACGGGAGGAAAGGGGGAGGAGAAGCTGCCTTATTTAAAGATTCATTCCAGTTAAAGAGATTTCATTTGCTGATTTTACTTCTTTTGAATATCTTAGTTTTATTTTAAGGGGCATTCCTAAAATCCTATTTCTAATCATCTACAGACGTCCAGGACACTGTGTAAATTTTATTGATGAATTTTCTGAATTATTGTCGGTTATCTCTACTGATTTTAACCATTTCACCTTAACTGGGGATTTTAACATTCACATAGATAACATGACGGATGGTAATGTCAAGGAATTTTCTTCCATGTTGGATGTTTGGTTTGTGGCAACATGTAAAAGAACCGACCCACATTCGAGGCCACATTCTGGACCTGGTTATTCCAGGGTGTTGATATTTCTTCTGTAGCTGTCACTGACTTGACCTTTACGACCATTTTTGTATTTTGTTTGATTTACTGATCACTCAGAATGTCCAACCAACCTGCTTCTCCGTTAGGAAGAGGTACATTAATGAAAGAACAAGTGTTAAGTTTGTGGAGGCCATAGCTATGTTACCAACAACCAGTGCAAAGTCAGCTGATGGACTCCTGGATCATTTCAATCTAGAAACCACCACTGTGGTTACCAGCCTAAAAAGAGAAAGCAGAAAAACTGAGCGGAAATGGCAGAAAAATAAACTTCAACTTTACTATGAGCTGTACAAACAAAGCCTGCGTAACTATAACAATGAGCTGTGAAGGTCAGAGAGCTGCATTTATCTGGAATGATTAACAGGAATGTCAACAATTCTCGCACTCTGTTTGCTATGATTGAAAAACTTACTAATCCTCCTAAACAGATAAGCCCTGATCTCCTTTCCACTGAGAAATGCAACCAATTTGCAAACTTTTTTAGCCAAAACATTAAAACAATCAGACAAAATAATAATTCCACACAGTCAAACAAGAAAACTAGTCTGTGTCAGAAATAATTCTGATGTCATGTCGCAATTTAAAATGGTGAATTTAAAAGTCCTACAAGAAACAGTTTGGCATCTGAAATCAACAACATGCACTCTGGACATGATCCCATCCGACTTTTTAAAAACAGTTTTTACCTCAGTAGAAAGTGATCTCCTACTGATAGTTAACGGCTCACTGGCATCAGGCATTTTTCCCAAGTCACTAAAGATAGCTGCTATTAAGCCTCCTAAAGAAAAGGACTCTAGACGCCTCTATAATGAACAACTATAGACCGTCTCTAACCTCTTTTATTTCCAAGATTATTGAAAAAGTTGTATTTCACCAGCTTCATGACTTTTTAAATGAAAGTGGAAATCTTGATAAATTTCAGTCCGGCTTCCGACCTCATCACAGCCCTGAAACAGCTCTGGTCAAGTATCAGACCTGGTTCTGGTCAAGTATCAGTCCTGGTTCTGTTGGATCTCAGTGCTGCGTTTGATACTGTAGATCACAGAATCCTGTTGCATAGGCTGGAAAACTGGGTTGGACTTTCTGGAGCGGTCCTTAACTGGTTCAGGTCCTATTTAGAAGGCCGGAGTTATTTAGTTCCGATCGGCAGCTATGAATCCGAGCGAGTGGCCATGACTTGTGGAGTCCCCCAGGGGTCAGTCCTTGGACCCCTTCTGTTCAACTTGTATATGCTCCCTTTGGGTCAAATATTACAGAACTATAGCATTAATTATCAAAGTTATGCAGATGGTACACAACTTTATGTGTCTCTGTCACCAGATGACTGCAGTCCAATAGACTTATTGTGTCAGAGTCTGGAACAAATAAACACCTGGATGAAGGAGAATTTCCTACAATTAAATGAAGACAAAACTGAGATTATTCTGTTTGGTAGCAAAGAGAAGAGGGTCAGCATTGGTAAACCCCTGGAGACTCGGGCTCTTAAAATCACCAACCAAGTTCGTAACCTGGGAGTGTTGATAGACTCAGATCTGACTTTCAGCTGCCATATCAAAGCTTCACTAAGAAGCTTTTTACCAGAAACGTCAACAGAATTAAAAGTTTAGTTTCCCAGAAAGACCAAGAGAAACTCATCCATGCATTCATCTCCAGTAGACTGGATTACTGTAATGGTCTTTTAACAGGACTTCCTAAAAAGAGCATTAAACATCTGCAGCTCATCCAGAACGCTGCTGCTAGAGTTTTAACCAGGACTAAGAGATCTGAACACATCACACCAGTTTTTAAATCTTTACACTGGCTTCCAGTCAGTAATAGAATAGATTTTAAAACCCTTCTGTTTGTTTACAAATCCCATAATGGTTTAGGCCCAGAATACATCTGTGATATGTTCAGAGAATATAAACCTAGCAGAGCTCTTAGATCCAAAGACTCTGGTCAACTAGTCCAGACCAGAGTCCAGACTAAACATGGAGAAGCAGCATTTAGCTGTTATGCTGCAAACAAGTGGAACAAACTGCCAGTGGAGATTAAACTTTCACCAGATGTAGACATTTTTAAATCCAGATTAAAAACATAAAAAAAGCATGAAATCTGCACGGTAACTTTTTAACTTATCCTGCTTTTAGTCATTCATTCATTTTCTGCACCGCTTGGCCCATTAAGGGCCGCGGGTGAGCTGGAGCCTATCCCAGCATTACCAGGTGAGAGGCAGGTACACCTGGACAGGTCACCAGTCCATCGCAGGGCCAACACATAGGGGACAAACAACCATTCACACACACACACACTCCTTGCGGTGCTAACCACCACACCACCGTGCAATGACTAAAACAACTTTTTAATGTAATTTATTATTTTATTGTGATTCTTGCTGTGTTTCTGCTTTTTACTATTTCTTAATATCTGTAATGCTTTTGTTTTATGTAAAGCACTGTGAATTGTCCTGTACATGAAATGTGTTGTACAAATAAACTGCCTTGTCTTACAGTTGTTGCTCTCGTCTTCATTCTTCTTCTACTTTTTTTGTTCCCTTCCTGATTCTGTTCTTCTTCTCTGGTTTGTTTCTTTTCCTGGTCGCATGTCAGCACTGCCCTCGTGATTTCCGGTGGTATTGCTCTGTTTTCAAGCGACGGATAGCTAAGGTTCCTGAAAACGCACCAGTTTACACTCGTAACCGACGCAGAAGACGAACGAAACTCTCCGTCCGTTTGCGTATCCGTCTTCTGCGTCTGGCATAAACGGCCTTTTTCTTCTTCAATGTTACACTTACACAGTACATACAAGTGTGTTATTAAATATTTTATGAAATAGTTTTTAACACTTAGAACTAGGGCTGGGCGATATGGCCTAAAAATAAAATCTCCGATTTTTTATAACCAAATCCGATTTCCGATTTTAATCGATTTTTTTCCTTTTCTTTTACAAAACATAAATAAACTTATTAAAAAAATTCATTTGTTTATATAGATGAATGCTAGCAAAAATAAAGCATATAATGTCATAGCTCTTCCACCATATAAACGACTTCATATCTTACATTGAAATATGCGACACAATGCATCCATGATCTCTTTCCATCTGGATCCTTTTCATACAGGATCCACTGCAGAAATAATTCCCCTGATGAAGGTTTTCTCTTAACTAGGGTTTGTGGGTTAAGTTGATTTCTGCATCTCATAGAGAGCAGCATTTTCACTGCAGTTATACGCACAGCTAAATCCCAGGCGTGAGTGAAGGGTCACTTTAATGAAAATCTGTCAGACAAACACCGTTCTGGTGTGGAGGGAGGGCTAAGTCTGCTGCTAACTAACTATGGAAAAAAATCCCGATTTTCACAAAAATTTATCTCCAGAAATGGAAAATTCGATTTATCGATTTTATCGATTAATCGCCCAGCCCTACTTAGAACACACAAATACACTCCAACAAATATATTTTATTTTCCCCACCAAAACAATGTACACAGTGCACATCGCATACAGTGGTCTACATCCAGAAAAGAACCGACTGTGTACAGTTAGGATAAAAACTAAATAAAGATGCTGTCTGGCCACAGCGCCTCATTCACATCACAGCAATGTTTTCCTGGTCAAGCAGAGGGGGAAATATGGGCCAGTACGGCGAATCCAGCCATGGAAGCATCGCCTGCCACGTCTTCACCTTACGGAAATATGTACAACTTTTACTTTGTTGAGCGAATGCTTCAGTTGTGGGATTGTACAGGACTAACTTACACACACTGTAGTTATACAGCAATTCTTCGACCCTGTAGACACGGCCCAGTGTTGATAAGTTTACCTTATCATTATTTTCGCTGTTACGGCATCTTTTTCTACAACCTTCCTCATAATTTCAGGAGACAGACGACGTTCCCGACCACCTGGTGATCTTTCAGCTCTGCCACACAAATAGTAAAATACTGTCAATCCTGTGTATGAATACATTTCCTGAATACCTACTTTATTTTTACAGTCCTACAGGACAGTCCACAGGTAATGCTGTACTACCGTACTCATTGAGTACTGTACTGATATGCAGTACTGCAAATTTCTAGTGAAAGTAGATTTATATTTTCAGAAAGTCGGGGTGATGGGTGCTACAGAGTACCTGCTCATTAACTTTAACACGGTTACTTTGTGAACCGCACGGACCTGTAACCACTGAGCTCTTTTCATTAAGTGGAAGGAAAAGACAGAAACGAATGTTATAAAACATCTTAACTTTTCTATTTGAACAGAAGCAGTGTTACCGACTCTTCACCGTGGCTCACGGAGCAGCCCTGTCTGATGTGGGTCTGGTTCAGAACCGGTCCTGTGACCGAGCCTGTCCAGAGAGTAGCATCCTCCAAACAACGGATCTGGTATTTACCAGAACCGGTTTTCGGCCCAGTTCAGGTACGGCTTTGGTCCTGTTGGGGTCATTTGAACGGATTTTATTATTTTCAGAACCGGTTCTGAAGACTGGCTATTGTTCACGTGGACATTATTATGGACATATTTAACAGGAAGTTAAAGATTAATCAACAGTAACTCGCGCTCACTACGTCACGCGCTCAGTCTGAAGTTCGTGCACCTCTTCTCGGGCGGACACGCGCACCAGTGCGTGTGCACGCCATGCAGAGAGGGACAGCAGCCTCGCGGACGGTAGCGCCGCAGACTTTAAGGAATACGGAGACCCGGTTCTGTTCGGACTATTTTTAGCCGGACTGAAGCGAGCTTGGCAAACAGAACCATCAGATCCGGATCGATAAGGAACGGTTCCTTTAGCCTAACGGAGCTAACATGCTAATTAAACCCAGTACCGTTACAGCAAACACCGCTACCCAGTGCCGGTCCGAACCGGTGGCCGGACGTGCGGCGGGTGTGGGTTTGTCCCGGATGGCGGGGTGTTTGTGGTGTAAGCCGTTGTTTTGTTAGATGGCGGACCGTTCGGCCAGCCGTTCAGCTCCATACAAAATGGCGTATTTTCCGGTCAATCTCCGTCACGCTCGCCCTTCCTTACACCGGACACCGACATCCTGGCCGCCTGGACGGCCGCGTGCCGGCTCCGCGAGCCTCGGGACCGACACGCAGGCACGCGTGCAGCGGCGGCGCCGCGGCCTCGACGACACGAGCGAGACGGAGCTCGAGCAGCCATGAACAGCTCGAGAGCGCGCAGACATCCCCGCGGAGACGGCGACCGGATCGGGGAACGAGGAGGGAGGGGGCGCGAGGCCGACGAGCGTGCTCTTACCGTGACTCAGACCGGGGACGGTGCTGTCCTCTGGGTGTGTCCGCGCGCCGGGAGCCGGGAACAGTTTGTCCGGTTGTTGTTGTTGTTGCTGAGGACGAGCAGAGCGGAAGGCCGCGCTTTGCGCCAGCACGCACACACTGCGGCGGCACGCAGGTAGCGCGCCAAACATCCCACACAGAGCACTGCCCCGGCGCATGCGCACTGCTTCTCAGGAAAGCTGCAGACACTGGTGCTCCAGTACCCGACTACGGTCCTACCGAACCCGGATCTGAACCCGGTCCTGCAGAATCCGGAGCTGGGTTCTACAGGTCCAGCTCCAGCAGAACTCGGACGCGGTCCCTTCTAGAGTGCCAGGGTTCTAGGTGGACTTCCTGTGAGATCAGAGCAGCATCTGAGTCCAGAACATGACTAGAACCAGGTCTGCCTGTCATAACTCACATAACATTACCACAGAGGGACCGCGTTCAGGTTGAGTTCTGGAGCGTGTTGTGGTTTTAGTCCGGACAGGTGGGATCACCTGCAGACCTCCGCTTGGACACTCTCTCTGCTCTGATTGGCTGAAGCTTCACCGACGTCATAATGTGAGACGTTTCTGATCTGGGGTCGGTTTGAGGTGGTGAAAGAAAGTTCAAAGTTCCGAAATGATTGGTTCTGGTTCGGTTCCTTCTAAGAAACTTTTTCATTCTTTTTAAAAATGTCATAAACACTTAGTGACCTGGGTCACAACCTGGATCAGAACCTGGTCTCCTTCACAGAACCTTTCCAACATGAAATAAAATGAACTAAATAGTGTTTATGATGACTAACTAAAACAAATACAGGCTGCTGTGGGACAATGTCAAAAATAAATAAAAGGTCAACTGCTATAAACCTCAAACATTCCTTCCTGTGTGCAAACATCTTCAGAGGGACAGAAAACTGGTCAGGCTACTTCAGATTCAGGTCGTGGACATTTTGAGTTACCATGTCTGAGAGAAAATCAGGTTCCGTGTCGTTTGGTTGTCATTTTAACAGTGAGAGCCCTGATCACGCAGCTCCTCTCCCACAAAATCTCGTATTTTAAAGACATTTTAAAATTTACAACTTTTATCAACAGCACAGGTGGTTTTCGTCCCAATATAAGTATGTATGTATGTATATATATATATATATATATATATATATATATATATATATAGTCAGACTAACAGCACATCACTGCGCAATCATCGTACTGTGGCTTATTATATTTATATCTATTTTTATATTTATTGTCTTTTTAGTTTATTACTGTGTTGTTTTTGTGTTTTTACTAGTGGTAAATGGGTGTGCACAGCCTCAGATGCATGTACGACTGCATTTCAGTGCCATCTTGCATGTGCATGTGAGAAAAAACTTGAAGATAGATTTGTATGTATATACATAAGTATAGCTTTGTAAACATGAACCTGTTGCCTTAAAAACATTTGTCTCTTCTCAAATCAGCGAAGTGATGAATGACTCTTATTGAAATCATTCATGTTCCTGACGCGCTCCCCCTCCATGCAGAGCATGGCCAGCACATTCCTGGCCCGTTGCATTTCTCAGGAATGTTTTAATCCTTCTCAGCGTTGAGAAACAGCTCTCAGCTTCAGCTGTTGTCATGGGTGTGGTTATGAGGATGTTCAACAGAGCAGGGCAGTTGCTAGGGATTCTGGGCCCCCAGAACGAATATGGCCATGGGCCCCTCTATGCCAGGATTGTTGCTATTTTTAGGTCTGTGTATTATGATGTTTTTCAGTGTTCTTGACTGTGTCTGATTAACGCGCCCAATTTGTTTTCTTCTTTATAATGTAGTAGTAGTAGTAGTAGTAGTATGTAAATTATGTCTTATTTCTGATTTTCATGCTATGGTACCCAGAACTACTTAAACCATGTTATCACACCTCTGGCTGCAAATACATTTTCAATAAACCACTCAACAAATATGTAGTGGATTTTTTATTGTGAACAATCAGGCACAAAAAACAACAACCTAAAGTCTCCAGGTTTTTGTCCCTTAAACCAGTGGTTCCCAACCTGGGGTCCGGGACCCCCCAAGGGGGTTCCCCAAAGAGCACAGAGGGTCCCTGAGGCTTTGAACATTGTGATTAATGTCCACAAATTGTCCCTGTTTTAATGAATAAAAGTAAGGCTGTATGTTGTTTATTAATGTGATGGCCGCCTAGGCAGCCACACACATCGAGTCTGGTCTGGTAACCTTTTTTCTTTATTTCAGTTAAATACACACTTTATTTGTAATACCATTTCTTTTATATTTCACATTTTTATTAGCAGGTTTGGCTGGGGTGGTTAACTAGTTGGGTGCACACTTTTGTCACCTTGTTAATTTGGTTTACTTTCAGTTAATATGCATTTTCTTTGAGTTACCAGTTCCTGGGGAGTTGCTGTGTGGGAGGCCCACTAAGAGTCCCAGCGGAGGTGGAGCTCCCTGAGAGGCTGCAGCCTAATTAGACTCATCCATCTCACAAGAGAATAGTGGGAGAGGGGTTTAGGTTTTCTATTTTTATTTTACTTCATTTGTTATTCTTTATGTAGACTTATGATTATTTAGACTTGTTTCTTTTATGGGCCCAGAACTTTTACTTTGGAACTTGTATTTTTGTTGTTTTTGTAAAATTAAATGTCAAGACTTTTTCTTACAAAAACCTCCTGTGGTCTCTTCGTCCTTGGCCTCCGTCCCTCACAGTTTAACTTTGGCTTTATCAAAGGGCAGGACTCAACCAGAACACATTATTTATGGTGTGAATCTCACTTTTGAAATCCTAAAACCAGCATGGTTCCAGCACAGAAGACCATGGCATTTTAGTATATGCATGAAGGGGGTCCCAGAGGAAAAAAGGCTGGGAACCAGTGTCTTAAACAATTCCCTTCACTTCCTGAAGCAGCTGTGCTTTGGGAATGTGGACCTGGCTCCGTCAACAACAAGGACAGCGACTTAAGTTGCGTTATAAATAAATTTAGCCTCTATTTTGCTATTGATTATATAATTGAAATAGCTAATAGGTTGATTAACTTCAGTAATTACCAATGGTACAGCAGTTTACTAATAAACCAAACAGCCAACCAGTGTCCATCTCACCCTCAGAGGCACCACTGGACGGCTGGAGATGAAGCTCTGCTGCTGGGTCGGGCTCAGACCAAGCGGCCACTGCTGATTCTGGAGCAGCAGAGCATAAAGGCTTATCGTTCCATCTTATATTGCTTTTGTGAACATTAAATGTTGTGTTTCATGGAAACTGATGAAGAACTAACCAAGTCTTGGAATACACAGAATCTAAATGGCTTCTCAGCACCATGGCTCTATGCAGACCCTTCACTTTGTCGTGTATGTGGAGGTCGAGCCCTGTAGGATGACCCTCTGCATAAGACCCAAGAGCAGTTTAGTTTCAGGAAACACTCATGTAGAAGTGAAAAATAGTCACCCTTGTAAGGCAAGACGTATTTGGTGTCTTTTATTTTATATTTCTGTGAAAACAACCAACATTTGAAGATTTAACTTCTTTAAAATATATATTTTTTCATTTAGGCTATTCAAATGTCCCACAAATAGCAACATTTTTACAAGACTAGATTTGAACACATCATAACGTAATTAAACTTCGCCTAATGCTCATAATTACTGAGCAGAACTTGAAGGCGTCATAATACAATTCAATGCAGCCACCTAACTGAGTGAATGCTTGTGCTACTGGAGCACTGACTTCATGCTGTTGTGGCAGGTTAGTTCAGTTTAACAGGTTTGGATTCAGCATCTCTTCCTCCAGTTTTCAGGCCTCACCAGACCAGCGCCGTTAAATCATCTTCTTGTTCCAGTCGCGCTGACGGAGAGGAGCTTGTAGAAGAACCAGGTACAGCGCGTCACAGCAGCCGCTGAATTCAGCGTTCTTGTAGATGAAAGATGGTTGGACATACAGCGACAGCAGGAAATGTACGGCGGTGCTGCTGCAGTGTGGCACCCACGAGGTGAAGGAGAAGCACGATCCAGGATGGCTCATCCTCTGCTTCTTCCCTCCTCCCAAGGCCCGTCTTGGTCTGGTGGTCCTGCTGCTGCTGTTAGGATGAGGCCCTGAGGACAAGCGGACCGACTCAGCTTGTTAGTACATACAATATGAGTGCCTGATAGAATTTAGAAAAGTGAAGAAAGTGTTCATGTAGAAACACAAATATAGCTTTCCTTCATGCACATCCAGTCACTGGTCACATCCCCACAAACTAATTCAAGCCAACACTGTTGAATTCTACATTTATGTTTATTATTGTGGGTGATTATTTACATGATTGCGTCGTCTTAAAAAATGCCTAATATGTTGTCCATTCCATTAATTTAATTCTCAGCTTCCTGACAATATCAGCAAAAACTGGAAATGTATACTTTTCCCAAAAGCAGAATTTATGGAACGACTGTTTTATTGGATTATATTAAGTTGCACAGGTGCACCTGCTGGAGTGGCTGGTGACCATATGACGAGGCTCAGTAGTGAGAAGAATTTCAAATGATGCTATCTTACCTTACTGTCTGCACACTGCTCGTGAAGCTCTGGAGGGCACGTTTGATGAAGACTCATGTCCACATGAGACATTATCTGATGAACCAGCTGCAGGAAAAACTGGAAGTCCTCATCCTGCAGCATCCTCAAGAAACCAGATGCCTCCCTCACTGCGGTGCTTTAAAATGAGTCAAAACACGGCATCAGGTCATCTAGGTTCTCGTAGGCGGTGTCAACGACTCTCTGTTGAAGTTCCATCTTGTGGATGTGGTCAAGTATGCTGATGCGTCTGGGTAAAACAACAAAAAAAACTGGTAATGCCTCCCAGATCAGAAAAGTAAACTCTGCTGGGATGTGAGAAGTAGCCTGCTGCATGATCAGATTCAGCTGGTCTGCGTAACAGTACACATTATGAGCATTTCTGCAATCTCACACACCATTTGCTGCACACCAGCCCGCTCTCGCCTCATCACTCTGGGACCGTTATATGTGTGTGCAATGAGTTTCTGTCACTGTCCGAAAAAAGGTCACTCATTCTGTCCAAAGTAGCACCAGCAATGGAGCTGGTTCCAGAACATCCATAATGGAGAAACTCGAAGAAACGCTCCTTCACTTCATGATGAGTATCAATGTATCGCAACACAAGCACAAGCTGAGTCCGTGTTGACACGCCAGTCGTCTCATCTGCTTGGATGGCCACTAACTTGACCTCCTCTGTTTTACGGGCTCTGATGACAGCTAGCTTGCACTCCAGGAGCTCGTTCTGGACGCTCTTTGACGTGAAAACTGTGGCAGTTTTTAGGTGCCCCTCAAATGAATGAATGAATGAATGAATGAAAAATACTTTATTAATCCCAAAGGGAAATTCAATATTGTAGTAGTAGTAATTTTTTAGTAAAACAATCACATTAATTAATTAAGGGCTTTGTTCTTCAGCCTGATAGCTGCTGGAAGGAAGGATCTTCTGTATCTCTCTGTCTTGCATCTGACTTGAACAAGCCTCCCACTGAACACACTCTGTTGTTTCGTCACGGCGTTGTGTAGAGGGTGTGAAGGATCTTCCATTATCTTCATCAGCTTGTACAGAATTCTTTTTTTGATGATCAACTCCAGCGGCTCCAGAGTTACTCCAAGCACAGAACTGGCTTTCTTGATCAGTTTGTTAATTCTTTTCAAGTCTCTGGTTCTGATGCCGCTGCCCCAGCAGATTGCTGCAAAGCTGATTGCACTTTCAACAACAGACCTGTAGAACATTTGCAACATTTTGGTGCAGACGTTAAAAGATCTCAGCTTCCTTAAGAAGTAGAGTCTGCTCTGACCTTTCTTGTAAATGTACTCAGTGTTGCTTTTCCACTCAAGTCTGTTGTCCAGCTGAACTCCAAGGTACTTGTATTCCTCCACCACCTCCACCTCCTCTCCCATGATGGAAACACTTCTATGTGTGTTCTTGTTCCTCCTGAAGTCAACAATCATCTCCTTTGTTTTCTTGGTATTCAAGATGAGATGATTGTCACCGCACCATTTCACAAACTGACCGACCAGTTCTCTGTACTCTGCTTCTTGTCCATCACTGATACACCCAACAACTGCTGAGTCATCAGAGTATTTCTGCAGATGACAGAACTCAGAGTTGTACTGGAAGTCTGAGGTGTACAGCGTGAATAGAAATGGTGAAAGTACAGTCCCTTGTGGTGTTCCAGTGCAGCTGACCACCATCTCAGACACACAACCTTTCAGTCTCACAAACTGTGGTCTGTTTGTGAGGTAGTCGTAAATCCAGGTGGTTGTGGAGGGATCATCTAATGATGCCACCAAGTCACTGAGGGATGTTGGAGTCCTCACTTTCATCTTTCCTTCTTAAGACTAACTTAAAACTTCACACAGTCGATGAGCCGGGCTAGGATGTGTCGGTTCTTGCTCACCTCATCGTTGTGACGATGCACTGCTAGCCTGTAGCTCTCATCCAACTACACGGCAACGTTGTCCATGTGGGTCTTAGACAACTTGTGTTTTTTCACCTTTTCAGACAGATGGTGCATGTCGGTGACATTAAATTTTATTTAATATTTATTTTGCACTTAACAAGAACTTAAAAAACAAAACAACTAAATTTTCAAACATCTGAATGAAAAAGAGCAGAAAGAAGAAAATCTTATATGATCTGCACCTCTCTCTCAAAATAATGAAACTACTTTTAATTGTCCATGCATGGTGTCTGCCGCGATGCCATCAGGGTGGAACAACATACACGAAGCAGAATCAAGCATTAGCTTCTTCACAGCCTGCTCCTTTTTCCCCTTTGGTGGTGTGTCGCCAGATTACCCTTATGTATAAACCACCCGCGCATTTTAAGTCATATCTGAGAGAAAATCAGGTTCCATGTGGTTTTGTTTGGTTTAGTGCTCAAAGGGTGGAGAAATATTAGTTTCAAGTATGTGTTGACTTCAGAAAGAAGCTTCATCTGATTCTATCCGCTGGCATTAGCAGCTGCTAGCCGCTACGTTTAGCTGCTCCTGCTGTTAGCTGCTGCAGTTGTTAGCCGCTGCTAGCTGTAGCTGCTTCCCGCTACAGCTAGCCACTACTGCTACCTGCAGCTGCAAGCCAGCATATACATGTACCCCCAATCCCAAATGGAACACTTGAGCACTCCTGCACTCACGGGCGCGCTCCCGCGAGGGGCTCGAGGGTTCAGTGGTGTTCCAATTGGAATTGTGTGAGTGATCAAGGGATGATGGCGGACATTTTTGAGCCCTTTCTGCCCCCTTTCCATAAGTCAGCATCGATGCCAACTTTCGCTAAGGAATTACCCATAAATCACTGCGATGTCACGTGAAACACGGAGTTTACCGAGAGAAGCCGACGTGTGAAACATGTTCTTCAGTATTGTGGCGCTGGGTCGTTATATTTTTCGCCGTTTAATTTCCCCACGGCGGCGTTTACAGGAGCTTCCTGACCTCTACTATATATACTATATATATATATTGTGTATATATATATATATATATATATATATATATATATATATATATATATATATATATATATACACATATATATATATATATATACACATATATATATATATACATATATATATATATATATATATATATATATATATATATATATGTGTGTATATATATATATATGTGTGTATGGCGTCTCTCTCCTTGCAGTGCAGGTCTCAAAGTGCTGTCCCAATCCTATTTAAAGCATTTCGAGCCCTTGTGGCCTGTCACCCTCGACTCCTCACGCAGGTGATGTCATTTAGTCATCAGGGGCTCAGGGCGAGTGCTCAAGTTTTCGGTTTGGGATTGGGGGGTAGATGGCGCATTCGGGCTTGTCAGGCACGTCAACATGGCCGCCATCTTGGGTCGGGGTTTCCGACCCGATCAGATCAGTCAGACTGTGTGTTTGAAACAAAAATGCCAGACTTTTGTGTTGCATACAGATGTTCCCATGGAAGAAACACTGAAACCAAGAAACAAGGGATAATTGCACAAGTAAGAAGTGGTTTTATATTATTTGTAATGAACTTGTTGAATTTGACGTGTTTTTAACATAAATGAAACCGGCTTATGTCAGGACAAGAAAATAAAAAATGTTTTTGTTAGTAAGACAATGATTATAGAAAGATGATTTAAGTGACATTTGGCAATCAGCCACTTCATATAATTGTGCTAAGTAGGTCATTTTAACTATCTATTAAATCAGTTTCATGGCGCTAACATGAACTTTAACTGCTGACCTGCAGCTACAGAAGAACTGAGAACTGAGTGATGTTCAGATGGATGTTTTATATGTTTCCAGAAGATAAATGTAGGAGGCAGCATGGGTAGCAGCGCTCAGGAGGAGAGACTTTGTACCGAAGGACTGTTCAGTCGTCTGCAGCCTCATTTTAACCCAGAGGACGTTAACAGGACTGGACGGTCCACTGGTTTAAAGGAAGACGTGATACCATCCATTTTTAATTTTCCTGACCATCTTTACAAAGTTAGTGTCATGACAGTTTCTCATGTAATCCTAATATTTCACTAACACAACGGAGGCCCCTCTAAAGGATAATAAAATACACTATTAGAAATGGCTCCTTTTGAATGGACCCTTCAGTACTTGTTGAAATTTCTCTGGTCTTGAATTCTAAGTTCATCTTATTTTCTTTGTCGCGTGTTAAAAAACGTCTGTTTTATACCGGTGTTGTGTTCTTTGGTACCTTTATCAGGTTCATCACTTTAAACATGTTGGGCTCGTCACATCTGAGGTAAATTTTGTGTTTTGTATGAAAATGACAAGAGGAACAGACGTAACGTTAACTGAGGTATTTCTGTTTGGGTGTTTTGGTAAAAAAAAATGTAATTTAATTTAGGCAACCCTTTTTTATGAGTGTGTGTGTTTTTCTGTTTTTTTTTCATTTTGTTTTTTAAGTCATTCCTTTATGTTTTTATTTTATTCATTATTCATAATACCACGAATATAACGCCATATGTGAGCATCACCATTATTATTTCTCTTAGTACTGCAGAAAAAATTCAGTATGTATGTGTGTGTCTGAGTATGTCTAAGTGCACAATATAATTAAAAACAAAATCTGTTGTATTTTGAATATGTGTGACATTTCTCATGAACTGGGCAGAGGGGAGTGCTAGCCTGGTGGTAACAGAGGTGGGCTTGGGTCTGGAAAACCTGGGTTCCCGGGTTGGCAAAAAAGGTAAAATAGCCACTGTGGGCCCCTGAGCAAGGCCCTCAGAAACTTCAGAAATAAGGAGGATTAAGTGTTTGTTTTTGTTTTTTTCCCCTGGATTCTGTTCACTTCTGTGACAAAGCACTGACATGCCCAAAGTCAGCTTCTTTCACTGAGATAAAACCGTCTTCAGATTTTTAATACGCCATCAGTAATAATTTCAATTCCAAAGATTAATCTCTTTGCATTAACACGTTCATTTTGACAGCCCTAATTAAATCTTAAAGGTGTATAAGAAGAATTCATAAAGTTGTTCTTCTGACAATCGTACCAAGAACATCTTTAATCGTGACATCCCTTGTTGTCACAGTATCTGGTTAACTGAGAATGTTTCTTAATGTAAATGACCATGAACAGAGCAGAGTTCTCTAACTTTTGGAGACCAGGGACCTCTTACAGGGGAGAAAATATGCCTAGGACCCCCATCATAATCCTCATCAAAGTACAGTATATTTACTGTTATTCGAACTACTAGTTGAAAGGATTTATTAGATTTGAAACTTTTTAACCTAATATAACAACTTAAAATTAACTTATCAAATTTAATTTCTTCAATTAAAATAATGGCATTATGGCCCCAATCACTAATTTAATGAGATGGATTAATCTGTTTTTTCTACTCTTGGAGTGATGGATGTCAAACTGGAATCATCCTCCACTTGGAATCAATCCATCTGTCCATGCATCCATCCAGTCTCCACCACTTATCTGGGGTCAGGTCGAGGGGTCATCAGTTCTTCCAGCTCATCCAAGGGGGTATCCTGAGACGTACCCAGTCCAGCATGTCCTGGGTCTTCCCTTGGGTCTCCTCCAGGTGGGACATGACCAGAACACCTCCCCAAGGAGGCATCTTCACCTGATGCCTGAGCCATCTCATCTGGATAATGTGGAAGTGGAGGAGCAGCAGTTCGATGACAGAACTTCTCATCCAGAGAATCCAGACACCCTGAGGAATAAATCTATTTCGGCCGCTTGTATCCATGATCTCGTTCTTTTAGTCTGTATCCACAGATGGTGACTAAGGTGAGGGTAGGAATGTAGATCGACCAGCAAATTGAGAGCTTCTCCTTTTGGCTCAGCTCCTTCTTCAGACCGATGCAGAGTCCACACCGATCCACCTGTCGATCTCCCGCTCCATCCTGACCCACTTAGGACAGGATCTCATTCCAGTAGAGGACAATCCACCCTTTTCTGGCCATAAACAAGCTATGTATTTATTTTTATTGCAGTAAAGTGGAAAATGTTGGCTGAGAGAAGTAAGTGATGTGTACTTTGTGTATTTTATGTTCATGAGTTATGGATTAGGTTTGTGTTTTTAATTTGGTTAATACATGGTTATATACGTACTTGGGGATGTGAAGGCTTATTTTTAAATTAAAATTTTATGTTGAAATCATTTTAATTTGACACCTGCTATCTTTCCTCTGAGAAAACGCTTCCAGGAAGAACTCAAAAATCTGACGAGCACTCTTTAAAACAACAGAAAATGTTTATTTGGAAGGGATTTAAGTTCAGTGCTGACATTTAGCTAAATCTGTCAATGCTGACTACTTCAATCTGAAACAGGCCAAAAACATCTGATTCACAACTTCAAACTCCTGTTGTCATGACAACACCCACACCTGGGTATGATCAGGACTAAACTAACCACAATCCACTGTACAACACACAGATAAAGGAAACACACACACACACACACACACACACACACACACACACACACACACACACACACACACACACACACACACACACACACATACACACACACACACACATTCTCCTAACAAATAATAATCCCGAATCAAGAAATGTAACTAATGAACTATACAGACGCTCTTATCTATCTGTATTGATCATCTATTAGCTCTGATAACAGCTTCTAGATTAACGGATCACATCTCAGTCCTACAAGGAGAGGTGGGGCTGGCCCGACGTGCAGGAGCCAATCAGAGCAGCTCGTACTGCCGCAGGTGCATGCGCTGGATGATGTCACGACAGTCGTTGAAGACGCGGCGGATGTTCTCAGTGTCGACAGCGCAGGTGAAGTGAGGATAACAGTAATGCTTGCCATCACCGCTCGCAGTACTAATCCTCTGAAACACAACAGTTAACCTGTTAGTTGGTTAACAACAGTTAACCTGGTAGTCAGTTCTATAGACTGTATGACTACTAAACTTGTCAGTTGTTAACATAGACATTAATTAGAGTTAACCTGTCGGTAGTTAGTGAAGACAACCTGTTATAAACAATAATGAGAGTAAACCTTTCGGTCATTAATGTAGACATTAACAAGTGTTAACCTGCTAGTCATTTACACAAAGATTACCGAGAATTGTGATGTCAGTCAGTAATGTAAACTTTAACTATGGTTAACCTGTAGGTTGGTTATGTAGAGATTAAAAGAGAGTTGACCTGTTGGTCCGTGACAGAGAGATTAACGAACATTAACCTGTCAGTTAGTTATGAAAATTAACTGAAGTTAACCTTTCAGCTGGTTACATAGATTTTAATGAGAGTTAACCTGTCTGTTATGTAGAGGTTAAAGAAAGTTAACCCGTCAGTTAGTTACACACACATTAACAACAATTAACAGGGTGTTAACATAGGGATGGAAACTGGATTTGATTCTTCTTGCTGGGGCATGAAGAAGCAGCAGCTCACCCTGTTTTACTGTTTCATTGCTTTTTTCTACTTTGGATAGAAACTAGCTCTCTACTGAATCCAGAACATTTATAGTAATAAAATGTACATTCGTTAATACGTGTAGAAAACTGAACATAAAACATCCTCTTCACTACCATCACCAGTGGGTTTTTACCAGAAACTCGTCTCTGATGAAGAATTTGGCTCTGGTCACTTTGGGGTCTTCATCAGCATCTGGAACAGCTGGAATCACACATAACAGATGTTCGACATGGTTCAGATTGTCTGCCATGTTTGTTTCTACAGGTGTGTGTTGTTACACGTGTGTGTTTCTACTGGTATGTGTAGTTACCATCGGCAGGAACCTGGTAGTTCTTATACTCTGGAAAATAATCCTCAAGTTTAGATTTTCCTGCCAAAATCTTGTCAGCCAGCACGTCCTGTTTGTTCAGGAACAAGATCACTGAGATGGTCTTCAGAAACCTGCAACCAATCACAGAGCAGAGAGAATAACTACAGCCAATCACAGAGCAGAGAGGATAACTACAGCCAATCACAGAGCAGAGAGGATAACTACAGCCAGTCACAGAGCAGAGAGGATAACTACAGCCAATCACAGAGCAGAGAGGATAACTACAGCCAATCACAGAGCAGAGAGGATAACTACAGCCAATCACAGAGCAGAGAGGATAACTACAGCCAATCACAGAACAGAGAGGATAACTACAGCCAATCACAGAACAGAGAGAGTAACTACAGCTAATCCCGGATCAGACGTTAATTTCGGCCAGCGGGTCCACTTCTTTACCAGACGGGTTATGACCCTCAGAGAAGTGATGACGAGTGGTGGAGGAAGAGTTTGCTGCTTAAATGGAGGGGAGAGCGTTTGCCGGTGGAAAGAGACTTTACCAAAACAAAAAAAGCATTTCAGAGCAATTTCAGGGTGAAACTGATCATAAAAATAACAAAAAGTTAATAATAAAGTCTGCAAAGTGCAGCAGTGTCTCTTAACATCAGGACATTTAGTTGGATTAGAACAGAGCGTTGCTGTCTAGAGCAGCTGAAAAGAATAATAAAATCAGCAGAAGTTGTTTGAGGAATCACATTAATGCAAAATAATCTACTGAACAAATAAAGGCCACACATTATTTATCAAGTTGGAACATTTTTTAAGTTCATCTGCAGATGGAGTCTGATTTGTTTGCTTGCTGAACAAGAGCGGGTCATCCGGCTGATTTCCTGGTTTAAATGGTGTAAAAACTCCGCCCACTACTGATCACTGGGTGGCCTGGGCGGTAAATGGTGCGGACCCAGTCACAGAGCAGAGAAATTCACCACAGCGAACCACATAGCAGCCGGGTAACCGAAACCAGTGACAAATTAACAGAGTGGTTAACTCAAGGACAGCGCTGTGGATATCTGGACTGACTAGACAGTGGTCCGCCGTTCTGATGAGGACATCAAAGTTATTCTGTTTTCCAGATTAGTCATCGGTCCATTAATGTCTAAAACTCTGCTTCATCTGACATAAATTGCTTTTGACAATCAACACTAAAATATAAAACAAATCTCCTTATAATTTATTAATAGTTGGTAAAAGAACTTCTTCAAACTAAGGCTGTCAATTTTCTATTTTATTTCTAGTCTTTAGGACCAAATGATTTTTATTAAGAAGAGTTACAAAAATCTAGCGTTAGCTAAAACACACTACTAAAGTTATTAGAGCACAAAGTTCAGCAGACGTCTGTGCAGGAGAGTTTTATCAGTGCAGTTCCGTATGAGGAAACATAAAAACAGCAGCTTTATTTATTTATTGTAGCTCGTATCGTCATCGCAAGTTTCAACAGTCTTCTCACATATCGCATCTTTTCCTGATATTGTGCAGCCCTATTAACCACAGCCAATCACAGAGCAGAGAAGTTAAAACCAACCAATCACAGAGCAGAGAAGTTAAAACCAACCAGTCACAGAGCAGAGGTTAACCACAGCCAGTCACAGAGCAATAAGGCTGACTCCAGCCAATCACAGACCAGAGAAGTTAACTACAGCCAAAGACAGAGACATTAACTACAATCTATCACAGCACAAGGAGATGAAGTGCAGCCACTCAGAGAGCATCAGGCAGTGTATGATGTACCTGTTGGTCCAGATGGACCTGTAGAGGTCCAGAGACTCTCTGAGCCGGTTGGTGGAGTTGTCCTCTCTGATGACCATGTTATAGCTGCTGCTGGCTGCTACGAAGATGATGGCCGTTACATCTGAACAGAGACCTCCGTCACTGATCTGCTCATATCTCAGTTCTGGAAAGCGTCTTTGTTGTCTTACCGTTGAAGCACTGAATCCACTTCCTGCGTTCATCCCTCTGACCGCCTACATCAAACATACTGACACACAAACATTCTGTCAAACAGGAAGCTGTCTTCTTCTCTGGTTCCAGAGATGACGACCTCAAAGAGAGGTTTTTTTTTTTATCAAACTTTCAACTGATAAACTCACTGGAAGTTGACTTTGTCCACCTGAAACCGGGTTTCAAAAATCCCAGAAGTCAGAACTCTGCAGCGCAGCAAATCCTGCAGGAGAAGAAGAAAAAGGGTGAGCTAATGTCGTCACAGATGCTGCACCCTGGAAGGCCGAGGACTCACCTGGTCAGTCGGTGAATAGTCAGTCCTCCTGACAGAGTCCAACCTGTCCAGGAAGCTGGAACAGAGAAGAAGAGAGACATGATCATCTAATCTCACAAATTCTCCACCTGGAACTGGACCTCGTCAGGTTGATGGAGGACGACTAGTTCCACCTGGAGGACGTTAAACACCTGTCACCTGGAGCTGGACCTCCTCACAGTGATGGAGTATGTTTCAGCTGATGTGTTTCAGTGTTCTGATTGGTCAGCAGTAATGTTTATATGTCAAAGCAGGTTTCAGACAGTGTCATCTTACTACTGAGCGCAGTCGATCAGCTGATATTCATTGGAGCGTTCAAAACATGCCCTCACACCGTCATCCTCCCACAGCTTCTGAACATGCTCAAAGAAGTCCTGGAAAACGGACAAAGCAGTAAGCATTTAAATATATATAAATATATATATATATTTATATTTGGAAATTTAAGACGTATGTATATATATATACACACACACCACACACACACACACACACGCACACAAATACATAAATATATATATATTTATATGTGTGTGTGTGTGTGTGTGTGTGTGTGTTTATGTGTGTTTATCATGAGCACTCCCTGCAGGCTGCAGCAACAGAACGTGGCTTTACAGACTCCAACTACCATAATGCATTGCACTTCTGGTTACTATCAGACTATGATGTCACCTACAGTAGTTCCACCAATCAGATGTCATGACTTTAAACTGTATGATGTCATCACTGACATGTGACAGACTTGTGTGGTTAACGGCAGTATGTCTGCAGCGGCACGTCTTCTCGTCTGCTGACTGCACCTGTGCGACAGCGACTGATTGTACAGCGGCAATAGCTCTGTCAGGTGTGAGCATCAGCCGGCCAATCAGCTGCAGAGACAGCAGAGGAAGAGCGAAGACACTTGTTTTGTGTCTGATGCCTCGGAGATGGAGCTGCTTGGATAATGAGGCCTCAGGTGACTCTCAGGTGTGTGTGTGTCTCAGGTGAACTGGTTACATCATGTCATTAACATCATTAAAACAAACAAAGTGTAACACAGGTCTCCAGGTGCAGCTCTAAAGGAACACTTCTCCTGTTCAGGACACGCTGCGCTGCCTCACCTGTGTGTGTGTGTGTGTGTTACCTCTGTGTATTCAAAGTCGGAAAGGGGGGCGATGCTCTTGATGTAGTCCACTCTAAACTGGTTGCCATTGTTACCAAGAGGGACGGGCGGGGTCAGCATGCTCATGGCTGACACGATAGTCTGAAACAAACACACGCTCTGATTGGCCGCTCCGGCTGTCAGTCATCCACCCTGAAGTTATGCTGCATTTGATGCCACTGTGGAACTCAGAGTTTCTCTGACACCAATCCAGGCCTCAGGGTCGTGTCCCACAGAGCGGCACTACACCTATCACTGACACACCTGAGACAGACGTCTTTCTACATGTCCTTGTTTCACTCTGATTTCAGATGGACTCAAATGCAGCATTAACTTCATCATCCTCTTTATCACCCTCATCATCATTATCATCCTCCTCTTCATTTTCATCATCATCTTTTTATCCTCATCAATATTATAATCATCTTTTTCCTCATCAATAACCTCCTCATCCTCATACCATCATCATTATCCTCCTCCTCATCTTCCTCTTAGTCATCCTCATATCATCATCCACCTCAACATGATCCTCATCATCCTCCTTTTCTTCCTCATCATCATCTTCCTTCTCATTTCATCCTCATCCTTCTCCTCCATCATCTTCATCATACTCTCCCTCTTACTCATTATCATTGTTCTCCTCTTCATCATCATCCTTCTCCTGCACCTCTTCCTCCTCATTCCCTTCCTCCTCTTCTTCACTCCCCCCCCCATCCTCCTTCTCCTCATCATCATTATCATCCTTATTTTCTTTTCCTCCTCATGCTCCTCCTCCTCCTACTCATCCTGATCTTTTTTCTCCTCTTCCTCATCATCATCTTTATCATCTTCTTCAGTAGCATCCCGCTCCTGAAGAAACCCACACTCAACCCAGCCCAGGTTGGAAACTACCGGCCGGTCTCATTGCTTCCATTCATGTCTAAATTACTAGAGCGTGCCGTCTTCAGTCAGGTCTCACAGTTCCTCCAAGACAACAACCTGTTTGATCCATATCAATCTGGATATAGGCAAGGTCACTCTACTGAAACTGCTCTCCTGTCAGTTACTGATTCCCTACGGGTTGCCAGCTCCACTGGTCAATCCTCAGTCCTTATACTGCTGGACCTGTCGGCTGCCTTTGACACGGTCAACCATCACATACTGTTCTCCAAACTCTTGGAGCTTGGCATCTCAGGATCTGTCCTCTCGTGGTTTACGTCCTACCTCACAGAAAGATCCTTCAAAGTATCTTGGCGAGGGGGCATATCCAGATCACATGGGCTGACAACAGGGGTGCCTCAGGGCTCGGTGCTCGGCCCTCTTCTCTTTTCCCTATACACCTCCTCACTCGGTGCAGTCATTAGCTCTCATGGTTTCTCCTACCACTGCTATGCAGATGACACTCAGCTTTTCCTTTCTTTCCCACCTGATGACACAACTGTCTCAATGCGAATATCAGCATGCCTTGCTGATATCTCCGCATGGATGAAGAATCGCCACCTTCAGCTAAATCTGTCCAAGACTGAGCTTATTGTCTTTCCAGCCAGTCCTTCTTTACCGCCACAGATAAGTGTGCAGCTTGACTCAATCACACTTGTGCCTACATCTTCTACCAGGAATCTTGGTGTCATGGTAGACAACCAGCTGACCTTTAAGGACCATGTTGCCTCGGTTTCCCGGTCTTGCCGATTTGCTCTCTACAACATCAGGAGGATCAGACCCTACCTGACTGAACACACGACCCAGCTCCTGGTCCAGGCTCTGGTCATTTCACGCATTGACTACTGCAACTCCTTACTGGCTGGCCTGCCTGCATGCTCAGTTAAACCTCTACAGATGATCCAGAATGCAGCAGCACGTCTGGTCTTCAACCAGCCTAAAAGAGCTCATGTCACTCCGCTGCTAATTGCTCTTCACTGGCTTCCAGTTGCAGCGCATCAGATTCAAAGCTCTGCTTCTGGCTTACAAAACAATAACCCAAATGGCTCCGGTCTACCTCCACTCCTTAGTCCAGAGCTACACTCCCTCTCGACAGTTACGCTCTACCAGTGAAAGACGCCTAGTGCTCCCACCACAACGCGGCGCAAAATCAGTAGCTAGACTCTTCTCCTCTGTTGTTCCCCGGTGGTGGAACGATCTACCAAACTCCGTCCGAGCTGCAGAGTCCTTATCCACTTTTAAGACTAAGCTAAAGACTCAGTTGTTTAAGGAGCATTTCCACATTTAGCTTAACTAAATAAGCTAGAAAGACTTGTCCAGCTTTTTGGCTCAACCAAGTACTGAAGAAGCTGCGTGCACTTATGCCCAAGATGATATTGTGTGATGAAATCATGCACTTATGCCCAAGTTGATATTACGTGATGAAATCATGCACTTATGACCATGTTGATATTGTTTGATGAATGAATCGTGATCCTGTATTTACTTAAATGACTACAAAAAAAAAAAAAAAAAATTTAATTCACTGCACTAGCACTACATGACAGCACCTAGGTTCCAACTGGACTCAAAAGTGGTCTGACACTTAATTATGACGTCCCATCTTGTTTGAATTCATGCTTGTGTTGTTCTTGCTCTCAAATGTAAGTCGCTTTGGATAAAAGCGTCTGCTAAATGGACTGTAGAATAGAATAGAATAGAATCATCTTCCTCCTCATTTGTTACCATGGCGGTGCTCACTACAGCTGCGGCAAACTGTTCTATTCTATTCTATTCTATTCTATTCTTCTTCTGCCCCCTCATTCCTTCTCGCCTCCTCCTCCTCCCTCCTCCTTCTACTCATCAATTATCTTCATCATACTCCTCCTCCTACTCATTATCATTGTCCTCCTCTCATCATCATCCTTCTCCTGCACCTCTTCCTCCTCATCCCCCTTCCTCCTCTTCTTCACTCCTTTCCTCCCCCTCCCTCCTCCTCATCCTGATCATCAGAACCTCATCTGATAGTTCTGTACCTACCACCATCCAACAGTTTCAGTCTTTTTATTTTATTACTGAGCCAGTTTGGACCAATCACAGCCAGTCATGTGACCTACCACAATGGCGTCTTTCACGTTCTTCCTGATGTCCTGAACCTTCTGCTGCTTCTCTCTGGAAAAATAGATTTTGGGTTTAAACATATTTCTGGTTGCACTGAAACAGTTCATAACATGAACAGTGTTAGAACCAGAACCAAGACTGGAATAAAATCTGTTCTCACTCACTCAGCGTTAAAGCCATCAACATGAAGAATCCTCATCTGCTTCACGATGGTGCTTTTACCCGATTCACCTGCACCTACACACCCACACCCACACACACACAAACACAAGTGAACAATCTGGTAGGCAGGTATACCAGTATACAGACAGGTAAACAGGCTGGTAAATAGACAGTTACCAGGTAAACTGGTAAACAGACAGGTACACAGGCTGGTAAAGGGGCAGGTACACAGACAGGTGTCTCACCCAGCAGTAACAGTCTGTGTGTCGCTTTGTAAGCCTGTCTCTCCTTCTGCAGCTGCTTCTCGATCTTCTTGTTTGCTTCTCTCTTCGCTTTTTCATCCAGTAGTTCTTCATCTGTTTTCCCTCCCAGACAGCCCATTTCAGTTGGAACCACTGGAACCAGTGAACAACCCAGCTCAGTGGGTTTAACCTGAAGCAGACACATTCACTCTTCAACTGTTCCACAAACATCAACATATTTAATGCAAGCAGAACTGTAAAAGGTGGTATCCTTCAACTCTACAGATGCTGGAAATGAAGACACAAGGAACAGGAAAAAACAGGAAACCAGAAAAAACAGGAAAAACAAAGAACCGAGAAACAGGAAGAACCAGGAAAACATGAAAAAACTAACAGGAAAAAACAAGAAAAGAAAGAACAGAGAACAGAAAGTGCCAGGAAAGAGGAGGAACCAGCAAGAACCAACAAGAACCGGCAGGGAGCAGGTAATGGTCTATATTTATATAGCACTTAACTGTACCTGGAATGATACCCAAAGCACTTCAGACATTCAGACACTGGCACACTGATGGGGGAAGCTGCCATGCAAGGCGCTAACCACGACCCATCAGGAGCACTTTGGGGTTTAGTGTCTTGCTCAGGGACACCTCGACATGAGCTCGACAGGCTGAGAATCAAACCAGCAACCCTCAGGCTACAAGACGACCGCTCTACCCACTGAGCCATGCCACCCCAGAACAGGAAGAACCAGCAGGGAGCGGGAAGAACCAACAAGGAACGGGAAGAACCAGCAGGGAGCGGGAAGAACCAGCAGGGAGCGGGAAGAACCAACAAGGATCTTGGAGCTGCATCTGACACCATGGATCAGAACACTATAGAACAGATTCTGGGATTAAAGGAACCACATTAGGTTGTTTATCTGATAGATTCCAGTTTGTTCATGTAAACTATGAGTCTTCCTCACACACCAGGGTAAGTCATGGAGTTCCTCAGGGTTTTCTGTTTGGACCGATTATATATTGTACATGCTTTCTTTAAGTCAGGGCTACTCCATTCGGTCCTACGAGGGCTGTGGTCCTGCAGGTTTTCAATGTTTCCTGCTCCAACACACCTGACTTAAATTAACGAGTCATTGTGCAGAACTTCATAGGCTGTTGAATCCATTTAATTTGAGTCAGGTGTGATCAAGATCAGGATCAGTGGAGCTGTTGTCAGCTTCACTGGAAAGTTCACATTTGAAACTCTCCCAGTTTTTTTTTGGTTGATGGAAAACCAGAGATACAGCATGATGTTTGAATTTGATCATATAAAATATTTATCTGAGTATAAAACTAGGACAGACAGGTGTAGGCCTGTTGTCATTTTACTAAACAGAAAAAAGTGGTGTTTAATAGTTTTATCATGATAGTATTTTTTTCTGTTCAGATATGATCACTTGTGTGTTTATGGGCCCAGGATGTTTATACAAAAGGATAAAGGGACAGAATAATTATCAGATCATATATATTTGAGGTTGTTTTGGGGGATAAAAAGTTATCAAATGCAGCTATTTTTAATATGGTGTATAAGGGCAAAATAAAAGTATTCAAACAGCCAAACTAGTCTCAGCGCCTCGGGGTCACAGGACTTAACTGAGGTGCTGAAAAAGTCTAAACATCAATTCTGGCAATCAATTCCTTCTACGATGATAGCTACTCCACTATAAATACTTTATCTGGACCTAACCTGCTGAGGGAAAGGGATAGATATTTGATGGTGGTATTTGGAGAACTTGATATTTATTTTAAGGTGGCACTTAATGAAGCATTTTTGAACCTCTGCTTTAGGTAATAACATTAGACAGCATGTTGTAATGTTCATTTCTACACAGATGATACTCAGATATACTTTGAAGCCTGATAAAACTAATCAGTTGTTCAGATTACAAAGATGTCTTAAAGACATAAAGACCTGGATTATTCTGAATTTACTCCTTCTAAACTGAGACAGACTGAGGTTGTTGTGTTTGCATTCGAGAACCTCAGACTGTCTAGCTATGGAATTACTCTGGATGGTATTAATTTGGCTTTCAGTACTACAATGAGGAAACTGGGAGTTATTCTGGACCAGGGTCTTTCCCTTGACTCACATATATAACCAGGTTTCTGGACCTCCTTCTTCCACCCTACGTAATATTTCCAGAATGAGGAGCATCCTGTCTCGGAGTGATGCAGAAAAACTGGTCCATGGATGTGTTACTTCCAGATTAGACAACGTAATTCCTTATTACTGTTATAAAAAGTCTCCATCTGATCCAAAATACTAAAGCAAGGGTTCTGATGAGAATTATTATCAGAGATCCCATTTCTCCAGTTTTATCTTCTCTTCATTAGCTCCCTGTTAAATCCAGAATGGAATAAAAAATTTCCTCTTACACAGAAATCTCTTTATGACCAAGATCCATTGGATCTTAAAGATCTCAGAGTTTCAGAATTTTCCAACAGGAATTTACTCTCAGACTGCAGGTTTACAGGTGGTTCCCTAGAGGCTCTAACAGTGGAATGGGAGGCAGAATCTTCAGTTATCAGACCCCTGTGGAGCTGGTTCCCAGTTCAGTGTCAGGAAGCAGAATCCTCTTTACCTTTCAGATCAGGCTTCAACCTTCCTTTCTGATAAATGTTAGTTAGGTCTGGCTTGGTGACCCTTTTCCATCCCTTGTGCTGGCGAACAACACAGGACTGCCAGGGTGATACCCCTCTAGAGACACGACATCCTTATATTTCTATTCAGTCAAATGATAGTTATTTAACCACCAACAAACAAAAAACCTTGGTAGTGTGGACTGGGATTAGTTTTTGATGAACATTGGCAGGAATCCGCTCTGACGGTCATTCACAAAACCTCTATCTGTTTGACCTCGATTCAACGTCAAGGCTAGCGCAGATTTCCCCAAATTCAGTAGATGTTTCTGACAGATGTGAAGGTTTATCCTGCAATCTTATGCATAATTATCTCTAGAGAAGTTCTTGGAAAATTTATTTCAACACCATGTCCAAGGTCCTCTTAAAAACTAGTGACATTTCACCACACACTGTATAAATTTATATATACAATGTGTATATATATACACACACACACACACAAACACGTTGCCTGGTGCAGCTCAGGATGGAAAATTGACTCAAAGATATGATTGTTATAATTTAACTGATTACGTCTGAAGTGACTTGAGATGAATTTGTTGTGAAGCTGATAAAGCTGAAATTAGACAAAAAAAAGTTAACTGAGGAGTTAAGGGATCTTTTTAACATCTCTGCTCTGGTTCTTTTCTTTTCTTTTTCTCATGAAATGACTGAATCCAATCCAGTTCTGTCCCAGTTAACTGACCTGCAGCTGCTGGTGATAACTGTCCTGTCACGTCTCTGCCGGTCCAGATCAGTCCACCTTCCTGATGTCCAACATCCACCAAAATAAAATAAGAGTTTTAGCTGCTCCTCGATCCGCCAGTCAGCATTCCCTTCTGTGTTTTAATCCAGTCCAGGTCTGGTTCAGGAACAGAGCCAGAGCTCCAGCTCACAGGCTTCTGTTGTTGAGGAGTGAAACACCTGAGCAGATCCATCTCCCCTACCTGTCCGCCCCTCCCTCGGCCCCTAACAGCTCATTAGCCGTCTTCCTCTCCTCGTTCTTTGGGGGATTTTGTGTTTTTTCCTCTTGTCGTCACTTTGCTGCCTGACAACCAGCAATCGGATTCACAAACAAACTGGTTTCCTCTTGGTTTCAGCCCAGACGCTGCTGGGCCAGAACTGGTTTAGTACCAGCATTTGAAACCAACAGAAACAGGTTTATTTCCCATGAAGATGTTTCAGAGACATGGATCTGTCCCGTCTCCACACTCAGTGCAGGCGTTTCTTTAGTGAGGGAAATTTGACCTGTCATAGATGGCTGTGGATCTGCAGCAGGTCAGCTATAAGAACGTCAGAACATCAGTGGAAATGTCCCACAGTTCCGAACCTCACCAATGTGACCCTGTTCTGGAAAGTTTGGTCCTTAATACTGAATGTTCGCCATGATTCTGGATGAAGCAGGTGTGTAAAACAGATGACAAACGAATCAGAACTGAATGGACAGATTGCCTGTTGATAAAGATCATTTCTCTTTTCATCATCATCTCTCAATGTTACAATTTATTATGTACTGCTGTGATAACCAGGATCAATAAAGAAATAATGTTTTTCTGCATTAAAATGCAGAAAACAAACATGGACTGATTTTAAATCCCTATTCACCAATAATAATAATAATAATAATAATAATAATCCATTCTGGTTCAAGTTTCTGACTTTCTTTTCGTCACAGCTCTTTACTGCTGGATGGCTTTGTCTCCATCTAGTGGCTACCTCAACTTACTGCATCCTGTCGCATTGTCACCATGGTAACCAGATGAGGCAGTTACAACAAAAGATGGAGTCACTTTCTGTCTTTAATATTTTGGGTTCTGAAACTTTTCTGGTGAGACAAAGAACTGAAAACAGAAATCAGTGAAATCTATCATGGTCCTGGTACAGATAGTCCACTCCTGCAGGTTTGGACCAGTTCTTCACCTCTTCATTGGCTGGGTGGATGTCTCAAAGACTTTAGCCTGTAGGGAGAAAAAGAAAAACAAATCTTAAAGGTCTGCACAAGTACAGCCTGGATCCTGAAGGTCTAAACATATTAGACTGGATCCTGAAGGTCTAAACATATCAGACTGGATCCTGAAGGTCTAAACATATCAGACCGGATCCTGAAGGTCTAAACATATCAGACTGGATCCTGAAGGTCTAAACATATCAGACCGGATCCTGAAGGTCTAAACATATCAGACCGGATCCTGAAGGTCTAAACATATCAGACCGGATCCTGAAGGTCTAAACATATCAGACCGGATCCTGAAGGTCTAAACATATCAGACCGGATCCTGAAGGTCCTAAACATATCAGACCGGATCCTGAAGGTCTAAACATATCAGACCGGATCCTGAAGGTCTAAACATATCAGACCGGATCCTGAAGGTCTAAACATATCAGACCGGATCCTGAAGGTCTAAACATATCAGACCGGATCCTGAAGGTCTAAACATATCAGACCGGATCCTGAAGGTCTAAACATATCAGACCGGATCCTGAAGGTCTAAACATATCAGACCGGATCCTGAAGGTCTAAACATATCAGACTGGATCCTGAAGGTCTAAACATGGGAGAATTAACAGGTGTTAGGCAGATCAGACTGACTTCTGCAGATGTTCTTCACAGAAGGAGCCAAATCTCTGCATCTCGGACTGGAAGAAGTTCTGTAAAACAAACGGGGACACAGTCAGTCCTGGTTTAGATCTGAAATCCAAACCTGGTTTTGTAGACTCAGAATGTTCTAAATAAATATTCTACAGATGTTTTCTTAAGCATCCTGCAGATGTTCTCTTTCATCACACAGATAAGAGGTTCTCCTGCTTCTGTTCTATGATACTGACTAGAAGATGTCGGTACCAGAATCTGAGTGTTTATGGTGTTCAGGTTCGCTGAGTTTTCTTCCAGCTGCTTCAGCTGATCAGTGACGCTGTTTTCAAACTGCTGCAGCAAAAACAACCTGCGAACAAACAAACAATTTCACCCTTTCTGGTTATTCTGCTCTGCAGCAGCATTATGTCTATGTATACGAAGGAGGTACCTGTGTGTGGACAGGTGTATGAAGGTGGGTGGTACCTGTGTGTGGACAGGTGGGTGGTACCTGTGTTTATGGAAGGTGTGTGAGGGTGGGTGGTACCTGTGTGTGTGGACAGGTGTGTGAATTTGGAGGGTACCTGTGTTGATGGACAGCTGTGAAACAGTGAGGAGACGTGTTGCCAACATTTTTTTTACAGACAGAAGAACCTCAGCTTCGACTTCCTTCCAACAACTCTGAAATCATGATTATTTTTTTATTTTGAGATGTTAGAAACAACTATAAGCCAATAAGCCCCGCCCCTGTTCGCCACGTCTTTGACCATGAGTGGTTACAAACCGTGAAGTGCTCCTCCAGCTGTCCTTTGAAGGCTTTCAAGGAGGCTGTAATGTCAGATGTCAAGTGTGATTCCGGGTCCGCCCCCTGCTCCGTCATAGGCTGCACCTTTTTAACTGACCACACCTCCTCAGTGAACAGACCCTCCACCGGAATTGGCCCCGCCCCTTCAGGTGAGTGTTCTACGACCAGATGAGCATGAGTAAAATAAATAAATAAAAAAGAGCACACACATGTACACAAACATTAAATCTGACCAGGTTACAGAAATACTTGTCAGTGCTGAGGTAGACTCCTCCATCTTCCTCTTCTGGGGCGGTTCACTCCTGGTCTGGTCTGACAGATATCCTGGTCACAATTCAGAAACAAATGTTCAGTTCATCCGGGACCATTTTTGATTAGACTGCTTCTTTAATCCAACATGTAAATGCTCATACAGTTTACAGTGTATTGCATAGTGGATTTTAGGAAGTCTACAGAAGGCTTTGAGCCTGAACAAGGTTGTCCGTCTCTACTGCCAGCTTTCAAAATCCTGTTACAGTAACTTATAAAACGTCTGAGAACTCATTGGTGTACTCCAAATAACACATTTTTTTTTAAGTTTTTGCCAGAGAGAGAGAGAAAAAAAACTTCTTGTACTTTTAAAAGCTCTCAGAACATGACCCTTTCTGGTTGACTGAATGGAAACCTACTTTAGCCCAACCATACGTCTACTGAACCGACCACAGAACCGACCAACAAAATGCTGCTGGTTGACCTTCAACAACCACTGATTGGGGCCAGACTGGTGACCAGCATAAGGAAGAGGTACCAGGCGGTCGTAGCTGAGTATGGATCAAACATTCATGTTCAGTGAAACATTATAGTAGGTGGAGGTCAGACGAGGTCATTGGTGCAGATTGGCTGTTTCCATCATTCAGCCAAAATGGGCGACTACACATCAACCTCCATCACCCGAGCTCCATGGCTGTGTCTGCGTTTGCTGCACTCTGTTCTCTTATGACTGTACACCTGTCCACTCATTTAATACCATAATCAAGTTTGTTGATGACATCACCATTATTGGACAACTCTGTACTGTCCCAACATGTTCTATATGGTTCCACATGGCTCTATACTCCCATTTACTGCTATATACTGCCTTCATGAATCCATACAGTTCTATTCTGCTCCAAACTACCCCTAAGCTGCTCTAAACTTTTCTATACTCTCCCTATTCTGCCCTATTTTCCCTATACTGCTGTATACACTGTCCTAGACTTTATTTTGTTTGTACTCTTATCCTGCTCTATACTGTACTATAGTTACATAGTACAGTACTATACTATATAATGTACTATACTGTTAAAATTAGAATATCATGAAAAAGTTGATTTATTTCAGTAATTCCATTGAAAAAGTGAAACTTGTATAATGTAGACACTCATTCCTCACAGACTGACATATTTCAAATATTTATTTCTTTTAATTATTTATTTCAGTTATTTTAAATTTCTTTTAAAAAACACATTTATGTGTTTTGAGTTAATTATCTGGTTAGAGTGTGGCACCAGAGTGTGAACCTTTCCACAATATTCACATTTTCTGAGATACTCAGTTTGGGGTTTTCATTGGTTGTCAGTTACAATCATCAAAATGAAAAGAAATAAGTATTTGAAATATGTTAGTATGTAAGAAATGAATGTCTACATTATACAAGTTTCACTTTTTGAATGTAATTACTGAAATAAATCAACTTTTTCATGATATTCTAATTTTATGACGAGCACCTGTATATAGTTATACTGCTGTATAAGTCCCTTATCTGGTATTTACTGTACTATACATGTATATTGTTCTTTATACTATTTACTGCCCAAAGTTTCTATACTGCCTTATTTTCTCCTGATGGGAAAATCTCGTATTGATGATATTGTGACTCTCTGTAAGGGAAACAGATGAATTGTTGGTATAAGTTTCTGTCTTCCTTTAAAGTGAGAACAGCTGCAAAAGCCCATTAAAAGACCTTTTTACACTCCAGCTGGATCCGTCATCATAAAACCTCACTCTAGGGGTCCTACACCAGGGGCTGAGATAACAGTGATCCTAGATGGGAACAGGGTTTTTATAAGGAATTGTTCTCAGCTAAATGGCAGTTTAACGTTTGTCCGTCGTCCAGTGTCTTCAAACGCTTTGTGTTGACTGTGTGTGAGCTCCTGCAATTGTTGTAAACAGCTGTTCTATACTGTTTTATACTCCTCTAAATGGATTTATTCTGTTGTATACTGTTCCATACTACCCTAATCTATTCTATACTCTTCTATACTATATCAAAACGCTGTATGCTGTTCTTTACTTTCCTGTACTTTTTAATACTCATTTACTGCCTAAACTGTGTTATACTGACCTATACTATCTCATACTGCCTGTTCCACACCAATCTATGCAGCTCTGTACTTTGAAACGTACTATAGTCACTTATTCTGTCTCACACTGTATAACACGAGATGAGTTTAGATGAAATCACAAAAAATTTATTTATCATTTGGGTGTTTTATTCTCATGGAACCAGTGTTTTAGGAGCCTGAAAACACACAGTACCATTTCATTAATAAGACATGTCTGAAAAATGCCACCGTGCAGATGATTAGTCCTTATTTTGGTTTAAAATATTAAGGCGATATGTCAGTAATTACCTTCACTTTGGTTTTATCAAAGGAAAGAAGTCAGCCAGAATAGAAGCAGCTAATGAAAGCTTCCCTTCGGGGATTCCCTCGTTCTGGTGGGCAATGACAGTGAGACCTGGATGGGCGTGATTGGGAGGAACGGCCCCCCTGATCTGAAGCTGAGTGGTGTTTTGTTTTTAGACTTCATACGCTATATACTTTTCCATACTGTCCTATGTTGACCTACACTTTCCCATACTCATTTATATATTGTATTACATCGTTTTATAATATTCTATACTGCTGCTACTCACTGTACTTTGTCTTTAGAGTCAATCATTGTGAGTGTCAGTATGTATATGTGTAGACAGAAATGTTTTTAGAATTTCTTCAGTGTTTTCTTGTATAATGTTTCACTCGTACAGTGTAATCGTCAACACAGAGAGGAATAATCGATGAAGGAACAGGTGAAACCTGAATCTGATGCTTTCCTCTTCATCTGCACTTCCTGGAAACACAAACAGAGAACAGATTTTAAAAAAAAGGAAACAGTTTGTGTTGATGAAGTGAGGGGGAAATGTACCTGTTTTGAAGCAGAGCCGGTTCCTCCACCAGTCTCCACTGTCTCCTCCTCTGAGACTTGTGGCTCCACCCCCTTTAGAACACCTAACACAGGTTGGACTCCCTCTGATAGGTGGCTATCTGAGATGTTTACATCATCCATTAAATCAGACGGTAGCTCTAAACCAGCTAAATCCAAACAGACAGGACTTAGGTTCTGATTTGTAAACAGGGAACATCAACATTAAGCCTGTTTGTTTAAGAACTGTTTATGGTCAGTTTACAGCCTGTTGTTTACAGCCCATAGTTTAAACTGTATGGTCTACAGCCTGTTGTTTACAGCCCATAGTTTAAACTGTATGGTCTACAGCCTGTTGTTTACAGCCCATAGTTTAAACTGTATGGTCTACAGCCTGTTGTTTACAGCCCATAGTTTAAACTGTATGGTCTACAGCCTGTTGTTTACAGCCCATAGTTTAAACTGTATGGTCTACAGCCTGTTGTTTACAGCCCATAGTTTAAACTGTATGGTCTACAGCCTGTTGTTGACAGCAGTGTTTCTCAATCCTGGGGCTTATTGCACAAAAGTAGGATTTAGACATCCAGGAAGAATAACTACGCTGAGCTCATCCAATCCAAAACAATGCCATCCAGAAATAACTGGTTACACAAAGCGCAAGCCAGGATGAGCAGAAACGGATTTACCAAGTCCGGTGAAACTTATCTTGGATAAGTGTGGTTTCACAGCTTCCTCAATAGACCCTCGCATCTATTACAGAATCACTGATCTACCATGGCAACGACAGCGGCCATCTTAGATCACGCTGCCGCCATGGCTATCAAACCGAGAGAAAGCATAGCAAAGTGTTGCAGACCACCTAAATAAGTAAGCAGTGGACAAATACACACTCACTACTACACATTTACTACTCAGCTGAAACCATGAACTACAATCCACACAGTAACAAACCTTTCTGAAACCGCAGCTGTCCTCTGATTACGAATCCTTTGAAACTGCAGGTGAAACTGATCTGATCTGAGTGAAATGATGTAAATGTGTGTCTGCCTATTAAAGCCATATCAGATTTATCTCCTCTGGGGGTGCAACTTTAACAAGTTATTTACTATTAACTGATTACAAACAAACTACTTGTTTACGGTTGGGTGCACTGTGAGCTGGGTGTTGGTCGAAGGGACCGTGGGGGTCTGATCTATGGCTGCAGATGCTAGCTCTGGAACCACCGTCCTCGAGAAGGGCTGGACCCGCTTCCATTCTGGAGTTGCTGCCAGTGAGAGGCGCTGAGCAGGTGTGGGCATGCTCATTGCCCCTTGACTTGGTGACTGTATGCTGGGGTTTAGCCCAGTGAACGAAAGGGTAGCCTCCCTCCGCCCTTCAGGTTGGGGGACGGGTCCTGACTGTTGTTTGTGCTTATACACCAAACAGCAGTTCAGAGTACCCACCCTTTTTGGAGTCCTTGGAAGGGGTGTTGGAGAGCACTCCTTCCGGGGACTCCCTCGTTCTGCTGGGGGACTTCAATGCTCGCGTGGGCAATGACAGTGAGACATGGAGGGACGTGATTGGGAGGAACGGCCCCCCTAACCTAAATCCGAGTGGTTGAACGCGATACAGTGTAGCCGCCAGTAGAAGAAATATTGGTTTCCATTTGTGGTGACTGCTGAATAAATCCTGGATCTAAGCCTGGTCTGGAGCAGGCTGGCTCCACGGAATAAATCTCTATGGTAACTTATGTCATAACACATCCCACTGTCCCCTCCTGCTTTTGTGCAATTGGATCACAAATAAGTTGATCCAGGATTACCAACATATCCTGACTTAATCCCTCATCCTGGTCCTCCGGATCCACTGCCCTGCCTATTATAGATGTCTCCAGCCCACCTGACTCAGATCAATCGCTTACTGCTCATTAAAGTTCACTAGAAGCTTCTTAATGAGCCATTCTTTTCAGTGAGGTGTGTTAAAGTACAGAAACATCGAAACCATGCAGGGGCAATGGACCAGGGTTGACAAACACTGGTTTACTTCTTGTGCATGTAAACAACCTGGTGACTCACAGTTATACGTGGGGGTCGAGGTTCTGATCTGGTCAAATAGGATCTCTGCTCTGTTTCTGGCTGCAGGCTGAAAGAACAAATCATCAGAATATGTAAACGTAAACATCGTGTTTTACTTGTTTGCATCCTCACCTCGGACAGACAGGAGTCTTCTTCACTGCTTGGAGACGACAGAGGTAAAACTAGAGACACATGAGATGCTGATGAAAATACCCGAGATGATGCTACTGTGCAGCTCAGAAACCCTCAGATCAACCCCAAGTCAGCTCTAAACGTTCTATAGTTTCTTCACTATTCACTTGTCATCATTTCATCTCCTTCCAGCCATGTTACGTTGAACATGTCAGAAGAAATAAAGTTCATGGTTGAGTTTCAGACATGACAGGTGTGTGTTAGATGATGATGCTAAACAGCTGACTCACTCTTTAGCTGATTCTTGCTTGGTGGTTTCTTGCGGCTGTAAAATCGAATGCTGCGTTGGGCTGTGGACGTGGACGCCTGGACTGTACCATCCGTGTCTGCTGGATGGGTGGAGCTCTGCACTTTCTACAAACAGTCAGTTCTCCACATTAACCAACCTCTAAACCAGTAGCGCCCACAGAACCAGCAGCAGGTCTGAGCAACGTTTTCACTCTGAGCCTCAAACATGTTGAAAAACAAACAGCAGACAGGTGTGTGTGGACTTGGACAAGTACCTTGAAGACCCTCCCAACAGCCTCCTCCAGCTCTTTGTATTGTTCACAGGTGAAGCTCAGCTGGACCGTCTGTCCTCTGTGGTTGTGGTGTATGACGGGATTGTTCAGCCTGACAGTAAAGACCACCTCTGGTGCAATGCATCATGGGAAAACACAAAGATAAACAGGACCGCTGTGGTGGAGCCAGGTAGTCAAACAGTAACCACACTGCCCCCATCAGGCCGCACTGTGAATTGCAATGCTGCCACCAGTCATTACAGACAGTAGGAGGTATCTGATACCTCCTACTGTCTGTAATGAGCTGAAACATGAGCTGGAAATTAAATAATTCTTTTATGGGTTTTCCTTTTGTATAATCTTCAATTTACCACCCTCTGGTGAGCTTCGTGGCCAAACGTCCACACACAGAAAACTGCTGTAAGATCACTAAACATTTATATGTTTCTGTTTTTCATAATTAAACAACTTCAAACCTGCTAAAAATGTCCAAACATTCAACCTTTTTTAGCTTTTCAACCCTTTAAATACCAGTCTAAACATTTGAATTATTGCATTACTTTTGTTTTGTCTCACTCATTCTTGAGAACTGGGACAAAACATGTTCTACAAAATAAACCCAAGTTTATATAATAAAATCAATAAATCAATCATGACTGACATGCTTAAAAGTGGTTTTACTTTTTCTTGAGTTTGTGTTGTTTATATAATGAAGGGACTTCTACTCTACACGTGTTTGTTGTTTATTACATGAAATTATTTTTAAGATATCAAAATTAAAATCAGAATTTAGAAATGAAAATATTTGAAAACTTGAGTTTTCAGAACGCTGTGAGATCAAAATATAATTTTGCATATTGTGTTTTATTATATATCAGAATTAAAAAACCCCAATTATAACACACGTCAGAACTTCAGGCTCTTGATGGGCTAGAAAAATTTAAATTTGTCTGACGGAGCTGACACAAATCAGGTTCAAATGGGATAAAGGTACATTAAAAAAAGTAAATATCTGGAACCTGTTCCTTTACATGGTGAAGTAGCAAAGACTTTTCTCCATGAATATATAACTCTAAAGGAGAAAGTGATAATTTTGGTAAAATGATTTTTCAAACGTCTTTTGTCCCAGTTCTCAGGAATGAGTGCTCTGTTGATGAGCTGTGCTGCAATTAGAAATGTACACAACTCCAAACAGTATCTCAGATTTTATTTTTCTCTACTTGACTGTAAATCCCCTAAACCCCTTCCTGCAGGAGAACCCAGCTCTGCTTTGTTCCATAGTGATGATGATGATGGTTAAAGTGGCTGTTCCTACCGTCATGTTTAAGCTGTAGAGAATAATGAGCCACTTCTTCTTTCAGTATGTGGACTGACCCCCAGAGAAACCCCTGAAACCAACATGAACATTACTGGGGGTAAATACTGGTTGGAAGAAAGCCTGAATATTTCCTCACTTTTCTTCCACATGAATCTGAACTTGAAGTATTGTTAATACAAATATTTGGTGTGAATATTTGCTTCTGATGAAGGTTTTTCTTCCTGGTTCTGTTTCTGGTGGAGGTTTTCCTCTCCTCTCTTAGGTTTCAGGGCTCCAGACTTACTATTTTTTACGAGGAGCACAGCAGCCCCTAACCTAAATTTTTAGGAGCACAAGCAGAAAATTTAGGGGCGCACACTGAACGCCTTGCACAGCAAAAATGGACATTTCCTCTCATTTTCGCTGTATTAGTGATAAATACTTATAAAATAAAATAAAAAATAAAATAAAATTCAGAAATAACAATACTTACAATTCACATTTTTTTTGCAGTTGACATAAATAAAAAAACACAAAACCCATCTTACTGGCCGCACGAATACAAAACAAGTAGACATAGAAGTTGTCAGATCAAATCAGATTTGATGATTTGATTTTATTTTCACTTTGTAGTGGAAGCAGAACGACAACTATGTCCCCATCATCCCCCACAGGACCTGGTACGACTGGTCCATGTAGTTCCTGGTAATAAACAGCTTCAGGGACTGATGCTCCTCCAGCCGCTGTTCCCACTCCTCAGTAAGAACAGCAGCTATTGGCTGTCCTAAAAGTCGCTAATTAGCATCATCAGCCTGGTACATACATTTAATGGATGCTGCCATAAAGAGGGATGTCATGGGAAAGACAATAATTGATAAAAATGACAACCTAAAATGTTCAGAACAGCAAATAAATAAAATAAATTAAAATATATAAAATAAAATACATAAATAAAATAAAATAAAAATTCTATCAATATTTTCTTTATTTTTTAGTTCTGTTTTTTAAGTGTATTTTGTTTTTTAATTGTGAGTCTGGAACATGTCACAACACCTAACTTTTTAAATATTTCCTCCACACTCTTCATTAACAGACGTTACTGTGACGGTAAACCAGCAGCAGCTTCTACGTTTCATTTCCAGCCTGGTCATGAAACAGAGCTGAACATCGTCTGAATGCAGCTGCTGCTGCTCCGAGAAGACCAAGCCTCGTATGCTGGGGCGCCGAAAAGGGGGGGGTAAAGGGGAAGGATTCATGGGGCCCATGAGTGACAGGGGGCCCAGAAGGGCCCTCAATGCAATTGTAATACTGACAAAATTATCTGATACTTAATGATAAACTTACAATCATGCAAACAATTGAGTCACAATGCAACGGTATCACTAAGTTTTTTTTGTTTTGGAAACATTTCTGAACATTCTCTATATTTCCCTTAAATGGTTCAGTCCACCTGCTCCTTCAGCTGCGAAGCAGCAACAGACAGACAGCGAGTGGATGCGAAGACGGCAACATGCTTCAAAAGTCAGGAAGCTTAAAACGAAAAGACAAAAAATCTGAGGCTGGAGAGAGAACAGAGGGATGGACAGTACGTCACCCACTTCTTCCAGAGGCGAGGTGGTCGGTTAGCTCGTCTGATGGAAAGTTGTGGAACAGCTTGTTGTCTCTTCTAAACTTTGTCCATATAAGCTAGCTCACTTTACTCCATATTAGCTCATATTTCTGAATAAAACTCTGGATTTTATTTAATTTCACTGTTGTTTTAATCAAATAAGCAAGGCAGGCAAACGATTAGCAAGCTGCTCTGCTAAAACATCAAGCATGTCTGAACAGACACGAGAGCAGCCGAAGCAGATGCTGCCTGACCCCTCCTCCCCTCCCTGCCCACCTGAACATGTCCAGGTGACCCCTGAGGAAGGAGGTGAGCAGCTAAGTGTTGAATTAATTGATTATTGTGGAGAAAAAACATATAATAGAAAAAAAGTTCGGAATTATTAATATTAAATAAAAATAGTTTGCATTTATTTTCTAGGTTTTCTAGGTCAGGTCAGTAGTTTGGACTCATCCTCCTGCTTTGCAGTAGGAACAGAGACATTTCTAGTGCAGCAGACTGGGTGACTGCTTTCAGTCCAATCAGAGAAATATTTACATTTTCTAGATATCAGAAGATTAACTAGCAACAACCATATACCATCATATATGTTTCCCCACTAATCTAAAGCTTCACCTGTGCGTCTACAGATCTGGAGATAAGTTAGACTTCATGGGTTGCTACATGAGGAGACGATGACGTGGAGGATTAGTAGTCAGATCAGTTTCCCTTCACGTTGTTGGTGAAATCACTGAAAGCACCTTTAAGTAAAACAAATAGTGGGAGGCCACCAGAAATAATGATTGTGATTTTGTTACACATGACATTACATGATTGGAGATACTATATGATAGAACAGCTGATAGAACAGAAAGCTGGACTTCAGGACTTGATAAGTGGTTTTCCAGGGAGAAAACTCCACGTTGGGCTCTTGGTTAAAAAGGCTGAGCAATGAGATTGCAAGAGCTTGACTCAGCAATAGTGCACCTTTACCTCTCCTTGATATCTTATTACACAAAGTTCTACCTTTTAAAATATAATTATTTAATTTTAAAGATGCTTCCAGCTGTTGTTCGGCTGTAAATCTCCACAGAGGTTTGCTTGTGACCGTTTTACATTCAGTTCATATAAAACAATAAATCATGTGAGGTCCTGCTAGTTTTTGTTTATGAGCCTACCTAATTTATTTTACCATTGGCTTCTGATTTAATGATGATAATTTCGCCAATACAATAAATCATAAAAAACGAGCGGTCATTTTGTTTTTGATGGTGTTTTAGCTGAGATTTGATTTGTTTCTCCACAGATGATTAATGCATTTCATTTTCATGGAAAAGGTTATTTTGTATTTAAGTTTTGTATTTGTAATTTGTTTTGTAATTATCATGAGATAATTAATTAAGTATTTAAAAAAAGAGAGATGGGTTTTTAAATATAAAGTATCCGTCTTGCAGCAAATAGTTGAATCTAAATTAACTTCATTGTATTTTTAGTGCTTCCTCTACCAACTAGCCTGTCATGTTTTTCTTTTAATTTCTTTTAATTTAATTTATTTTAATGCTATTTTGATGGTCAAAATAGCATTAAAATTGCCAATTGGATGTAGGGGGGGGCCCACTGAGTTTCTTTTCATGGGGCCCAAAATCTCTAGCAGTGCCCCTGCTCGTATGAGAGGGTCTACACAGCACCGCTCCTCGTTGGGAAGATAAACTCCCTTCATTCACCTCCGTCTCCAAAAGTCTCCAATAACACCAGAAAAACTCGCTAGAGGGTCTGAAAACTCGCTAAATACAGCCACAAAGTCGCTACGCTGAGGAATAATAAATTCCCCCAAGACCCGCCTCTTTTCACACATTAGCCAATCACAGTGCTCGTTCATTCCTGCTCGCATGCAGATTGGCTGTCGTCTTCTTCGTTGGTGTTCGCCTCCTTTTCTCGTATTGAAGTAAGTTTGAGTCGGCAAACCAGCAGCTAATTTGCGCATTGCTGTGGACTACTGGGCTGAAGAGGGGAGCAGAAGTTTGTTATTAACTAAATAAATTAAATTATAACTACTACAAGAAAAAGACCGGCTAATGTATCGTCCCGGTTGTAGAATAGATGAAAAATTCACTCGCACTATCTCACATTTTAGTCACAAAATGCGACCATTTGGTCGCAGTCTGGAGCCCTGGGTTATAATTTTCTGAATTGGTTTATATGAATGGATGTATTTTAAGTTGGACTAATGTGAATTTCACTGAACTGGACTGAACTGGATTTTGTCATTGAAGAGCTCAGGGATGACTATGATGTGAACTGGAACAATATATTTAAAACTGAATTGAAGGCTCCACCATGCAATTGTGTGGTTACATTTTTGTGTTTAAATCAGATTTAGATGGATACATGGAACATGCTTTTTATTTGGTTCAGTAAGTAGAACTTAAAGTGTGACAGTGAAATCTGTGTGTAGGACAATGGTACTGCTAGTCCTACAGTAGTACTACAGTGGTACACACCTGAGGATCATCAATGAAGAAGCTCACACATTCGGAGCCCACGTTAAAATCAACCCAGAATTCGTCCAGCTTGTCGTCTTGTGGCCGAAACAGCTGCACAAAGAACATGACGTTAACAGTTCTGGATTTTAAATAAAGCAACAAGTTGTGCTGTACCTGAGTGGAGTTAAGAAAGGCTCGCATGCAGGGGAAGGTGTAGACCCTGCCAGACAAAACACGGGAAATAATGAACCCGTATAATGGTACCTGTCAGATTTGCTCTGGTTTAAGGCTGTTTACCTCTTGTGGTCTCCATGGTAACGGTTAACAAAGTTTAGGAAACGCCTGCAGTCCTGGAGGAAGAGACAGATGGTAAGGGCAGACCAGGTAAGACAAGAGTTCAGAGAAACAGGTGAGTCACTCACCACCTCAAAGTCTGCGTCTCTGATGTCACAGAAGGCATTGCTGATGTCATGGCTGGAGAACCACTGATTGGCTCTCTGCTTGCGGTCTCTGCGTGGAGTCAGACGACACAGAGCCTCTGATAGGCTGACCTGCAGCTCGTAGTCTGAAACAGAGAACCACAGACATGACCGGTCTGGTCCACGTCTGTTTACTGTCATCTTGGAAAATGGCTGTTCCATCAGGGAAGAAGGAATAACCTGCTCATTCAGTATATTCAGATGTCAGCTGACCTCATTCTGGACTAAATCTGGACTCTTCAGACCACATGACCTTGCATTGCTCCAGAGTCCAGTCTTTATGGTCTCTAGTAAACTGAAGCCTTTTTCTCCAGTTAGCCTCACTGATTAGTGGTTTTCTTGTGGATCACAGATCACATCAAACCATGTCGGATCAGACTGAACCAGGCCAGGCCAGACTGAACAAAGTCAGACCATGTTGGACCAGACCGAATAAGGTCAGACCAGATCCGACCATGTTGGACCAAATCGAACCGGGTCAGACCAGAATGAACAAAGTCAGACCAGGTTGGATCAGATCAGACCGGCTTGGACCAGACTGAACCAGATCAGACCATGTTGGACCAGATCGAATAAGGTCAGACCAGATCGGACCAGATCAGACCAGGTCAAACTCGACTGAACTAGGTCAGACCAGATTGAACCAAGTCAGACCACATTGAACCAGGTCGGACCAGACTGAACCAGGTCGGACCAGACTGAACTAGGTCGGACCAGACTGAACCAGGTTGTCCAGAATTAACAAAGTCAGACCAGGTTGGATCAGATTGGACCAGCTTGGACCAAATTGAACCAGATCAGACCATGTTGGACCAGACCGAATAAGGTCAGACCAGATTGGACCAGGTTGAACCAGATCAGACCAGGTCAAACTCGAATGAACTAGGTCAGACCACATTGAACCAGGTCGGACCAGACTGAACCAGGGCGGACCAGGTCAGACTAGATTGAACCAGGGTCTATGGGTCCTCCTCAATGTTTCCCAATCAATGAACACCAATGGAGACATTGGATGGAGGCGCTGGTTCCTCTCCCTCATCATCTCTTTAAAGCTGAGTACAAAAATAAAGATTATCGGGTTGTTTTTGTCCCAGTTTTTCCTCTTCCCGACTGAGGACGCTAAACACTCAATTATCTTAAGTCTTATAAGATCTTCCTATGAAAGGATCATTTGGTCTGTGGTGCGTTAAGAGTGAATTTGTTCTGACAATCGACTCCGAATTATTGAATTACTTTTGTTTAGTCTCACCCATTCTTGAGAACTGGGACAAAACATGTCCTACATAATAACCCAAGTTTATATAATCAATAAATCAATCATGATTGACATACTTTAAAAGTAAAATTGGAAGGAACTGTGTATACCTTTGTTTTTCTTTCAAGTTCCAAGTATTGACCACTTTTAAAAAATCTTTAATAACTCAAAAATTGTACATACATACAGACACATCAAATTAAAAAGAAAAGTTGTAGTTATATAAATTGATTAATAAAGTGAGCATGAAACAATATTTTGAATTAAATTCTGCCTATCAAAGTCTTGTCCTCAGTTTATATCAACTCCGTCAGATTTTTTCGTAAACTTTATTAAATGAGACAAGAGCATGAGAAGCTATATCACTGAGGACCACTTTTATTTCCCTGGCTGTACTGAATGCAACACTACCACATACACTTTGGTGAATTTAAAACTTTTTTAAATTTTAGACAAGCAGTGTCAAAATTCCCACGGTCACAGCTGGATTATGTCAACACCTTTTTAAACAACTTTTTTTTAAAACAACAATCGGCTCCGAAATGGGTCGTGGCCAACTGGAATTATTGAACATGTTCAATATTTACGAGCAAAAATCTTCACGCGTGAGGAAAGCCGACGACTCCTGAGTCGTGACTGTGTGGATTGTGATGGGGAACAAAATGCAGCCAATCAGAGAGCGAGCTGACTGGGAAAGGAAACTAAAAGACAGCACAGCAACAGTCCCAAAGCTTAATGGGATCACTGGTCACACAGCTGAGAGGAGGTCCTCCCTCCAACAAAAATAATCTTTTAAACAAATATGAACAATAACATTAATCCCCAACAGCAGTATGGTCATAAGCAGACTGAGGCAGAGAAACATTCAGATGAACTCACCTCCAACTGTGAGAACGGCTGCTGCCACCTGATACCTGTTAAGACAGGTAAAAACACAGGACTCAGTTCTGATCCATCCCAGTGTGTACCAGAGCACATTAAGGTGTTACAGTCCCAGGGTCTAGAGTATTATGGTGTCTTACAGTATCTGGATCTGGTTCTGGTTGTTCTGGATCAGTCTCCTCTGGTCCCGGCTCAGAGACTCCAGGATGCTGTTGAAGGTTCGGATCGCCTGAAACAAGAAAAATGGCTTCAGATTCACAGAAAGTTACAGGATACGAAGGATAGCACACCAGAGACCAGTGCAGACCACAAGAAACCAGTGTATACTACCAGAGACCAGTGCAGACCACAAGAAACCAGTGTATACTACCAGAGACCAGTGCAGACCACCAGAGAATATCAGACCACCAGAGACCAGTGCAGACCACCAGAGAATATCAGACCACCAGAGACCAGTGCAGACCACCAGAGAATATCAGACCACCAGAGACCAGTGTTGATCTGTACCAGAGACCAGGGATCAGTACAGACCACCTGAGACCAGTGAAACTCAGGAAATGATTCAGTGTCGTGGTTTCTTACCTCCAGTCTCAGAGAGAAGTAAATGTTAGTCTGTAGAGTGAACTGAGCCAACTGAAGCAGGACCACAGACAGCTGACTGACTGAGGGACAAATGGAACAAACAGGACAGATGGGACAAACGGGTCATATGGGACAAACGGGTCAGATGAGACAAACGGGGAAAAATGGAACAAACAGGACAGATGGGACAAACAGGTCAGATGGGACAAACGGGTCAGATGAGACAAACGGGGAAAAATGGAACAAACAGGACAGATGGGACAAACAGGTCAGATGGGACAAACGGGTCAGATGAGACAAACGGGTCGGATGGGACAAACGGGGAAAAATGGAACAAACAGGACAGATGGGACAAACGGGTCAGATGGGACAAACGGGTCGGATGGGACAAACAGGTCAGATGGACAGATGGGACAAATGAAAATGAGAAAGAGAGAGCAAACAGTCTGACAATGAAAAACACAAAGAAGAAACCAACCTGGAAGAGAAGCTTGACCCAGGATCTGAAAACACAGAGACTGAATCAGATTCACATGAAACACAGATATCAGTCATCAGTCAGTTATCAGTTATCAATCAGTTATCTGTCAGGTATCAGTGATGGATGAGTGAAGCAGCAGATGATCCAAAGTGATCCAATCTGTAGTTTAAACTCATTGTTCTGCCTGCTCATGTTTTTGTTGTTGTGATTCATGTTTTTTCCAGCTTGTCTGTCTCTTTGTGGAGCATTCTCAGTGACATCAAACTGTTTGTTTATGTCGCCATGTTGGGTGGCAACAAGCGAGCTGGGACCCGCTCCCATTGACTATTAACTGTTCCTCATCATGGATGGCACTAGTGGACTTTACAATTTCCAAACCAGTCAAACAGGGATATTTAGAAAAACATGCGCTTCTTGGTGCTGAAAATCCGTCTGACTTCTGGTTTAAAAAAAACTCCAAAACATCCAGCTGATGGAGACATTGCTACTCGATTTACCTTACCTTGACATTTACAGCTACCTGGTCAATGAACAGTCACACTTCACAGGCATAATTAAAAGCATACAAGTCAGATTAGAGGCTTATAAATATTTCATGGCAGGATGGGAATCAGACCTTCAGCTAAGGAAAGTTCCCCAGCAGATAGTAGAAACCAGCAGATGCAGATAACGTTAACGCAATGTGAAGATTAGAGATGTCCCGGTGAGATATTTAGGAGTTAACATTTCTAACAATTACTGGAGGGAAACATTGCTGTTTAAAGACTGTGTGGTTTATTGAGACCAAAAAGGAAGATCCATGCCCAGCTTTTCATCAACACTTTAAATCTGCCGTCACCGTGGTGATCCGTGGTGGAGGTTGGATTAGTGGAACATCCACCTGTCACCTTGGTGATCCATATTGGAAGTTGGATAGTGGAACATCCACCAGTCACCGTGGTGATCCGTGGTGATCCGTGGTGGAGGTTGGATTAGTGGAACATCCAACCGTCACCTTGGTGATCCATATTGGAGGTTGGATTAGTGGAACATCCACCTGTCACCTTGGTGATCCATATTGGAGGTTGGATTAGTGGAACATCCACCCGTCACCTTGGTGATCCATATTGGAAGTTGGATAGTGGAACATCCACCAGTCACCGTGGTGATCCGTGGTGGAGGTTGGGTTAGTGGAACATCCACCCGTCACCTTGGTGATCCATATTGGAGGTTGGATTAGTGGAACATCCACCCGTCACCTTGGTGATCCATATTGGAGGTTGGATTAGTGGAACATCCACCCGTCACCTTGGTGATCCATATTGGAGGTTGGATTAGTGGAACATCCACCCGTCACCGTGGTGATCCATGGTGGAGGTTGGATTAGTGGAACATCCACCCGTTACCTTGGGGATCCATATTGGAGGTTGGATTAGTGGAACATCCACCCGTCACCGTGGTGATCCATACTGGAGGTTGGATTAGTGGAACATCCACCCGTCACCGTGGTGATCCATACTGGAGGTTGGATTAGTGGAACATCCACCCGTCACCGTGGTGATCCATACTGGAGGTTGGATTAGTGGAACATCCACCAGTCACCGTGGTGATCCATGGTGGAGGTTGGATTATTGGAACATCCACCCGTCACAGTGGTGATCCACATTGGAGGTTGGATTAGTGGAACATCCACCCGTCACCGTGGTGATCCACATTGGAGGTTGGATTAGTGGAACATCCACCCGTCACCGTGGTGATCCACATTGGAGGTTGGATTAGTGGAACATCCACCCGTCACCGTGGTGATCCACATTGGAGGTTGGATTAGTGGAATACCTATCCAGTTTCACCGCAGTTGCATTTCCATTGGGAGAAACTGGAGATTTTGTTCACTTGCTGTTTCACATAAAACATGACTTACCCATGAACTTTTTATCTGACCATCCTCACAGTTACACATTTTTGTATTTCTTGTTGCATGAAATAGAATCTGTTCAAGAATTAAACGAATGAACGAGACCGTTTTTACAAACTTTAATGCAATTTACTTCTTTTTTTGTTTGCTGTCATCATTCAAATGCTTCCAGATCATCCTTTTTCCTTCTTTACTCAGGCAAACACAAAGATGGATGGGACTGATGCTGGGTGAGGGCCGAGGCTCTTGTGAGTACTTTTGGATGGGAAAGGGGCCTGCAGCAGCACCAGCCACTCATTGAGAAGAGTAAAGAATACCTGTTTTAATTTCAGTTTCTAAAACCTCCAATAAGTCCAGAAAAAGTTCAATCAATCAAACTTGATTTGAATAGCACTTTACAACAGCAACAGCTGAACCAAAGTGCTTTTTAACGTGAAATAATAAGAGAATAAAAACAACTAAAAACAGGTTAACAATAACAGTTGCTAGATTTGTTACTTGATTACTCTGTGCTGGGGATAAGTCTGGAACCTCTGGAGCTGATTGTCCAGGAAAGAATGCTACAGAAGCTGCTGAACATGGACAATTTTTCACATCCTCTACACAACACAGTGAAGAAACAACAAAGTGTGTTTAGTGTGAGGATGTGTGTTTAGAAGATCGATGCAAGACCGAAAGAGATTTTTTTATATATATATATATATATATATATATATATATATATATATATAAATTTTTCTGTTTCAACTTAAAAAGGCAAATTAATATATTATATAGAAATTTGTTATATATATATATATATATATATATATATATCTATGTACTTATTATGATCTTCTGGAACTTAGCTCCAAAGGTTTTTCTCTAAATGGACCTCTTTAGATTTTAGTTGAATACCCCTGCTGTAGACGGTTGGAGCTTCCAACTCATCACCAGACCAGGAAGTGTCTGGTCCTGTGGGTCAGCAGCTCAGACATGTTCAGGATGATGACTGGATGCTGCCCAGCTCTCATGACTGGTCACCTCCTCCGTCAGCAGGATCTCTGCTCAGGCTTCCACAGATCTCTCACGGTTTAAATGTGAAACTAAACTATACCATTCTTTAAAAACATCTCTTTATCATAAGTCTAAGGACTTCCTGATGGACCACATTCCAATCTTCATGTTGAATCTTTTTAAATAGGATTCTGAGAGAAGGAATGAAGATAAACTCATCGCTCTGCCAACTCCTTTCTGTTAACACATGGTTGTGTTTACAGATCTCACTCGAGCATGAAAGCATCTCTGTACGTATCAGATATGAAGGCGAGGTGTTGGTCAAGGTAAACAGGCCAGGAATCAGACACGAAGGCAAGGTTTGAGTCGGGGTTAAACAGACTGCAACGCTCCTCTCTGAGGAATGAAGTTTAACCTGACTACTCCTCCTCCTGCTGACGTCTCAGTCCTCAGATTTCCTGCCGTCTCTCTCAGATCTGACACAAAGAAGCTGCCGCTGTTGCAGGCCAACACGCTTACTGAAGCTCAGATTAAATCTCCTGAAATGGCTCATCTGGGACTTAGTCTGGATGAAGACAAGCTGAGTTGCTCCATCTGTCTGGACCTGCTGAAGGATCCGGTCACCATTCCCTGTGGACACAGCTACTGCATGGGCTGCATTAAAAATCACTGGAATGCGGAGGATCCAAAGAGCATTTACAGCTGCCCTCAGTGCAGAAAGGCCTTCATACCGAAGCCGATCCTGGGGAAAAACACCATGTTGTCAGAGCTGGTGGAGGAGATGAAAAAGAGTGGTCTTCAAACTGCTCCTCAGCCTCAGAGCTTTGCTAGACCTGGAGATGTGGCCTGTGATTTCTGCACAGGAGTAAAGCTGAAAGCCACCAAGTCCTGTCTCCAGTGTCTGGCCTCCTACTGCCAGCTCCACCTGCAGCCTCACTACGACTCGCCCACTTTCCAGACACACAAGCTGGTCGAAGTCTCGGCAAAAATCCAGGAGAACATTTGCCCCCGTCACAACAAGGTGAAGGAAATTTTCTGCCGCAGTGACCAGCAGTCCATCTGCTATCTTTGCTCCATGGAGGCACATAAAGGCCACGACACCGTCTCTGCAGCAGCAGAACGGGCCAACAGGCAGAGGGAGCTTGGCCCGAGTCGGCTAAAGATCCAGCAGAGAATCCAGGACAGAGAGAAGGATGTGAAGCTGCTGCAGACAGAGGTGGAGAACATTAACAGCTCTGTTGATGAAGCAGCGAGGGAAAGCCAGACCACTTTCAGTCATCTCATCCAGCTCCTGGAGAAAAGAAGCTCTGAGGTTCAGCAGCAGATCCAGTCCCAGCAGGAGACTGAAATGGGTCGGGTCCAAGAGCTTCAGGACAAGCTGCAGCAGGAGATCACCGAGCTGAGGAAGAAAGATGCAGAGCTGGAGCAGCTCTCACGCTCAGAGGACCACTGCCAGTTTCTGCTGAGGTTCCCCTCGCTGTCGGCCCTCAGCCCGACCACAGACACAGTCAGCAACAAGGTCCGACCTCTGAGATACTTCGAGGAGCTGATGACGGCTGTGTCAGAACTCACAGAAAACCTGCAGGACATCCTGAGCCAGGACTGGACCCAAGTCTCAGAGGCTGAACTGGATGCTTTACTCTCACCAACAGAACCAGAGCCCAGACCATCACTACTGGCAGAACCAGAGCCCAGACCATCACTACGGGCAGAACCAGAGCCCAGACCATCACTACAGGCAGAACCAGAGCCCAGATCCTCACCACATCCTTCACTGACACGGGCAGAATCAGAGCACAAACCATTACCCCGTCCGTCACTGACACGGGCTGAATCAGAGCACAAACCATTACCCCGTCCGTCACTGACACGGGCTGAATCAGAGCACAAACCATTACCCCGTCCGTCACTGACACGGGCTGAATCAGAGCCCATAACATCGCCGCGGGCTTTGCTAACACGGGCTGAATCCAAGGTACCAGAAGAACCAGTTTACCTGACACCAGATGAAGCTGAGACTTTACAACCACAACCAATTTACATGACAGTGGAGGAGTCCGGGGTTCTTCCATCACAACCAGTTTATCATAACTCACAACAATCTGGGAGTGCGTCTCCACCAGTTTCCCTGACCCCTGATGAGTGCAAGGCCCGAGTAGCTTTCCTGCAGTATTCCTGTCAAATCACGCTGGATCCAAACACGGTGAACAGGCTGCTGGTCTTGTCCGGAGACAACCGGAGAGTGAGCCGGGCCAAGAGGAGGCAGTGGTACTTCAACCATCCTGACAGATTCAGCGACCGCCTTCAGGTTCTGAGCAGAGAAAGTCTGACGGGGCGCTGCTACTGGGAAGTGGAGTGGACCGGGATCGTCTCCATTGCCGTCACTTACAAGAATATCAGCAGAACGGGAATGATCAGTGGATTTGGAGACAACAACAAGTCGTGGGCGTTATATTGTCACAACAATAAATTCATCCACAACGGCGTGAGCACGGTTCTATCGGGTCCTCAGTCCTCCAGGGTAGGGGTGTACCTGGACCACCGGGGAGGTGTTCTGTCCTTCTACAGTGTCTCTGAAACCATGACGCTCCTCCAAATGATCCAGACCACATTCACTCAGCCCTTACACGTTGGACTGTGTGTTGGTTCAGGATCAGCAGAGTTACTTCAGCTTCTGTAGACACAAGAGTCCACCTGAGTCCAGACCTGCTCCAGAGACTCTGGTATTTGACGTCAACATGAACGTCTAAACTCTATGAAGTTTTAGGACCCCATCTTCATGGATTTTGACTTTTGTTCCCCTATTGGACCGAGTTCTGAGTAGTCTGGAGACCGGACCAACTCCGAGTCTTTGTCAACAAACTGGTCCTGAGCCGATCTCAGTGGTGGACATCCCACGAGTATCACTCTGTTTCCATGAAGGAATCCAAAGTTTCTGTCACTTCGCACAACATCCTGCCAGCATCTTTTCTCCAGATAGAGTCTGGAGTCAGACTGCTGTGTAGATCTAAACCTTCTAGATTGAGATCTGGAGTCTTTAGATCTAAATTTTCTTCTTTTAGTGGATAAATCCGGTTTAACCGTCTGTGGTTGGTCCTGCTGACCAACTTCCTGTTTGTAAAAACCCGAATCATGATGTAAACCTTGATTATTAATACTGACAAGGGTAGTAGGGTTGAAATGATTATTTACACTTACTGAAACGTAGAAATAGCTGGTGATTGTTAACATGTGAAAAACATGTAGATTGTTTTACTGCTACTAATAATAAAAAATGATCGTTCTGCATCAGTCACTGCTCAGTCAGAAAGTTGTTCATTAATGGGATTGTTAGTGTGGTGTTGAGGGTTCTGGTGGAAAACACGTCTTGTCTAAAAGACACAAAGTTGATGTTCTGACAGGTTGGGACCAAAACCAGGCAAAATCGGTGGACGGGCATTACCCATCAAGAATCAGAAGCAAAGGTTGGTGCTGCTCTCTCAGATCAACTAAGAGATCAAGCCTGAGGATGCTACAAGTCAGAGATCCAGCACTGATCCAGAAAAGATCTAAATGATCAATATTGTTGCTTGAGTTACTCCTCTGTGTAAAAAAAAACTGTTTCCATTCAATGTGGATGTTTCCGTCTAGAAGAACTGAATAAAAATATTGTTAAAATTCAAATGTTGTGATTTTTTTGATTCAGGTCTGGAAGGTTCTCTCTTAAAGGTTCTGCTGGTTCTGTGGTCCGAACAGTTCTACACAGGCAGTTTTTCGTTTCAGGTCTGGAAGGCTCTCTGTTAAAGGTTCTGCTGGTTCTGTGGTCCGAACAGTTCTACACAGGTAGTTTTTCGTTTCAGGTCTGGGAGGCTCTCTGTTAAAGGTTCTGCTGGTTCTGTGGTCCGAACAGTTCTACACAGGTAGTTTTTCGTTTCAGGTCTGGGAGGCTCTCTGTTAAAGGTTCTGCTGGTTCTGTGGTCCGAACAGTTCTACACAGGTAATTTTTCGTTTCAGGTCTGGAAGGCTCTCTGTTAAAGGTTCTGCTGGTTCTGCTGGTTCTGTGGTCTGAACAGTTCTACACAGGTAGTTTTTCGTTTCAGGTCTGGGAGGCTCTCTGTTAAAGGTTCTGCTGGTTCTGTGGTCCGAACAGTTGTACACAGGCAGTTTTTCGTTTCAGGTCTAGAAGGCTCTCTGTTAAAGGTTCTGCTGGTTCTGTGGTCCGAACAGTTCTACACAGGTAATTTTTCGTTTCAGGTCTGGAAGGCTCTCTGTTAAAGGTTCTGCTGGTTCTGTGGTCTGAACAGTTCTACACAGGTAATTTTTCGTTTCAGGTCTGGGAGGCTCTCTGTTAAAGGTTCTGCTGGTTCTGTGGTCCGAACAGTTCTACACAGGCAGTTTTTCGTTTCAGGTCTGGAAGGCTCTCTGTTAAAGGTTCTGCTGGTTCTGTGGTCCGAACAGTTCTACACTGGCAGTTTTTCGTTTCAGGTCTGGAAGGCTCTCTGTTAAAGGTTCTGCTGGTTCTGTGGTCCGAACAGTTCTACACAGGTAATTTTTCGTTACAGGTCTGGGAGGCTCTCTGTTAAAGGTTCTGCTGGTTTTGTGGTCCGAACAGTTCTACACTGGCAGTTTTTCGTTTCAGGCCTGGAAGGCTCTCTGTTAAAGGTTCTGTGAACTGCTGCAGATCAATTTATTTCAACCAGAAACCATCTTCCAAGATCCGGTGACGTTATTGATCTTCATTCTATTTTCTGCTATTAAAAAATCTCACATCAAATAATTCTCAGAAATGTTTTTGACATTTGAAGTTTACCTTTAATATTTAGCATATACAGCATGCACATGTGGCGTAGCCGTGGTGTTCTCCGTGATTTTGGGGGAACCTGGCTTCTGTTCCTATCCACACTTTCAGGTTTCTCACCAGTAAACACGTTTAAAACACGACAGGAAATGAGTCGTCGTTGCGTCAATTTATAAACTACTGATCATTAAATGTTCATGCAGACATTTTCCAGCGGAGGGATTCAAACCTGCGAGTCTGCAAACTGTCGGCTGCAACTTCACCATTTTACTGAAAATCTGTTAAACATTTATTCTGACATTTCCAGCGGGGACCACATTCTCTCAGTTTATCTGTTGGATCAACATGAAGAGAAGAACTAGAAAATAATCTACCAACACACATCAAGTTAAATCTTTCTTCACTCCGGAGAGAAACAGATGATCTGATAACTGAGACCAACATGGAAAACAACAATATTCCAATCGATAAGGTTTAAAGTAATCTCCAGCATCTGGTGGGCTTTTCTTTATTTATTAAATAATTAATTAAAAATAATAATTCAACAATAGCTCACATCTTTGCAGGAATTTGAACTGAACAACTTGTTTCCAGGGCAACTGGTGTGGACAGATCCAGCTTTCTAAAAGGGACAAACTCCAGATTTTCTCCACCCATCTGTGGAAAAATCTGGATTTCTAAAAAAATTCCTCTTAGTCAGGAAGCAGCTATCCATCCACGATGGGAGGAGTTCATCTACTCACAGCCAGGCCAACATGTCTGAAGCTCATTGGCCCGCTGAGTCACATGACCACACCTTACCTGGAGTCACCAGATGATGGCTCCTGATTGGCTGAGCACACCTGTGAGAGTAAAATGTGTCAGCTGCAGACTTCAGTTCCCAGCAACCTGCTCACCAGGAAGTAGTCAAAGAACTCCTCAGAAAGGCTGAGCAGGGGGGCGGAGCCTCTGTGAAGGTCAGAGGTCAGCAGGTCACGAACGGCTTCGAACCACGCCACCACCTGAAAAATAAACAAAACCACTCCACATAAACAATAAACAACCTGACAAACAAAAACATTATATCTCAACACAGAACACACACATAACGATGCTGTACCGCAACCGATCTAGAATCTAGTCCTCCGAGCCGGAAATTTCACGTGATCGAACAAAAACGAACCATGTCAACAACCGGAAAACATCTCCGAGCATGGCAGAGGACATACATGATGAAGTAATGCTGGTGGGCTTGCAACCACAATTAATAGAGAAAAAAAAAACAACAGACTCTAGGCAGCGTGAACACAGACTTTATATCCTTCCTTGCTCCCCAGTCAGCTCGCTCTCTGATTGGCTACGATCCGTTCCCACCATCCACACTGTCACAACTCGTCGGCTTTCCAGACATATGAAGATTTTTGGTCGTAAATATTGAACTCGTTCAATACTTCTTATTGTCGGCCCCCATGATGGTTTTATAGGAAAATCTCATAAAACTCAAGATAATCGGGCGTTTGCTGTCTTTGGTCGGGAAGAGGCAAAATCGAGACAAAAACAGCCCGATAATCTTTACGTGTACGCAGCTTCATGTTATGATGGAACCGGAGAGACTGCAGCAGCGTGTTCTGATGGAACCTGATAATCCACTCCAATGACGTAACACGGAACTGGACGGACCCCTCTGATGAGTTCTCATGGAACTGGACGAAGACCAGACCATGATGACAGTTTCCATCTTTCTTTATCACCATAGGGGTGTTTAAACATTTCACTGAACATCAGATCAAACAATCACACTGATAGATTTCTGATAGATTTCTGATTACTTTAGCTGTCAGTCCGTTGCTGATGAGCATCTGAAGGTCTGCTCTGTTCTCCGACACAATCCCCAAAGACTTCAGCACAACTAGAACAGTGCTGGGACCGGATCCACACAGGTTCTGAAACAACAAAGCAGATCTGCACAGGTTCGAGGCTCTCCATCACCATGGTAACTGGTGCAGCTCTGGAAGAGGTTCTGGTTCTGATAAAATCCATATGGGAAGTTGTAAATGTGTTCAGACCAGAACCAAGACCATGAATCTCTCTGGAACTCTGGAACAGAAGTCAGACCTGAGTGCACTCGGACAGAGAAGGAGGTTCTGACTGAGGGAGCTGGGTCTGGAAGAGACCTGGATGGTGGTGATGAGGGCTGGGTGTCACGTTACCGTGGAAATATACTAGAGATCGGTCCAGCAGGACTCCACTTCACCTGGATCTCTTCAGAACCAGTCCAGAACCAGTCAAGTCCCAGAGTTGTATGACCGAACCACCTCAGAACCAGTCCAGAACTGGTCCAGTCACAGGGCTGTATGATCAGATTACCTGAGAACCAGTCCAGAACTGGACCCGTCACAGAGTTGTGTGACCAGACCACCTCAAAACCAGTCCAGAACTGGTCCAGTCCCAGAGTTCTGTGACCAGACTACCTCAGAACCAGTCCAGAACTGGTTCAGTCCCATAGCTGTGTGACCAGACAACCTCAAAACCAGTCCAAAACTGGTCCAGTCCCAGAGTTCTGTGACCAGACCACCTCAGAACCAGTCCAGACCTGGTCCAGTCCCATAGCTCTGTGACCAGACCACCTCAGAACCAGGCCAGAAGCAGTTCTTTCATGTTATCTGCTGTGTAACACCTGCAGAAATGTGGTGGTTCTGTCCCGTTACCGTGGTAACCAACTGGTCCAGTCTGGTGAGGGTGAAGCTGCTCAGTCCTTCATAACGAAGCAGAGAAACCAGGCGAGGAGCATCTCCATGAAGAAGACAGTCGTTCACCTGAACCTCAAACTGGAACACAAGAAGAAGAAACAGCTTGACTGCAGCACAGTTCACCTGACTCTGATGTCATCCACACCCATCCGATCGGTGCGACACGTCAATGCTTCCACCATCTTGGTCCTGGATTAAATATTAAACATTTGCAAAACTATTTAAGCTGATCATATTTTTATATTTCTGCTGAAAAGAGTTATAAACTGTAATGTAATCAATAATCACTGATAGATGTTTATTGGGATTAAAGTAAGTTAAATACATAATGGGGGTGGGGGGGACTGTCAAAGGGAAAGGTAAGACCAGGTGTTAAAAGTACATGTGGTACTGGTTTAAAAGGTGCCCGTATAAAGTAGTAAAACCTAATTTGCATTGATAGCAGAAGAAAAATGGCTCAGAATGTAGATTTTACACATATATGAAACATCATAAACTAACATAAAATGACCACTTATTAAAAGGTTTTTAAGACATGCATCACACCAGAGAAATGTTTTTAACAGACTTGATCACGCAGATGATGACCTTCCTTCAAATCCATCTGCTGGAGATGTGTTGGGCAGGCTGAACAGAACCTACCAGGCTGCACATGTTTAGTATTAATAGATGAGCCAGGAACAGAAAATCATAGATTACTGTTTAGTCTAGGTTAACATAGCCAGCCAAACTAGTAAACCAGCCTCTTGGATTACCTCTGGAGTCCAGAGGATGTAAAGTTAATTATACTGGAGCTCAGGCACGTTAAAATATAAAACAACTGATTATTGATCATTCTACTGACGTCATGATAACTGATCAATTCCATGTGTCCGCTTCAGTTCCGTCTGATCCACAAATAGATCAGTCAGTAACTGACGCCCTGGTCCACGTTGTTTAAATGTAAACATCTTATTTACCATGGCGCGTGTCTCCTCTTCGCACAGCATTCCTCAGCGTGTCGGGAGTGCGCACAGCTGCAGCTCATTAACTCATTAGCCTCGTGGCCGCGCAGCAGGGAAGAGACAAAATAGTTCCGGCCACGCGGAGGAATATACCTTTTATAGTGACGTCATGGCCACACGTGAACTTCAGATAGACTCCGGACCACCAGTAAAATAAATAAGTTCCTTCACCGAGTTGTAAAACATATCAAGGAAGGATGGAGACGTTGTTCCGGAGAACCGGACTTCACTGACTGCAATAAATACCACAGAGTCATCAGTCTGATCAGTTCCACTAAAAATATTGATCATATCAATTTCTGATAGAAAATCTGACTTTATCATCGATGCTGGGGATTAAACAAGGAAACACGACAGATCGGGACCCTTGTTTATAAACCTGCTTCCTCCCAGATCAGTTTTCCCTCAGGTCTTTCTCCCTGATGCACCACACCTGAGAGCAGCATGCAGCAGCAGAGGTCTTTGTGTGGTGGAATCTAACACTCAAAACGCTGCATAGTGGCTTCAACAAAGCAGTGAGGATGCAAGGTATGCTTAAGCAGCAGCAGTATGTCCTTTATGAATTGGCATGTTGCTGTTTATTGGGTTCTTATAATAAATTGTTTTAAACAGTTTCAGTCACCTCCTGTGGGGACCTGTGCTTTGACCAGGTATATTTCCCTTTTCTTTAACATGTCTGGACAATTTAAGTTTTATTTTATGTTAATTGTTTTTTCTTTGCGACTCTGTTATTAGGATCAGCATCAGGATGCTAACTACTGTTTTTCCCACTTATTCTCTGTATTCATTCAATTGATCCATTGGATGGACCACTTTTGGTTGTTGTTTCGACATTGAACTGATGTAAAGGGAGGGGGTCTCTTTGTGTTTTGTTGTGTTTTAAGGATTATTTGTTTTAATTTCATGCATGCGAATATGGTTTGTAACTCTGCCCTGACCGAGCCTCTCCAAACATAGTATTGTCTTATTTTGGTTGTTTTGTTTGGTCCATTTCTTTGGTCTAGAATTTCAGTACAGAAATGCTGTTCACCCTTTTGTTTAATATGTCTCCACCATCCAGACATTACAGTGTTTTAAAGGATTTTATTTTGTTTTATAAATTGTTCTTTTATATGTCTCTCCTATAGAAAGGAACCAGATGAGGTGGCTCGGGCATCTGGTTAGGATGCCTCCTGGACGCCTCCCTGGTGAGGTGTTCCGGGCACGTCCCACCAGAAAGAGGCCCTGGGGAAGACCCAGGACACGCTGGAGGGACTACATCTCTCGGCTGGCCTGGGAACGCTTCGGGATCCCTCCGGATGAGCTGGTGAATGTGGCCGGGGAGAGGGAAGTCTGGGTTTCGCTTAGGCAGCTGCCCCTGCGACCTGACTCCGGATAGGCGCAGAAAATGGATGGATGGATGGAATTGTTCTTTTAAATATAGTGGTCTCTTGTTCCAGTTTATTCTGGTGTTTTCCTGGAAAAATAGCACTTGGTCACATGTAGTTATTTTATCAATTTGTGTTTGTCTCATAATTTTGTCCTATTCAATATATGTTATGCATCTTTTAAACTTCTGGTTTTATCTTTATTGTGTTTAGGTTTAGGTTAAGTTGATCTTTCTAATAACTTTTAAAGATTGTAACTCCAGCGTTTTCTTCAAGGGAATTCCCCACAGGAGGCTTTGCCTGCAGAGTGGCTGTTGCAGGGTTTCCCCTTTTCGAATGGCTGGAGGTCCTGCACTGCAGCCCTATAGCTGTGGTGGGGACCATAGCCAAACGTGATCAGGGAGGTTCCCGTGATGGTGCTTGCAGTGGTCATGGGTGGGTGGGCTCTGGGTGTGGATGGATCCCCAAAATTTTTTTAAATAAAAACATCTGATTAAGAGACAAAAAGAAATAGGGTTATAGAGTTCTCGTTGGGTTGGAACAGAGAGTAAGGGAAGGGGGGTGAGGGGTGGGTTGGGGGGGTTACTTGTGTTCTCGTGTGTGACTATAAAAGAGAAACTAGAATTTCAATTTCATTATCCATATATTTTTATTATGTAAAACTTTGTGTTGCTTTTTGGCATGAAAAACCTCTAAATTTGATTTTGATGTCCCTGAACGCAGCAGAAAGTTGGTGTGGACGTGGGATGAATTGGTGTCCCTGAATGCAGCAGAAAGTCGGTGTGGACGTGGGATGAACTGGTGTCCCTGAATGCAGCAGAAAGTCGGTGTGGACTCGGGATGAATTGGTGTCCCTGAATGCAGCAGAAAGTCGGTGTGGACGTGGGACGAACTGGTGTCCCTGAACGCAGCAGAAAGTTGGTTTGGACGTGGGACGAACTGGTGTCCCTGAACGCAGCACAAAGTTGGTTTGGACGTGGGACGAACTGGTGTCCCTGAATGCAGCACAAAGTTGGTTTGGACGTGGGACGAACTGGTGTCCCTGAACGCAGCACAAAGTTGGTTTGGACGTGGGACGAACTGGTGTCCCTGAACGCAGCAGAAAGTTGGTTTGGATGTGGGACGAACTGGTGTCCCTGAACGCAGTACAAAGGGGGTTTGGACGTGGGACGAACTGGTGTCCCTGAACGCAGCACAAAGTTGGTTTGGACGTGGGACGAACTGGTGTCCATGAACGCAGCACAAAGTTGGTTTGGACGTGGGACGAACTGGTGTCCATGAACGCAGCACAAAGTTGGTTTGGACGTGGGACGAACTGGTGTCCTTGAACGCAGCACAAAGTTGGTTTGGACGTGGTTTTAGCTTAAATAAAGTCAGACCACCGATCGATCTGTTGCGCTGCAGCAGCTGCCTGGATAACTGGTTTCAAACAGGGTTGAGCAAGAACTGGTGAGCAGTTACATGACACCAACGTAAATTACAAATCCTTCATCTTCATCATTCTAACAGCTAAACTGGATGTTTATGTCTAGAACATGTCGTCTGGAGAGTGAAACTCTGGTGGAAGGTGGATTATTGCTAATGAGGTCATAAGGAGACCAGAAGATGTTTTTCTGAGAACTGGTTTCCTCCCAGCTAGAGATCTGGAGCCAGAGATCATGAAGGGGACATGAGATGATGGTTTCCGATATTTTAGTTATGATTGGAAAATAGCCATGACATTAGTTTAATTTCCCACCTCTTACCGAAATGATTAGAAACTTTTGTGTCATTTGAATTATGATCAAAAAAATAAAAAATACCTTCAAAATGTAATTAAACTTTAACTTAGCTCCCAAAGTAAAAGTGTAAAGATTCATGTGATGAATTCCCTCTAATTTGCTGTTAATAGAAGTAAACATCATTGTAGGAAATGCTCCTTATTTACACTGATTCAACTGAATTAATTTTATTCAACATTTTGCCCTCAGACATTAATCAGATGAATTTAAGACTGGTATGAACAACTAGATTAAAGTGAAATGCGATTCAGTTAATCTGGTCTATTAAAACCAAAGTTCTGTTTTATAAAGATGCTGTTTGATTCGGATTCATGTAAACAGGAGGCTAGCAAGGTTTAAAAGTAGCTACAGTATGAAAACTAGATCCTGAAACCAGTCTGATTTCTGCAGCTCCACCACTGGATCCAGACCAGTTCCTCCTGAAGTCCACCTTCTGGTGTGATTCCATGGTAGTTACCAGTGAGCAGCCAGCAGATGGCGTCCTGGATCCCTGATCCAGCTCAGACCTGGATGTTTACCTGTAGGTCACATCTGGACCTCCCATCACTGGACCAAAGCAGCTTGGGTTTGGTTTTTATTATTAAGTCTACACACCAAAAAACCACCAACCAGGCCAGAAATCTGGGTCTAGTGATGGACTCTGACCTAAACTTTGGAAAAAAAAACATGAAGGGAACCACAAAATCAGCCTACTATCAGCTTAAGATCATATCAAGGGTAAAAGATGTGATGTCTCAGCAGGACCTGGAAAAACTAGTCCAGCTTCCATCTTTAGTTGGTTTGATTATTGTAACAGTGTTTTTACAGGTTCTACCTAAAACATCAGTCAGACACCTGCAGCTGATCCAGAACTCTGCTGCTCCAGTCCTCACTAAGACCAAGAAAGTGGACCACATCAGTCCAGCTCTGAGGTCTTTACACTGGCTGCTGGTCCGTCAGAGAATAGACTTTAAAGTTCTGCTGCTGGTCTAGAAAGATCTGAATGGTTTAGGACCAAAATACATCAGAGACCTCTTGACCCAGAACCTTCCAGAACCCTTAAATCATCTGGATCCAGTTTCAGAGTCAGAACCAGACATGGAGAAGCTGCATGCAGCTTCTATGCTCCACATGTCTGGAACAAACTCCCAGAAAGCCTCAGATCAGCTGAAACACTCAGTTTATTTAAATCCAGGTTAAAGACCCACCTGTTCTCTGCTGCATTTCACTAGTTTTTATTTAGAAGTCAAAATCTACATCTGGTTCTTTTACGATGAAATCTTAACTTTACTTCTTTATCTGAGCTTTTTCTTTCTGTTTTTATCAATTATCAATCAATTTAATCTTTGTCTAATGACTTGTATTTTTTTCTGCACCCTGCTTTGATGTTTTTGTTTTATGTAAAGAACTTTGAATTGTCTGAAATGAGCTATACAAATTTGCCTTATTAATAATAATAGAAATTAAAGAAAATAAAAGTAGAAAAAGCTCAAATAAGATAAAATGCAATAAGAAAAGTTCCAGTTTGAGGAATTAACAGCTGTTTTGAAAAACATAAAAATAAGTAAATATTCTTTTTCCAAAAGTATTTTCATATTTTCTTTGTCAGCCAGCAGGAAACAGAAATAAAATGTCCAGTCGTGGTCGAGAACTTCTTTCTGAAAGATGTTTAGTTCTTCATCTTCACTTTCCCCCGTTTTTAATCTTTAACCAAGATGCTCCACTTTGAATCGGGTTAATGGATTCCAGCTTCCACATGGACTCAGGCAGCAGTTTTCTCCCATGATGCATCTCTCTCCTCAGCAGCAGGTTTCTCTGGGTAAGTGGACCTGGGGTCTGGAACAGGACCAGGGTGTACGGTGATACCAGGGTCTCTGGATAAGTCCAGGTGGGTTCTAGCTGTGAAACCTCAACAGAAGGCTGGACCAATGGGAGCTCAGAGAGGTCATGACACGTGACATTAAACATGGCCCCACATTCAGGGCCGGGCCAGAACCAGAACACAGACTGGAACTAAACCTGGTTCTTGACCTCCAATCAGACACGTGGACCGGTCCAACAGCATCTCTGATTGATGACCTATGAGTTTGTTTGTTTAGGGACAAACACTAGGTGTTTACACAACACACACACACACACACACACACACACACACACACACACACACACACACACACACACACACACACACACACACATCTGACTACTAGGTGAGTTTCTGTAAATCAGCAGGTTCTAACTCGTTCTGACTTTTTTAATTTAATGTTTTTATTTACTCATATTTATAAATGTATTTTTGCATTTTTAATTTAATTGTAAACATGTTTAATATTGAATTCTATTTTAAGTATTTTAAAACTATATTTATTTTGTTTTTATATTATTGTAAATGACTTAGAATTCCCCTCCTCACCGCCCTCTTCCTCTTCCTCCTCCTCCTCGCGAGCCTGTGACGGTCTCACCTGTTCTCTCAGTCCTACTTGAGTCCCAGCGGAGCTGCACGCGCCGTTCGCAGGAGCCGCGCGCGGATTTTAATGTTTGATTGAAGAAATTATGAAAGTTTGTTTCTAAAAAGTTTCACAGACAAAATTTACTTCTGGTTCCTGTTCAGTCTGAGCCGAACCAGGACCCGGAGGAGCGAGATCAGAGCCAGCAGGAGGACTGAAGACGGGCCAGAAACAGGACCAGGACCAGCACCAAGACCAGGAGCAAACACAGGATCAGGATCAGGATCAGAACCAGGACCAGGACTAGGATCAGGAGCATGTCCCGGGCGGAGGAGCGCGAGGAGTCGGACTGTGTGTGTTCGGTTGGGATGAAGTTAACGTGGGACATCAACGACCCCAAACTGCCGCAGGTAACACCGATCAGAACCGATCAGACTGAGCGAGGCCGCGGACTGGGTCACCGGACCGTTAGATCCGGATCTTTGCTGACCTGAGATCTGAGCAATAAATCTCTGACGTCATATATTCAATCTTAATAGTTCCGTTTCACTTTCTTAATTAAAAGAAAGCTGAGGAGATCCAGATCTTTTCACCTGATTTATTTCATGTTGATCACTCGGACAAACTGCCGCCGCTCGCGAGCTCGTTTTGGAATAAAACCATCAGTTTTCATCCGAATGTAAAATGAAAGAAAATCCCATTTTTTTAAATATTAAAAAAGAAGTGAGAGGACAGAAGAATAAAAATGTAGAATTATTAAATTTATTCTGAATAATTAGTTGAAAATAATTCTAAACATTTTGGTGGAAAGTGATTTAAACATCTGGGGAAAAAACAAAAATGAAAGAAAATGGACCATGAAAGATTCAAGTAGGACAACTTTACTCATAATGAATTAATAAATTTCAGAAAATATTTTTAAAAATTCCTGATTCACCGTTTAGTGAGCAGATCTTTCATACTGGAGTTAATTTGATGATAAGTGTTTAAAAATAACCTTCCTGAGCTGTTTGTCTCATCACTGTTTGAGGTTGTGACCATTATTATTATTATTATTATTATTATTATTACTACTACTACTACAGGGAAAATGAATTTAAAGAAACATTTTCTGTCTTTTTCTGAGGACTGAACTCGTTCAACTGGGTGAAAGTTTAACGGAGTTCCGGTTCTTTTATTTCTATCCATTTATTCTGTTTCATTTTATTTTTAAACAACTAAACAAAAAGGCAGAAATGATGTATATTAATATTATTTATAATTTCTAATATTAAAATAATCCTTAAACAAACGTGAGCGCGCCTGTTGGAGGCAGAAACCTTCCGCCTGTTGCGATCAGGTCTCCGCGTGTAAACATCTCTGGATTTGCTAGAGAGCAGCGGTCGCGTGTCGTTGCGCGAGGAGCAGTTTGGGGGTTAAGTGCCTTGCTCAGGGGTTCGCAGCCAGTCCGGGGACCTGGGCCCCCCAAGTCCACCTCTCTGCTAGTCCTCAATGAGTGCGAGGATGAGGAGGAGATGCAGGAAAAAAAACAGTCTGCAGATTAAAATCAATCATTCTGATTGAATAAAAAAATTCCCCTGATCGATGAACTGATCGGTGATCGATCAGGTGGAGCTCCGATGTCTTTCAGTGACTCACTTTGTTTGTTTGTTTACAATAAATGAAGATTAAGTCATTTGCTTTGATGTCATTTTGTGTGACACCTGAAAACCCGTCCGGACCAACAGAACTGCGCCTCGCGGCGGCTCCACATTCTAGACAGCGGCTCGTTCTAATGGCGCGTGCACACACACACACACACACACACACACACACACACACACACACACACACACACACACACACACACACACACACACGTGGACCGGTTCAGCCGGTTGCCAACAGAGAACCCGTCCGGCTCCAGAACGGAACCGTCGGACGGGTTCTCAGCTGGCAACCGGCTTTTCAAACTGGGTCCCAGTCCAGGATTTAGAAAATGCTTTAATAAATAGAACACCTGAATAGAATAAAATAATAAATATAAAATTAAAATGACTGTCTGCAGCTCTGCTCGGAGGCCCACACTGTGTCACCTCTGCTACCACTGGGACCTGGAACCCGGTTCCTCCAGGTCCAAGTCTGCTAGCACTGGGACCTGGTCTATTAAAACCAAAGTTACGTTTTATAAACTTTAAAGAGAACCTGACTAAGCTGGTGTTTGATACACCTCCACAACAACAACAACAACAACAACAACAATAAATCTGCTTCATTAACTGAGAAATTAGTTTTATCACATTTAAATTAGGATTTGGGGAAATTAAATTATATGTGAAATACTAATAATTCTGTGAAGTTTAATATGTATTATTTTTCACTAAAATATAAAATCTGAATCTTTTGTGTTTCGTTATTCATTCTTTTATTGTCATTCAGGTAAATTCCATCAGAGACGCGGAGTGAAATGATGGCGCACCTGATTAAAAACACCTGAGATAAAATAATGATAAAATTCTGCAGCGAAATGATGCGTGTGCGCGCATATTCCCAGTCTTCTGTTTAAAAGACGAAAGAAACTGTTCCTGAACCTCGCAGACCAGGGGGTCCCTAGAGACCTTCACTGTTCTCTCCAGTCCCTCACAGGAGGCAGCGAGACCCCAAAGATGCTTCGAGCCGCGGTCCTTCCAGTCAGAGCAGCTGTGTGAGGACCGATGCTGGAAGATCAGGCGCTCGTGAGCCTTCTTGGTGATGGAGGAGGTGTGTAGAGACCAGATGAGGTTTTCTGTCACCGCCCAGGAATTAGTTTTTTTCGATTTTTTTCGACCCGTGGGTCCCGCATAATCCCGCAAAATATGCAGCTGAAGGCTAATTTTATTTGGCCCTAAAATGTAGAACTGGCAATTGGCAGCAACACACGACGTACACACCCTGCACCCGCGCGCTGCACTATTTCTACAGCAAAGCCTGATGCAAAGCACATGTAGTCGATCTGCGGCTGTTCACAGTCCAAACCACCTTATTTACATAAATCCCACTAAACTGCTACAAGTGGAAAAAAATTAAAACTGACTGGATTGTAAAAACTATTTACAGAAGGTATTTATTTTTTAAACTTGTCATAAAACATAAAAATAAATAAATGATGCACCTCTGAGGTTTTAATGCAAAGTTCTAAATAAAAGAAAGTATGCCAATAAATAATGCTGATCATGTTTTTATAATAATTATAGTTTAAAAAGAACTAAAGAACTCCTGTATATTCCCGAAATAAGCATGAAAACACACTTAAATAAAGCCCATAAACTCCTAATAGGCTAATTCTGAAATGGTACGTAGCCAATTTTCGGTAGAAAAACAGAAGTGGAACGTGCCATGCACGTAGCAGCGTCCATAGCAACCACTGTAATAATAATAAAAAAAGTCATCATTGTCACCGTTTAACTGTTTGACATTCGTAATACGGAGAATCTGAGGTGTGCCGGTGGACAGGTATCCAGTCAGAGTCCCATAAGCTGAGTGTGTGTTGTGTAAATCAGGAGCCCATTCAGTGTCATATAGCTGCTGTTTTTACCATCATTAGAAATAAACAAGTAAATTGATAATAGGAAGAAAAATCTTTTCAAGTCACGTAAATGAAACCATCCAAGAGTCAGTGGGTTTTATTCATGATCTGATGACACACACACACACACACACACACACACACACACACACACACACACACACACACACACACACACACACACACACACAGTTATTTAGAATATTAGGTTATTTAATTAGAGAACAAATCTTTCCTAAAGTACCATAGATAATTCAGAAGAATTATTATACAAATATTAAAACATGTTTTCTGTCTTTTTGACGGAGCCGGAAACGTCCTGCAGACATCAGAAAGAAACAGAAAGAAGCGTTTTTTAATTTTGTTGCACTTTTGTTACAATGACAGTAGAGTTTTATTCTATTCTTTCAGAGACTCTGAATTTCATAGAAATATGTACGAATATCCCTGCACTGCTCTTCGTAGGAAATCATACGAGCCATTTATGAGAGCAGGCTGCATGCAGAACGCTCGGAACCAACTGAAAGCAGGCCGGACAGCAGCTCTGTGGTTAACCCACCTTTATCTGCTGGCTTCAGGTTGGAGTCCAGATCTGCAGCTGCTTTTCACACTTTTTATTTTATTTATTCAACATCTTACCAGATGAAACATTAAGAACAAATTCTTATTCACCATGCAGCTGTAGGACAGAACTAATGTAAATTTCCATGATAAATTAAATCATATTAAAAGTGTATCAAGCTGTAGCAAAACATTTACAGGCATCAATAAAAATGTCATTTAGAAGGTGTTTAAAAGTTTAACTTTCCAGGTTCATGATGAATTCAGGGTTGGGACTGACTCGATGTCACTGATGTATTTCTGAGGGATTTGAACTCTTTTCTTTTATTACTTGTTTTTCCTTCTGGATGTTTCCTAACTTCTGCCTGGAAGATATAAATGTTTTCAAGGTGTGGCTGTCTCAGTTTTCTTGGATTTTGGGTGTTTGTCCCATTGTTTGACGGTTGTGTGAGGGTTGTGTGAGTTGTGCGAGGATTGTGTGAGGGTTGCGCGAGGGTAGTGTGAAGGTTGTGTGAGGGTTGTGAGTTATGTGAGGGTTGTGTGAAGGTTGTGTGAGGGTTGTGAGACGATTGTGTGTGGGTTGTTAGAGGGTTGTGTTAAATTTGTGTGGAGGTTGTGCGAAGGTTGTGTTTAGGTTTTGTGATGATTGTGTGGGGGTTGTGCGAGGGTCGCGTGAAGGTTGTGTGAGGGTTGTGAGTTGTGTGAGACGGTCGTGCGAAGTTTGTGTGAAGTTTGTGTGAGAGTTGTGTGAGAGTTGTGTGAAGGTTGTGTGAAGGTTGTGTGAAGGTTGTGTGAGGGTTGTGTGAGGGTTGTGTGAAGGGTGTGTGTTTTGCTGACTGTAAGTTGTTGCTCAAACAGACAAACTGGTGTCTATTTTTTTTGTTTCTGCTGAAACCAAATCGGAAACGAATGATTAGCAGCTGATCTGGAGTCAGCTGTAACGCTGATGGTGTGACAGTGGTTGTTTCTGAACCGTCGGCTGGTTTCAGGTCTCACATCTGAAGGAAACCTCTGACTTTGTCTGAATGCATGAAGGAGGAGGAGCTGAGCTCTGATTCCTCAGCAGGTAAATATGACCTGATCATAAACTGGAACGGGAATGAGGTCTAAAAGATGATGACTAGAACACAGAACATGGAGATCCAGATAATACCAGAGAACCAGAGAACCAGAGAACAGAACCAGATCTAAAATCAGAGTCAGTTTGAATCTTTAACAGAAATCCTCAGAAATGCTTTTCAGCTTCTTCTTCGTTGTTTCTAGAAACCAGAACCACATCCAGAATCTTCTGCTGGACCTGATGGATAGATTCATGTTTTCATCAGCTTCTTTTAATGAACTGATGATCCTGATTTTGTTTTCCACTGGTTTTCTACTTTCTCTGAATCTTTTCCAAACATTCTGCCCTGTAGATGCTGAAAGACTAAAGTTCTTTGCAATCTGTCATTGAGAAATATTTGTTGAACTTTTTCATTATTCTCTGATGGAGTTGGGACCAAAGTGGCAAACCCATCTTTGTTGGAAAGACTGAATCTTTGGTGCATGCTTTTTTATACCCAATCCTGGCACCCCTACCTGTTGACAGATAATCTGTTTGGAGAATCTTCCAGAATCATGTAACTGGATAATTATTTGGCTCTGGATCAAATCTAAGTGGGTGTGTTGCTGCAGCAGATATAAATTTAGAATCCCAGTGAAGAATCAGACTTCTTTGTTATTGTTTCTGTTGAAAAAAATGTTCAATAAACTAATCACAGATTTGACTTCTTGTTGCTGTTTAGAAAACTTCCAACTTTTTTTGAGGCTTGAACATAACCAACCATTCAGAGGTGGACTTGCTGGGGTGTTTTGAATCTTTGTCCTGCTGCAGAACCCAAATTTGTTTCAGCTTGAGGTCATGTGCAGATGCCCGGACATTCTCCTTCAGTATTGTTTGGTAGAAGCAGAATTCATGCTTCCATTTATCACAGCAAGTCTTCCTGAAGCAGCAAAACAACCCCAGACCACCACACTACCACCACCGTATCTTACTGTTGGTATGATGTTCTCTAGTGGGACACACACCTTCCAAAAAGTTCAACTTTTGTCTCGTCAGTCTACAGAGTATCTTCCCAAAAGTCTTGGGGGTCATCAATTTATTTTCTGGCCAAATTGAGACGAGCCTTAGTGTTTTTGGTTTTCATCCTGGAACTCTGCCATGCAGGCCATTTTTATCCAGCATCTTTCATATGGTGGAGCCATGAACACTGACCTTAACTGAGGCAGTGAGGCCTGCAGGTCTTTGGATGTTGTTGTGAGGTCTCCTGTGACCTCTTGGATGAGCCGTTGCTGCGCTCTTGGGTAATTTTGGTCGGTCGGCCACTTCTGGGAAGGTTCATCATTGTTCCATGTTTTTGCCATTTGTGGATAATGCTCACTGTGGTTCACTGGAGTCCCAAAGCTTTACAAATGGCTTTATAACCTTTTCCAGACTGAGATCACAGTTACTTTCTTTCTTATTTGTTCCCGAATTTCTTTGGATATTGGCATGATGTCTGGCTTTTGAGGATCTTTTGGTCTACTTCGCTTTGTCAGGCAGGTCCTATTTAAGGTATTTCCTGATTGAGAACAGGTGAGGCAATAAGCAGGCCTGGGTGTGGTTAGAGAAACTGAGCTCAGGTGAGAGGTTTGGATTTTTTTTCTCTGTTAATAAATACCTTACTTTAAAAACTACATATTTATATTTATTGTCTTTGACTAATATTTAAAATTGTTTGATGATCTGAAACATTTAAGTGTGACAAACGTGCAAAAAAAAAAAAAAAAAAAAAAAAAAAGAAATCATGAAGCGGGGAAACACTTTTTCACACCACCGTCTGATCATGAGCTCAGCCTGTAGAACTGGGTTTTCTGTACTGTCTCCATGTAGTCATATAATATCATGATGGAAGCATGCACAATGTGAAAAGTGTCAGTACGGGATCAGAACCCGGAAGTCCGTGACTTCTTCTGACAATCTAACAGAAACTTTGCTCCAGTAACAAATCTACATTCTCTCCATTAAAACATAGAATCTGACCAACTATCTGTTTGTCCATCCATCTGTCTCTGTGTCTGTCCATCTGTCCCTCTTCTAGGACCTGAAGCAGTTTGACCCATTCCAGGAGTGGACAGACGGTTACGTCCGCTACATCTACAGCGGTGAGAAACATCTCCATTCACCTCAGTTCACCTTTCTTCCTTCCTCAGGTTGTGGAAAAACTGATATGATCAGATGTTCTGATGTCAGGATGATAATGGATTTAAATTGTGGGTCATGATGAGCACAGATGTTTCATTAAGCCTTTTATTTTTACCATCTCTCTCCTTGTATGGTGCTGTTTCTGTGGCATTGACCAAAAGAGGCTGTTACCATGGTAACGATGAAGGCAGATTGAAGAGTAGTCTGTATAAAAAAAAAAAAAAAAGAAAACAAAAAACAAACTGCTGAATAACCTTATTAAAAAGTAAAAATGTCTCCAGAAGACATGTCATGAGTTTCCACCTCCGTGATGACATCACAGATTTCAGGTTGTGGGCAGCCATGTTTCCATTTTAACATGACTATCAGCAAAGCAAACTGTTGTGGCCATTTTTGTTGAATAATAAACCTTATCTAAATTCTAAACACGCTTACAACACAATTCCAGTGGTGCAGGCTTTATGCTCATGTTTATGTATTTTAGCTATCCGTCTGGTGTTTAGTGGTGTTCAGACTCTCCTACCTGTGAAGTTAATTATTTCAAACTGGAAGGATGAAGGATAACTTGTTTGGTAGCCAAATGTCAGGTGGTGTGACAAGAGGTAAAATTTTTTAAACACTTTGTGTTGAAAGTATTTTAGTTTTACTTTGTTTTAAAGTCGATCTAAAATTCTAATCTGGGCAAACAACAGAAGTCCTTCCCCCATCGCTGAGGTGGCATTTCTGACGCTGTTTTTCCACAAATGCTGTGGCCTGCCTCCATGACCAAGAAAACACTGGATTTTATTCCCAATAACAAAAACACAGTAAATATTGGTGAATATTTGCCAATCTGACACTAAATTGTATATATCCATGTAGCGTTATTTGCTCTTATCGGGGCAAGGCTGCAACCAGAAAATAAAAATCATTCAGTCAGTAACAAAAACAAATCATTTGACGGTGTCCTGCAGTCTAAACCAGTGATAGCTATGCTATGCCAAAAATCCGGCTAAACGAAAAATTTAAAAACTTTGCAAAAGTTTGAATGAGCTTTATCAACTTTTGAAAACGTATTATAACCAGATTAGTGTTTTATTTTCCAGTGTGGATTGTCAGTTATTAAAATCAGCTTCTGTCAGATGAATCATAATGTACATCGATGATCTGATGTCTTATATGAAAACAGACTGACTTTGACCTCCAGGTAACTTACACATATCAATAACTGTAGACCACTGTCTAGCTCATCAGTCCAGATTTCCATGATGCTGTCCATGTCAGCAGATATGAAGTAATAAGAACTGGCCATCTCAGTGCGATATAAGCCATAAAGTATGGGATTATATCACCTTGATGTACGGCTGACGTAACAGATGTGCTCATTAAGAATATTTTTTACATTCAGAATATGTGTTTTCATGCACGCTGATCAGAACAACAACCAGTATAGACCTGTCTGGATCAGAATGAAGTTTTGATTGGAATGAGTGTGGCTGGATCAGAATCACCTGATTGGAATGTTTACATGAAGCATTGTTTTCCGATCAGGATTTTCATCCCAATGTTGGTGTCCATGTGAACACGGCAGATGGCAGACATCATGGCAGTCCGATATCTGTGAGATCTCTAATTTCCAGAAAGTTGGGACGTTCTGTAAATCTGAACAAAATGAAAACTAAAAGACCTTCAAATCACATGAGCCAATATTTTATTCACAACAGAACAGGAATTACATAACACACATCTAAACCGAGAATTTTGCTATTTAATGCACAAAATTAGCTGTTTTCAGAAGTGATGCTTGCTGAAGAATAATTGGCACGGGGCAACATATGGCTGAAAAAGCACGAAAGTTAAAAATGGTTCAACTGGGCGAACATCTAGCAAGTAACTATGTTAACTGATGTCAGGTCTGTAACACGATTAGTTATAAAAGTGCGAATAGATTGTGTAATACTTCAAATACTTAACATCAAATTGCAAAAGCTTTGCAATTCTCACCATCTACAGTGCATAACATTATCAAAAAAAAGAAAAACCTGGAGACCTGTCTGTGCATAAGGGGCAAGACCGAAGACCTTTATTGGGTGGCCATTGTTAGTGCCTTCAGACGACACAGCATCCTTCATCTGCACAATTGTCACTGACATTAATAACTGGTCCCACGAATACTTCCAGAGACCACTATCAGTTAACACAATCCGGCGTGCCATCTGCAGATGCCAACTAAAGCACTATCATGCAAAACGGAAGCCATATTTCAAACATGGTCCGAAGCACCATTTTGTCCAGTGGGCTGAGACTCATTTGAATTGGACTGTTTAATTAAGGGGAAAGTGTTCTACAATCATCCGAGTCCGAGTTTGACGTTCTCGTTAGTAATCATGGATGCTGCACCATCCGAGCTAAAGAGGAGGGAGACTTTCCAGCTTGTTACCAGTGTTCAATTCAAAAGTCTGCATCTTGGGGGGGGGGGGGGCGCATAAGCACATACGGTATGGGCAGCTTACATGTTCTGAAAGGAACGATGAATGCTAATAAGTATATAAAGGTTTTAGAGCAACATCTGCTCCCATCCAGACAGAAGTCCGGTGTTCTCTCTCTCAGGGAAGGCTTTTCAAATTTTAGCAAGACAATGCTAAATCACATACTGCATCCATCACAACAACATGGCTTTACAAGAGAAGAGTCTGGCTGCTGAACTGCCATGCCTGCAGTCCAGACCTTTCAACAACAGAAACATTTGGTGCATCATTAAACAAAAAAATAAGACGACTCAGCAGAACTCAGCAGCTGGAAACCCATATAAAGCAAGAATGAAGCTGAATTTGAACACCAAAACCCCAGAAACGTATAACCTGGATGCCTGGACGTCTTCAATCTGTTCTAAAACAAAAGTAGATGCTACACCACGGCAAACATGCCCTGTGCCAAACAATTTGAGACCTGCATCAAGCGTTAGATTTGACACGATAAAATAATAAAATTTCTCAGGTTAGACATCTGTTATGTATGTTCTGTTGTGAATAAAGTATTAGCTTGTGATTTGAAGATCGTTTATTTTTCATTTAGTTCAGAGTTAAAAAAACGTCCCAGGGGTTGTAGGATATCAGCCATTTTCCTTGTGAGGTGTTCAGGGACAGGTGAATCTGAGCATGCTCAGAGGCTGAACCTGAGTGTTTGTGTTTTGTGCAGCCGAAGATAAGAATGCTCAGCGGCACCTGTCTGGCTGGGCCATGAGAAACACCAACAACCACAACTGTCAGATCCTGAAGAAGTCTTGTTTGGGCGTGGTGGTCTGTTCTCGAGGCTGCACTCTGCTGGACGGATCCAGACTGCAGCTGCGCCCCGCCATCTGTGACAAAGCTCGGCAGAAACAACAGAGTAAGATTAGCCTAGGGCAGACCTGGTTCCTGTGTCTTCAGTCCATGTTTATCTGACCAGGGTATCTGTGTTTTAGAGAAGCTGTGTCCTTGCTGCAACGCCGCCCTGGAGCTGCTGCCGTGTCGTGGCCACAGTGGGTACCCTGTCACCAACTTCTGGAGAGTGGATGGAAAAGCCATCTTCTTCCAGGTGACACCTTCATCCTCTCAGACTGTTAACACACACTGCAGTACTTAAACAAATTACCAGAAAACCAGTCTGATCATCTCTGATCCCAGTCTGGAATGGGACTAAACCACTAGGGGAGGATAACAGAAATTTGGGGCGCACTCACGGCAGCCTTTTTGATTTGAATCCTTGTCTGTTTGCTAGGAAAATCTGCTTTGTTTGGAGTATTGTGAATCGTCAAGTAAAGTCTGATTTGAATCAAAGAAGTGGACTCGCCTGCAAACGCAGGTCTCTGTCTGCTTCAAGTCGACCAAATGTAGGAAGCAAACTACAAAACAAAGTGCATTGTGGGTTCAGTGCACAACATCGTAAAACACAATCAAAACATACACACATGTAGGACGATAGGCAGCTCTGGAGCTTTTGCAGTCAGATGTGGAAAAATACAGCAAAAGGTCTGATAGAAATCTAATCAACCCAAGACCGCTAGATCTGATGCAGCTCCATGTTTTACTCTGATGGAAACACAAGTTTTTCTGCATTAAACAATAGATGAACCAGTTTTCTTCTTCATTGTGTGTCTTGTTGTCTCCCTCAGTAATTATAGGTGCAGTGCCACCTCTGGCGGAGAGTGGAACACATTATTTACAAGGTCTGATTCGTTTGAGTAGTGCAGCAGGACCATAATCCCATTTTGAAAGAAAGTTGCTACCATCACCTGAACCCACTCTAAAGTATCCTGGTGAGAATGCACCATTACAATTTGGCCTCTGCAGACCTACACCAGATCCTGTGTAAACAACATAACCTGGTCTAGATTCTGGCTTTATACAAAGACTCAGGTCTGAACCAGAATTGGATTATCGTGAGAAATCGATGTTTTAGCAGGTGGAAAGTGGACAGAAAAGCAAACATGCACTTCTTGAAGTTTTTATAGTTTATTATACAAAACCAAGCGGTGATGTGTAGGTGTTTGGCTGTGTAGTTCCATGATAGGGACAGGTGGGTCAGCGACAGGGCAGGATAGCAGGTGAGCAGGCAGGAATGAGCTGGAGCTCCGGAACAACTGGTTGGCAATAAGGATTACTGAGCGGGGAGGGAAAGAGCAGATAAGTATTCAGAACATTATACATTGAGAGGCCTGATGCTACCACGGGAGTGAGAGCAACGATCTGGCAGAGACTGGTGATCAGACTAGACACACACACACACACGTCAGAATCGGCAGACCCATGACAGATTTTAATGCGATCCTGAACCCTAGACCGGTTCTTGTTGTTGATCTTGAGCCTGCTGGTTTAACTTTACTGTTGTCCTTCAGGCTAAGGGGGTCCACGATCATCCAAGACCAGAATCCAAATCTGAAACTGAGGCCAGGAGAAGTTCAGTAAAGAGACGGGTCAGCTCACCACCATTCACGCCCAAGAGACGACTCATTGAGCCTCAGGTGGACTCCAGCAAACCAAGACTGCAGACATGTAGTCATGTGTGTTGTTGTTTGTTTACTATTTTGTTGTTGTTTACTGTTGTAGGCACTGGGACCCGCCCTTCTCTGTGTGGAGCCAGCAGACAGAATCTCCTTCATTGAACCCAACTTCCCACAGCACTACCCAGCATTCCAAAGCCCAGAGCCATACTACAACTCCCATAATGCACTAGGAGAGGCCCCGCCCACACTTCAGAAACCAGCCAATCCCAGGCTTTACATGAGCCGGCCCAGTTATGACTTCCAAGGATACCTGACCTCACCCTCATATCCTGTGACCTCTGACTTCTGTGACCCGAGGTCAGCCTCACACACACCCACACACCATTACACACGTGTGTAAACAGGTCCATACTGGATCCTGGGAGTGTAAATCCTAAACCAGATTCTGATCCAGTCAAGTTCACTTCCTCAAACTCTTTGGAGGATTACTCCAGACCTTTACAGTATCAGCAAATTCAAACCAGATCATCTTGCTTATGAACTTCCATGTGCAGTGAAACCAAGATCTTGATACTTAAGAGTAAACCAGTTATTGAAAGCAAACCGTCAACAGGTCCAAACCAGATTATGACTGTACTAAACATTTCCTCATGGTCTCTGCACTTATAAACCAGCTTTTGTTTTATTTGCAGGGTTGCACCCGTCCTGGGTTCCTCATCAACTCCGTCTTCATCATCAGCTCCTCTCTCCTCCTCTTCCTCCTTCGACCATCAGACAAAAGCCCCTCCAGCTTGGAAGGACCTACTAAAGACTTCAGCCCCCTATAGTGACAACCACCATTACTACAGCACCGAGTACCCCTGTCGTTACTCTAGCAACCCTCCAGGGTCACCCACACCACTGCAGACCATCATCACCACAACAACCAAGGTGAGTCAGATTCATAAAATTGGCCTTTATAATAGTTTATACAAGTCAGGTATTCCACTTCCTTATAGAAGTCAGATGTTCCCCTTTATTATGACCCCCAGGAGTCCGGTGTTCCACTTTTTTACGGTCCCCAGTAGTCTGGTGTTTCACTTCTTTATGACTCCCAGGAGTCCAGTGTTCCACTTCTTTATGACTCCCAGGAGTCCGTTGTTCCACTTCTATATGGTCCCCAGTAGTCAGGGTCCACTTCTTTATGGCTCTGTCCGAATGTGCACGTTACTCCCTACATAATACCCTAAATAGGGGCCACACCATTTTGTCTGAGTGTCCGAATGTCCAGAGAGAAAAAAGCAGGGCACTCAAAATTACCCACAATGCATCTTGAAAAGTAGTGTGCATCGATGGTCACTAGACGGGTCAATATAGAACACAATGCATTGTGGGCAGAAGCTCAACATGGTGCAAAGAGGCGAAAAAACATTTTTTTAAATAGATATACAACAAAGAATAAAATACAACATAAGGAATAAAAATAAAAATATGTACACACAACTTTGGATTGGATTTGTAATGACATCTTGACGCTGTTGTAGTTGCCGTGGTGATGGCTGATAGTCACGTGGTTACGGCAAGAAAAAAATAGGCAGTTTCGTGTCCGAATTGCCAAGAGAATGAGTGCACTATGTAGTGTGCTATATAGTGCAGCCCTATGTAGTGAACGAGGGGTTAGGGAGTAGGGGAGTCCAGTGTTCCACTTCTTTACGATCTCCAGGACTCCGGTGTTCCATTTTTCTATGGTTCCCAGGAGTTAGTTGTTTCATTTTTTTATGGTTCCCAGGAATCAGATGTTCCACCTCTTTATGACCCCCTGGTGTCAAGTGTTCCACTTCGTTACAGTCCCCAGCAGTCAGGTGTTCCACTTCTTTATGGTTCTCAGTAGTCAGGTGTTCCACTTCGTTACAGTCCCCAGCAGTCAGGTGTTCCACTTTTTTATGGTTCCAGGAACATCAAAGACGTTGTGTTGTTTTGTAGTCTTCATGACTGAGGTGACTTTCATTAGATCAGCAGTTGTAACCTCCTGCAGTTGTTGTTAATAGTAAATATACTTCTGTTGTTGCTGTAAACTAAGTATTTGTTTCTGAAAGTGAAACCTGGATGAGTACAGTGACGATAATTATGATGTGGGGAATAAACCATTCCTGTGTTTCTCGTTTTCCTCTTTAGGTGTCCTACCAACCCTGTCCAAAGCCATCTGCTGCCTTGCCTTCATACCAGTCTTGTCCCAAAACTCCAGCCGGCCTCCCATCCTACCAGCCCTGTGCTCCTGCCAAACCCCCGGGCCTTCCTGGCTGTTCCTCTCTGCTGGATGACACCTCCTCTTCCTCATACTCCACGGAGGTGAAAGTGACAGAGGAGCCGGGTGGCGTCATCAAGTCTTTGTCATTCCAGCCGGAACCTCTGCAGACCAAAACAGAGCGGGCTGATGGCTATGATTACCACTACACATATCCAAACACATACCGCTATGATGACTACTGATGTAGCACAAACTATGACATTGTTACTATGGCAACTATTGTGAGAACAAGTACTGATACAGCTGCCACTGTCAAAAAAGAGACTTTAACCACCCACCGACTGCTGAGCGCTGTACAGAACTGGTACACGTGGACCATTCTGGATCCAAGTGAACAAGAAGCCTCAAACTTTGGTCTATGAGAAACTCTCCAGAGAAACTTACCGAGCAAGTCTCCAAAGGAGAAAGCTTCAGCTCTGAAAATCCTCACTCAGGACAAGAGACAAAACGAACAAATTCAACGCAGACACAATGTCTCATGGAGACCCAGATTCTGGTGCACCTGGACACACTGGAGCTTTCAGTAACATCTTAAGGGTTGGTCAGTCCTTGGAGAGTTAATGGGAGACAATGTGACAATCATTAAAATTTGCTGTTTGTTTTGTATCAAGGCCTTGGGTAATGACTGATGTTTTATAGACACCATCAACAAAACAATGTTGGGCTCTGCAGCCCTTACCTGCGTCTCTGAGTTCAGTTCTGGATGATTAACAGGCCTGAAACTATGGGGTACAGGGGCTCTTCAAGGGTCCCTAAAACTGAGGCATGTTGAGATGTGACTGAAAGCTCCCATAAAGCCACACACAACTTTGGCTTCTGTGGTAGGACAAACCTTCAGGTTTACTTTTATGGTCTTCAGAGATGAATAGAACCTGAATGGACTTCAGAGAAAACTGTTTTAATAAAAATTAGGTTCATCTTAGAGACTGAACTTCATTTCAGATCTGAGTTAAGAGCTTCTGTAAAGCTGATGTAAATGAACACGTGGCATCATCAAATAATCACCACAACACAAGTGTTCAGATTATTTGATGAACCTACAGCACGAACCAGACCATCTGTGTTTCTGAGGTGAGGAAAATGTTGACTGAAGAGATCTGTGAGATGATGTTTGTGTCTTAGTGGCAGTTTCACATTAAACCAGCTGCTGTTCACACTCTGACTTCATTTCATTCTGAATGCATAGCATTCACCAGAAGCAGGCCTTGTTTCCACATTTTAGGATTAATAGGTCAAGTTTACCTTCATGACAACTGTTAAGGTTGTGAATTTTTTTCTAACTCATCCGTTTAGATGCTATTTAATCTTGAAATTTGGCATAGTTAGGGGCGTGTCCTTTTGATTGACAGGTGTCCAATATCCACGGAAAGAAGGGGGAATGTAGCACAAACACAGTTTTTAGCTGGCGTGTCTTGGCTTTGGCCCGCCTACCTCCGTTAGCTGGTTAGCTACTGTTGCTCGGGGTTAGCTCAGTTAACTCTTAGCTACAGGCAGCTCGGAGTTTGATGGTTGTCAATCATCCACCCCCACCTTCACAGTCCCCCTTCTCAGCTTGACCTCTTTGCCCATCATGGATTTTCCGAGGCTAACGTGTCGTTACCAAGATGGCGATGGTGGGAATGCCCAACTAGCTTCACTTGTGCTCTTCAGAAACTTACGGGTGACATCACGGAGGCTCTGTCCATCTTTTATATACAGTCTATGGTCCCGACCTGCACCCCTTGGTGAAACGAGGCTTTACTCATCAGCTGAACCCACAACAGAGGACTCAACAAAGACACTTCTTCCTCCCAAACATGCAGGCTAAAACCCTCATGTTTGAAGAAAATGTGACCTCTAGTGGTCATGAAAGCAACTTCATGTAATGGTTTCATCAAAAAGAGGAAATATTTTAGCATTACCCATGATTGTTTTCAAACCCCAAACAAACTGAACTCAATCAAGAAGTAACCTGTTGTGTTTACTTGTAACCAAGGAAACAAGAAACGTGTCTTTGAAAAGATGACGTTAATCCATAAAAAGAGTATTTAAGACTTAACCACAACTTTTTTTCTGACCAGGTGTATTGTTAAGTCCGGTTAATTGCGTGTCTTGTTGATTGAGTGTAATTCAGAAGTGAAAAACCAGCTGTCATATTAAATACACTGATGTTTGACAGTGCTTCCTGTTATCACAGCATTTAGTTATGACGTGGAAACGTTCATATATATCGTATTTCCCTCCTGCTGCCTGTAGGTGGTGTAGTTTGCTGGATGCTCTGATGGGTTATCTTTAATGGTTTTAACAAACTTAAGAGATCTGTCTAATTGGAAAATGATGAAATGGGATCCAATACAACCAGAACCTTTCATTTACTCCTTTACTCATTCAGCTTAAAAAGCATAAAGAAAAGACTGGGAGGAAAAATGAAGGATTTATATTTTTCTTTTAATCAAGTCTAACATTTCAACAATGAAAGTATTAAATGTTATCAGAAGTTCTTTAAATGGACGCCACTTATTCAGACAACAAGTCCACTGCCAGTTTATCTTGTTTTTCCATAAACAAAGCAAGGCCAAATTATTGAAGATGTTCGTTTTTTCAAATAAGCTAAATCTCTTTGTATTGCACCTTTAAACCTAAAAAGGTTTTAGATGTTTCATTTCATCTATAAACTAGAACATTTCTGAAGAAATTTTGATGGGTGCCAAAGCAGCTGTTGCCCGCTCACATATACATACATGTATTATGAAGGCAGCCATGCCACAACGAAGACGCTAAATGATTGGTACAATGATGGAGCCAGGTCTAATGAGTGTGAAGGATGGGCTGCAGACAGACATTGATATGTAGACACACCTATAGTATGATGTATAGAGTGTGTGTGAGAGAGAGAATGAGAGAAGAGGCACGTCTGTATATAGACACTGAATGACAGCACCGAATCACTGATGTCCATTAAAAACCAATAAAAATTGTGGACTGTTAATTAAGTGCATTCTGTTGAATCACTGAAGGAAGTGTGTGTGTGATTCCAGTTTTACACACATAACTGGCCCTGACCTGCTAGTTAATGTTGCTACAGGGACATTTTGTAACAGACTCAGAGCTCCCAGATGAGGGAGTGCTGAAAGAACCCCTCGAACAACCAAGAGCTGTTTGCAAACGAAAAGTCATATTAAAACAATTTTTGAACTATAAGCACCACAAGAGTTGGAGGAACGTATGCGTGTAATTTCTTAAATTTACACTAATTTAAACAGAATTTAAATGGTGGCAAGTTAAAAACACATGAGAATTGCATTTTGTTGTGAGAATCCAGGTTTGTTTTGAATGGAGATTAATGGGAGAAAAAGTCAACTTTCTGATGTTTGACCAATTTTCTAACCTCCGTATCCTTACCAACTCACTGATGGACATGGGTCCAAGTTGACCTGATGCGGGTTTAAAGTTATCTGGCCCAGTTTGAGGTTCTCATTTCCAACCCATTCATACATTTCCATTCATGACCCAAATGGAACCATGGATTGGTGTCAACCATGTGGCCGACCACAGTGGAACCGGGAACCAATACGGAGTCCATCCCCAATTCTACATGGAACTAGAGTTCAGTACGCTGACCGCCCAAACACTCAGGTTGGTTCTGACCCAACAGTGACTCAAAAGCTGAGCTGCCGAGCTGATGTTAGATGTGGACACCAGACCTCAGACTGAGAACACCTCAGCAGAAGATCAAAGAGCTGCTGTTTGGACTTGGGATGCTTTCTGTCTGAGTAATAAATGTTGTTATGACAGGAACGTGTCCCAACATGACTCACTCTGCTGTCCTCACACTGAACCTGCAAACACTTTAGAATCCTCCTGGTTGTCCTCCTCATCCTGCTTCTCACCCTCTTTCACCACCTTCCATTAAAATAACTCCTAGCTCTCTCCTACTCTTATTTGTTATCCTCCCTCAGTTTACACCAAAACATGCATTTTAGCATTTAATGACGAGTTATGCGGGATCTGCTACATGAGGTTGAGGTGGGACACCTGTGGTGTGTCAGGAATAGGAAGGAAGAGGAGATGCGTGGATGGGAGAGAGATGGGGATGTGCATGAGAGGATAAGGCAGACGATGGAAGAGGAAAGGCTGAATGGATGATTGACGAGAACAAGGGTAGGTAAGTGTGGGGAACCAGACCTCTGGTGGTCATGGGTGGAAAGATCATATCCATGATGGTGATGTTTTCATATCCTGATCTTTTTCTGATTTCTGTCTAAGCCCAGCCAGGAATGCTGTTTCTGATGGTATGTCGGTTGCTCTCCATCTTTTCTAATTAGCACTGAACCTGCTCTCTTTCCTCCTGATGATGTGTGTTAAAGGACAGACCTGAACATCTGACATGAGGATGGAGTTTGGAGGTGCGTGAACAGAGATGGAGGACTTTCTTCTGTTAAGGGTTCTGTGTTCGCAGAAGGCCTCCTGTAAAACACATCCAAACCAACTATGAGAAAGACAAGAAACACATTGTCTCTGTCACGCAGACGCAGTCTGAACTGGTCACTACCGAACTTCTCATGTAAACACATATGGGCTCCTCAGAGGATGGCCTATGAGCACACGTATGTATGGAGGGCCAAAACTGTCATAATCGAAAATAAATAAATAAATGAGGAAATAAATAATTAAATGTGTCATTTTTTATATTGCTTTTTATTAGTTTATCCATTTATTCGTCTATTTTATTTTGCCAACTTTATTTTTATTCCCATATTTTTATTTATTTCCACCGCAATTTATTATTTTTGCACTTGGTTTTTGTTTTCACATTTATTTATTTTGTTTACCTATGTCCATTTTATTTATGCATTAATTTTTATCTTCCTACATTATCACTTTTTTGCTAAATCACATTTTTACTTTTCCTCACGTGTTATTGCCTCGAGTGTATGCTAACGAGGTGGGCATTTCTAACCTCTGTGTCAACCAATCAGCTCTCAGGCTCTGCTCTGTGTCCTTGTGTAAACGTGCCCCCTGCTACTGCTTTTATTATGGTTTATAAATGTTGTTACTGCTTTAAGAATGGTGACTTATGTTTAGTTTGAATAAACAGGTATTCAAAATTGTCTGTAGGAGAAAAAGAAACATACAGAACAGAAACAGAAAAAGAAAGCGCCGGAAGTATCCTAGAATTCCGCTAACTTGATGCATTTGGTGCAACATGTTACTTTACGGTGATAAAGTTCTGTAAGTTTTGTTGTTTCGTGGCAAGTTTACACAAGGACACAGAGCATGAGAGCTGATTGGTTGACACGGAGGTTAGACAAGCCCACCTCATTAGCATACACTCAAGGAAAAGTGTATGCTAATGAGGTGGGTAAAGTAAAAATGTGGAGGAGTGAGGAAAAGTAAATGTGTGATTTAGAAACAGTGGAAATGTAGAAAGGTAAAAATAAATGCATAAATAAAATTAATGGATGAAGAATAAAAAAATGGGCATGGGATAAAAATAATAAATTGCTGTGGAAATAAATGAAAATATGGGAATAAAAATAAAGTTGGCAAAATAAAATAGATGAATAAATGGATAAACAAATAAAAAATATAAAAAATGACACATAGTTATTTTTTTTATTTCCTCATTTATTTAATTTTATTATGACAGTTTTTGCCCTCCATACATATGATACGAGACAGACATGTATGACTGGAACTAGTTTATAAATGCCTTAATGGTTCTGGCCCTTTATGACGGCAGGCTGCTCTCTCCCGATTGGCCCATGTTTGCCGTGTGCATGAAGGATGTCTGGAAGCTGCAGCCTGTCAGCCAACGCTTCACCTGCCCCTCACCTGTAAACCAGCTGAACTGAGTGCAGATAATCCTGAGCTGTGTAATTCTATCTTTTCACCAACAATCACCTCATCCTGTCTTATCCTCTTATCTCCTGCTTCTTCTTTCCTGCTGATCTCCATCGCTGCTCATTCACACGCAAATCATTTCATCCCTTGGCCTCTTCTTCTTCTTTTGCGCTAAATAAATCACCCCGTCTGCTGACATGAGATACCTTTCCAAACAAGGACCCATCTGCCCTCCCCTCCCATCCATCCGCTCCCTCTACTCTGATGTGGCTCTGCACTAATGGATGTTTTCAATGTGATGCTACATGGTTGTGATTCACGGCAGGCATGAGGAGGGAGGGTGAAGAGAGACTTCTATTAAAAACAAGAAGAAGCTGTAGTACATGTACAGACTGATGTTTGACTTCACAGCACACTGAAACCTGAGTCCCCTACAGTAAGAAGAACTGTCCCTTTTGGGCCACAGCTCATTTTCTAATGGACCAGGAGTCCAGGACCTGTGGCTTAGATCAATGAAACTGATCAATGAAAACAGTGCTAAGTCAATGATCGCCATGGTTTAGAGGCTCCTGGAGAGACCATTTGTGATGAGGCTTTGGCCAACAGTAGATGGATCCACTGAAGGTCCAGATGTGTCTCTCAGCTCTTGATTCAGGTCTTTGCTGGATTTGTTCTTATTTCTTTAGGACATCGCTTTCAGATTCAGTTCATCTTCTGTAGATATTATTTTTCAGTCCTGACTCTTCTTTGGTTCATCCCTTGAGTTAGGAGCCTTTTTTTCTGCCTGAATGATTCAGAGCTGAGTTCATCTGAAGATGACTGTTTACAGGACTGGACTGCAGATGATCATGTACCAGGACTGGAGTGAAAATGTTTAGGTACCAGGCCTTGATTCTGTCCTATTTTACAGTCATTTAGCAGCCACTTTTCTCTAAAGCGCTTAACATCTGAAGGTGGTTGGGCAGAAGCGTTAAGCATCTAGCCTAAGGACCTAACTGGAAGGTATTGATATTCGTCCAATGTGGGATTTGAACTCTGGTCTCCTGCATGGAAGACAGATGTCCTGCCAACTATAGCTGGGTACACACATAAAGATTAAATGGGAGATTTTGTCCTGATTTAGTCTTTTTTTGATTAAGGATGGCAAACGCTCGATTATCTTAAAAATTCCATATTATACATTTTTTCCAACAATTTCATATGGGTTTTATATTTCCAACAACATTGTTTGCAAAGTGTTTTACCCCAAATTCAGCCTTGGTCCTTAATTTCAGCCATTTCAAATGTGTTTTCTAACGAGAACGGGCTGTTTTTGTGTCTGAAGCTTTAAATGTTCATGAGTGATGCCTGTCTACGTCCCTCTCTGGGAGAGGATCTGGGGTCAATGCCAGTATCCACTACTGGGGGAGTGTTTTTTTCTCTGACTCACCCGTTTGAGCACACATTTGCCAAAAAGGAAAGCAAAGAGCAAGCAAGTGAGAAAAGTGACTGAATTTTCTCATATTGGGTCTCATACACAGACTATAAGGACATATATTACTGTTATAAAACCTTTAGAAAGTTAATTTTGCATAATATGGGACCTCTAAGTCTTAGAAGATTTTCCTATAAAATTATTATTTGTGTGTTAAGAGTGAATTCATCCCGACAATTGGCTCTGAAGCGGGTTGTGACTGGCAATCGGATTTATTAAACATGTTCAATATTTAGGACCAAAAGTCTTCACATGTCAGAAAAGCCAATGACTGCTGAGTTGTGACAGTGGAATGTGACGTGGAATGCAGCCAATCAGAAAGTGAGCTGACTGGGGAGTAAGAAGGATATAAAGTCTGTGTTCACCCTGCCACCAGTCTGTTATTTTTTTCTGTTCTTGATTTTTCTGTTCAGAATCAGAATTAGTTTTATTGCCATTGTCAGTGACGGTTTCACAGACTAGGATTTTTTCTTGGTGCAATGGTGCAACATGGAACATGGAACATAGACTAGTAAGGGGAAATAAAAAAGATAAGGGCATGCAGTAATAATAGTCACAAAACCACCATCATTACTTCATCATGTATCTCCTCTGCCATGCTGAGTGTTACCAGAAATTATTAAAAATTTATTCAGGAATCAGGAGTGACTATTAATTAACAGCAGAACACATTAAAAATCTTAAAAATATGAACAACTTGGACGTGTTTCTGTATATCTATTACCGGTGTCAAGCTGTGGAACAATATAAGTGAGCTACTCAAGCAAAGTCCAAATAACCAGTTCAAGAAACTGTACAAAAATATGTTTAGTGGGTAAAATAGAAAATGGTCATTAATGACTTTTGGTGATTATTATTCATTACTCTTTAATTTAAATGGCATGGGGATGAATTTCAAAGAAGCCTATGGCTATGTAAAAAAAAAAAAACCCACCTCATCTCCTCTGGGTGGAGTAGGTGGCTGTTCATCTCAAGCTCAGGTTCGCTACCAGAGTCCTGGGAGCTTGAGGGTCCTACTTCTCTTCTGGATGGAGATGTCTGGTGGTTCTCCAGGTATCTGATGGAGCCACTTCTCCAGTGTGGGGGGCACGACCCCCAGTGCTCCGATGACCCCAACTACAAATGTTGACGTCACCTTCCAGGCTTTCTCCAGCTCTTCCTTGAGTCCTTGGTATTTCTCCAGTTTCTCATGTTCCTTCTTCCTGATATTACCATAGTTTGGGATGGCTACATCGATCACAGCTTTCCCTTGCTGTTTGGCTATGATCACAAACTGTGGTTGGTTGGCCACCACTGTTTTGTTGGTCTGTATCTGGAAGTCCCACAGGATCTTGGCTCTCTCATTCTCCACCACACTGGGAGGTGTTTCCCACTGTGACCTTGGGGTCTTCAGTCCACATTCTACACAGATGTTTCTGTGCCGACTACTTGGTTATGGCATTCCATGTATTCTTCTTCTGCCAGCATCTTACACTTTGCTGATGGAGACTTGTGCAATTCGCTCGAAGTTGGCCACAAAGGTTGCCTGCCACAGCCTTATTGAGTTTGCAATGAAGCTGTTAGTGTTGTTAACCTTGTATAGCTGCAGGCATTCCAGGATCCATGTATGTGGCATTAAGTCATAGGCTTTCTGGTAATCAATCCAAGCAGTGAACAGGTTTGCCTGTCTGGTTTTGTTCTCTCTGGCGACAGTTCTTTTAATCAGCAGTTGGTGTTTTGCTCCTCTGGTAATTTTACCAATGCCTTTCTGTGCCTCCTCCTTAGCCACCACCTTACCGCGGTGGGGGAGTTTGCGTGTCCTGAAGATCCAAGGAGCTATGTTGTTGGGGGCTTTATGGCCCTGGTAGGGTCACCTATAGCAAACAGGTCTCTAGGGGAGGGAGCAGACAAAGCGTGGTGCAACAGACACCTATATTTATAGACAAATTAATGGATCCAGGTTTTCCTTGCTGGGAAGTGGGTCACTGGGACCCCCCCTGGATCCAGACCTGGAAGTGGGGCATGGAGTGCCTGGTGGCTGGGCCTTTTCCCAGGAGGCGCGGTTGGGCTCCAACCAAAAGCTCAGCGGTGGCTGAAGGCGGGGACTATGGCAGTCTGATCCTCGGCTGCAGAAGCGGACCCAAACGTGTTGTAATGGTCTGCTGGGAACATCTGGAGGAGACCGTGGTCAGAAAGAGTTTCAATTCCCATCTGGCAGAGCTTCAACCATGTCCCGTTTGCAGCCAGACCATCATTCTGGACCATGCTGAACGGAACAAGTTAAAAAAAAAAAAAAAAAAGAATTTGACCCACCAACACTAAAGATGTGTTCCAAACACATTACAAGGGTTAAAATCAAACATAGGTGGTCTGGACTCTGTGGTGCTGATCCAGTTGTGAAGATGATAACAGCACTATCCTTGGGGTAGTATCCTGTATCCATGGCTCACCATGGCATGGCTCAGTGGGTAGAGTGATTGTCCTGTAGCCAAGGGTACAAGGGTTGCCGGTTCAATCCCAGCCCGGTCGAGTTCATGTCGAGGTGTCCCTGAGCAAGACATGGAACCCCTAATTGCTCCTGATGGGTCATGGACTATCGTGGTTAGCGCCAGTGCATGATAGACCATTTACTATCCTGGAACATGTGTGTACCATCAGTGAAGGAGAACCAGGTAACTCAGCTAACTCCAGGTTTGGGCTGATGATGTTGCTGAAACCAGACCAGACTGACTTCATGACCTGGTGGGCACCAGGATTTTCTTTTAATCTAGCCTCTGTTGGAATTCAGGTGCTCATTGCTTTTCTCTCCTTGATTGATATGGGTTATAAAGTCACATGACTAATATCTGGTTCCAAGCAGTCACCTCTCCTGCCTTCACTTGTGGAGTCATTGCAGCGTGAGGTAAACAATTTCAGTTCTGCCCATCACCAGAGGGTGCAGACTGTCCAGGCTGTTCAGCTGCTGCTGCTCTGAACTTTCAGAGAGAAGAGTGAAAATGTTTCTGGGTGGAATGAAAGGATTTCACAGATGCAAAAGATGGGCAGATGATGGAGGGATGGTGGATGATAGAAGGTAACCCCTATAAACAAGATGCTGCTGCAGAAAGAAGTGAAAATCATATCAGCTTCAAAGGCAAAGAAGCAAAAGCATGGGCACAAAGATGAAAGATAAAAACTATCAAACCAGACTAATACACAGCAGGATTTACCTGCAGGGATGGACTGGTGTGTCATGGTGTGTGTGTTCCTGTAACCTGCTGCATGTATGTACTTGTTGGCGTGTTGCATTTAGTGCATTCATCCTGGTTGTTATTGGTGCCATGAGAGGTCTTATCAGCTCTGGACGAGCCAGAGAAATGTACTGTCTTCTTAAAGAGGCATGACAGTGCCGGTCCGATCTCTATCGGCTGTGCTGGGAGCATCGCGCCCTGATAACATCTCTCAGCCGGATGATGTTTGCAGCTCTCTGGAAAATCAGGACCTTTTTATGACTCAGAGGTTGATAAGAAGCTCAGCAGCTGGATAGATGTTCTGAGTGGTCCAATGACGTGTTGGTGAGACTGTGGTCTGTCCTCTCACAGCTGACATGTGGATACGAGGGCTTCAGAGATCATTCTGCTGGAAGTCAGACTCCTCTGTTGGTATCTGCCTCTTGATTAGCTTCTTTGTTCAAACTTTCTCCTCCCTCTGTCTACATTAACTGGCCATTTAGAAAAGAAATGTTACTCCATGAACTTATTGTCATAGCCAATCACATACCCTCAAGGTGTCATCACCCAATGCATGCTGGGAAACATCACCTGACCTCTGGCTGTTTATTTGAAACCAGTTGTACCTGTTGCCTTTTAATCTGTGCTCATCCTCTATCTATTCTATCCATCTGTCCATCCTCAGCGTCTGCCTTTATCTCATCTTTATCTCTTCATCACCTCGCTGTCAGGACTCGCAGAAACATCACGTAGGCATTAACACCGTCATGGCCGCCAACCAGCAGCAACTTCAGCAACTGGAGCAACATGCTGGTAGCTTTGAAGTGGCTTCAAAACAGAGAATGAGATGTGCTGCAACAGTGCACATGCTAATGTAAACCACAGCAGAGGGCAAACACAGCAACCTGAGCAACACTGGAAGGATCTGCAACAGGAAACAGAGACCAAACATTGAGCAACAAAAACAAAAGGCTGGGGCCTTGAAGACCCAGGTTCATGTCCCTGGACTGGCAATGAAAGGGAACATCTGAGCTAGGCCATTAACCCAAATGTTCTATGGCAGTAACTGGTCCTGTAATGGGTGAAATGCAGAGAAAAGGTTAATAAAATATCAGTTATGATTATTATAATTACAACATAGTTATTCTAAGCAGGCTTTCAGAACCGTAGGGCAGACACCATCTGGACCTGAAACCTCATTCGGTCTCTCTAGTTTCTTCTTCACCTGCAGGAGACACACAGGATAGAGGTGGAGACAGAAGAGGTCGACAACAGTTACATGGACACTACAGCAATGCAACTATTGTTCCATTGCTCTAGAGTTCGTAATACTGTTGCATTGCTCTGGTGTCCATGTGACTGTTGTTGCATTGCTCTAGTGTCCATGTGACTGTTGTTGCATTGCTTCAGTGTCCATGTGACTGTTGTTGCATTGCTTCAGTGTCTGTGTGACTGTTGTTGTGTTTCTCTAGTGTCCATGCGATTGTTGCATTGCTCTAGTGTCTGTGTGACTGTTGTTACATTGCTCTAGTGTCGTTGTAACTGTTGTTGCATTGCTCTAATCTTTGTGTGACTGTTGTTGCATTGCTCTGGAGTACGTAATACTGTTCCATTACTCTAGTGTTCATGTGACTGTTGTTGCATTGCTCTAGTGTCCGTGTGATTGTTGTTGCATTGCTGTAGTGTCCGTATAACTGTTGTTGCATTGATCTAGTGTCTGTGTGACTGTTGCATTGCACTAGTGTCCATGTAACTGTTATTGCATTGCTCTAGTGTCCGTGTGACTGTTGTCGAATTGCTCTAGTGTCAGTGTAACTGTTGTTGCATTGCTTCAGTGTATGTGTGACTGTTGTTGCGTTGCTCTATCGTCCATGTGATTGTTGCATTGCTCTAGTGTCTGTATAACTGTTATTGCATTGCTCTAGTGTTCATATGACTGTTGTTGCATTGCTCTAGTGTCCATGTAACTGTTATTGCATTGCTCTAGTGTCCATGTAACTGTTGTTGCATTGCTCTAGTGTCCATGTAACTGTTATTGCATTGCTCTAGTGTTCATGTGACTGTTCTGCATTGCTCTAGTGTCCATGTAACTGTTGTTGCATTGCTCTAGTGTCCATGTAACTGTTATTGCATTGCTCTAGTGTCCATGTAACTGTTGTTGCATTGCTCTAGTGTCCATGTAACTGTTATTGCATTGCTCTAGTGTTCATGTGACTGTTCTGCATTGCTCTAGTGTCCATGTAACTGTTGGTGCATTGCTCTAGTGTCCATGTAACTGTCATTGCATTGCTCTAGTGTCCATGTAACTGTTATTGCATTGCTCTAGTGTCCGTGTAACTGTTGTTGCATTGCTTCAGTGTATGTGTGACTGTTGTTGCATTGCTCTAGTGTCCATGTGATTGTTATTGCATTGCTCTAGTGTCCGTGTAACTGTTGTTGCATTGCTTCAGTGTCTGTGTGACTGTTGTCGCATTGCTCTAGTGTCAGTGTAACTGTTGTTGCATTGCTTCAGTGTATGTGTGACTGTTGTTGCATTGCTCTATCGTCCATGAGATTGTTGCATTGGTCTAGTGTCCGTATAACTGTTGTTGCATTGCTCTAGTGTCCATGTAACTGTTATTGCATTGCTCTAGTGTTCATATGACTGTTGTTGCATTGCTGTAGTGTCCATGTAACTGTTATTGCATTGCTCTAGTGTCCATGTAACTGTTGTTGCATTGCTCTAGTGTCCATGTAAATGTTATTGCATTGCTCTAGTGTTCATGTGACTGTTCTGCATTGCTCTAGTGTCCATGTAACTGTTGTTGCATTGCTCTAGTGTCCGTGTAACTGTTGTTGCATTGCTCTAGTGTCCGTGTAACTGTTGTTGCATTGCTTCAGTGTCTGTGTGACTGTTGTCGCATTGCTCTAGTGTCAGTGTAACTGTTGTTGCATTGCTTCAGTGTATGTGTGACTGTTGTTGCGTTGCTCTATCGTCCATGAGATTGTTGCATTGGTCTAGTGTCCGTATAACTGTTGTTGCATTGCTCTAGTGTCCATGTAACTGTTATTGCATTGCTCTAGTGATCATATGACTGTTGTTGCATTGCTGTAGTGTCCATGTAACTGTTGTTGCATTGCTCTAGTGTCCATGTAAATGTTATTGCATTGCTCTAGTGTTCATGTGACTGTTCTGCATTGCTCTAGTGTCCATGTAACTGTTGTTGCATTGCTCTAGTGTCCGTGTAACTGTTGTTGCATTACTCTAGTGTCCGTGTAACTGTTGTTGCATCGCTCAAGTGTACGTGTGATTGTTGCATTGCTTTAGTGTCCGTGTGACCGTTGTTGCATTGCTCTAGTGTTCATGTGACTGCTGTTGCGTTGCTATAGTGTCCATGTGATTGTTGCATTGCTCTTGTGTCCGTGTAACTGTTGTTGCATTGTTCAAGTGTCCGTGTGATTGTTGCATTGCTCTAGTGTCCATGTAATTGTTATTGCATTGCTCTAGTGTTCATGTGACTGTTGCATTGCTCTAGTGTCCGTGACTGTTGTCGCATTGCTCTAGTGTCAGTGTAACTGTTGTTGCATTGCTTCAGTGTATGTGTGACTGTTGTTGCATTGTTCTAGTGTCCATGTGATTGTTGCATTTCTCTAGTGTCCATGTAACTGTTGTTGCATTGCTCTAGTGTCCATGTAACTGTTATTGCATTGCTCTAGTGTTCATGTGACTGTTCTGCATTGCTCTAGTGTCCATGTAACTGTTGTTGCATTGCTCTAGTGTCCATGTAACTGTTATTGCATTGCTCTAGTGTCCATGTAACTGTTGTTGCATTGCTCTAGTGTCCATGTAACTGTTATTGCATTGCTCTAGTGTTCATGTGACTGTTCTGCATTGCTCTAGTGTCCATGTAACTGTTGGTGCATTGCTCTAGTGTCCATGTAACTGTCATTGCATTGCTCTAGTGTCCATGTAACTGTTATTGCATTGCTCTAGTGTCCGTGTAACTGTTGTTGCATTGCTTCAGTGTATGTGTGACTGTTGTTGCATTGCTCTAGTGTCCATGTGATTGTTATTGCATTGCTCTAGTGTCCGTGTAACTGTTGTTGCATTGCTTCAGTGTCTGTGTGACTGTTGTCGCATTGCTCTAGTGTCAGTGTAACTGTTGTTGCATTGCTTCAGTGTATGTATGACTGTTGTTGCGTTGCTCTATCGTCCATGAGATTGTTGCATTGGTCTAGTGTCCGTATAACTGTTGTTGCATTGCTCTAGTGTCCATGTAACTGTTATTGCATTGCTCTAGTGTTCATATGACTGTTGTTGCATTGCTGTAGTGTCCATGTAACTGTTATTGCATTACTCTAGTGTCCATGTAACTGTTGTTGCATTGCTCTAGTGTCCATGTAAATGTTATTGCATTGCTCTAGTGTTCATGTGACTGTTCTGCATTGCTCTAGTGTCCATGTAACTGTTGTTGCATTGCTCTAGTGTCCGTGTAACTGTTGTTGCATTGCTCTAGTGTCCGTGTAACTGTTGTTGCATTGCTTCAGTGTCTGTGTGACTGTTGTCGCATTGCTCTAGTGTCAGTGTAACTGTTGTTGCATTGCTTCAGTGTATGTGTGACTGTTGTTGCGTTGCTCTATCGTCCATGAGATTGTTGCATTGGTCTAGTGTCCGTATAACTGTTGTTGCATTGCTCTAGTGTCCATGTAACTGTTATTGCATTGCTCTAGTGTTCATATGACTGTTGTTGCATTGCTGTAGTGTCCATGTAACTGTTGTTGCATTGCTCTAGTGTCCGTGTAACTGTTGTTGCATTACTCTAGTGTCCGTGTAACTGTTGTTGCATCGCTCAAATGTACGTGTGATTGTTGCATTGCTTTAGTGTCCGTGTGACCGTTGTTGCATTGCTCTAGTGTTCATGTGACTGCTGTTGCGTTGCTATAGTGTCCATGTGATTGTTGCATTGCTCTTGTGTCCGTGTAACTGTTGTTGCATTGTTCAAGTGTCCGTGTGATTGTTGCATTGCTCTAGTGTCCATGTAATTGTTATTGCATTGCTCTAGTGTTCATGTGACTGTTGCATTGCTCTAGTCTCCGTGACTGTTGTCGCATTGCTCTAGTGTCAGTGTAACTGTTGTTGCATTGCTTCAGTGTATGTGTGACTGTTGTTGCATTGTTCTAGTGTCCATGTGATTGTTGCATTTCTCTAGTGTCCGTGTAACTGTTGTTGCATTGCTCTGGAGTCTGTAATACTGTTCCATTACTCTAGTGTCCATGTGACTGTTGCATTGCTCTAGTGTCCGTAACTGTTGTTGCATTGCTTCAGTGTATGTGTGACTGTTGTTGCATTGTTCTAGTGTCCATGTGATTGTTGCATTTCTCTAGTGTCCGTGTAACAGTTGTTGCATTGCTCTGGAGTCTGTAATACTGTTCCATTACTCTAGTGTCCATGTGACTGTTGCATTGCTCTAGTGTCCGTAACTGTTGTTGCATTGCTCTAGTGTCCATGTTACTGTTGTTGCATTGCTCTAGTGTCCGTGTCACTGTTGTTGCATTGCTCTAGTGTCCGTGTGACTGTTGCATTGCTCTAGTGTCCGCGTGATTGCCAAGATCCCGTCCAGAACGCTGCCAGAAGCTGCATGCCTGGACACTCCATGGAATTCTTGAAGGCCCAAGATGTGAACATTTTGGAGACTGGGAGATGGCGCACCTTTTGATATTAATAAATTGTTTTAATACCTTTTTTACTTTTTAGTGTGGCCGAAAAGAAACCACAGTGGCGGTGGTGGCCCACATCGCCAACGTGACTTACACTCTAGTGTCCATGTGACTGGTTCACTGGTTGTTTTGCTGTCTTGAGAGACTTTATCAGCTGAAAAAATCTCAACTATTTCCACTGGTTCCAGGAGGAACGCAATGCATTTTGATCTGCTAGGAGATACTGAAATGGACCGTCTACAGTTTAGCAGGATTGTCATCCAGAAAGGATTGGGATTTACACCAGCGCATTTGTACTACATTTTTGCCTTTCCTGGGAAGAAGACCTTCGAAGTGATCTTTTCGCACTCACCCCCTCTTTGAGAGCTGTATAAAAGCCTTTGAAAGTCAGCGAAAAGAGAAACCTTACTTAAAGAACATGACAATGACATCACGTATTGGGAGCAGGTATGGACAGAGGACATACAAACTTGGCTGTCCCTTAAATGCAAAGTTTTAAGAGGCATGGAGCTTTGCGACCAAGATGGGATTAGTACCCGGGCAAGGAGCTTCTATGTGCAACTGCGGACAGATGACACTACTGGTAATATTATTCATTTACCCCAAATTATACAACTGGGATCAATTAGGGGATATGTCTTTTATCCTGGTCAACCGAAATCCTGTAGAAAATGCGGCTCTCAGGCACATTTAGCCTCAGAATGTGACATTACTCATAGCAAAAATTGTGACAGCAATGAGCATTCTACCAAAGACTGTACTCTCCCAAAGAAATGTAATTTATGTGCAGTGTTTCCACAGTTACCTTGAAAAACATAATTACTTTTTTGACCTGACACATGACAAAACTTGCCATTCATAATCTACATTGTTTATAAATGTAACTATTAAATTCTTTTCAACATGTTTTATGAACACTGAACCTGATTTTACAGCATTACAGCAGGAAGTGGCTCCTCAAAACTAAACAGTGCATAACACCACATGTAAGCTCTGCTGTCTACTTTTGTTACTTTGGACTAATCTTATGTTGTAATCACACATTAGGAGTGAAACAGCAGAGTGGGGCGGGTAAACCAGTGGTTGTATCTCATTAACAGAAGCTTCTCAAACCTCTTGTCAGAAAGTTTATTTCTTCTAGGCTTGAGCACCAAACCGCCCAGACTGAAAAGACGCTCCACAGGAGCACTTGATGGGGTTGGAGTGTTATACTTCAAGAAAATGTCTTTTATGTTTGAAAACTGATGCAGAATCTAAACGTCATAGGCCGACCTCAGGTAGTCCATTACTTCCTTTTCTGCAGAGTAGGTGTTCTCCTCTGGTTCTGCCTCAAAAGTGAAGAAGTCCATCTCGCCTTGGCTGGCTGATGTGGTGGGCACACCTGCGGGGCCCTGTGCTGCAGGAGCAGTTGTGCTGCATTCTGCTATCAGAAGCTCTTTTACTCGGTCCCTCCTATCTGCATCTCTCAGCCATCGGAGTTTGAATTTTGGACAGCTGGCAGCTGTGAGAAGAGCATCTTTGTCGTCCAGCACACTGGCAAAACAAGTCTGGATAGCCTAAAAAATAGAATTGATATTCTTTTGTCTGTAAGGCCTATTATGTATTATGTTATTGAATTACTTGCAAGCTTTGCCTAATGTGGGACCAACATTATGGATTTAATTTTGTTTTAGGTTACTTACTAACATTTGTATTTGTTTTAATCTTCTTTTACAATGATAATGAATATTCTGTTCCATGTTCATGAATAGTGTGATGCAAGAAATTTGAACTATCTTAAAGATGGAACATACCTGCACTATAGCATCTGGAAGGCCTGCAGTCACCCTGGAGAGGGATCCTTTCACAGCCAGGTCTTCTGCATCAGAACTGGAGTGCTGGAAGTAAAGTCCCATAAGGACAGTCACCTTGTAAAATGTCCAGTGCTGCAGTCAGAGGCTTCATGGCCGTGCAGTACTCATGCAGGAACTGGTACTCTTTGTCTTTGAAGCACTTAACTCTCAGCTTGGTGCGCAGATTATTCAGCTCACTCATGGGGATTTCCGAAATTCTCTTTACAGCATGAAAAAAGGAATTCCACCTTGTGGATGTTGGTACCAGAAGCTTTCTTTTGCTGACTTCCTCCACTGTTTCTGATGCAAGGGTAGATCTACTTGATTTGGTCCAAAGTACTGTGCATTTTGCTGTGCTGCTCCTATACACAGCCTTGCTCTCTGCATTGGTGGTTAAATATTTTACCACATCACTTGTGGAAATTATGTTGATGGTGTGTGAAGCAATGGCTAATGCTATGTAGCTGTTAGCGCTGCACAGGAGGAGGCTACCACAATATAAATAATCTACCGAATTATAGAACAAGACTGATGAACAATGTAAGAGTGATGTTAAGGTCCTAAATAAACTATTTTAGAATTACAAGCGTTGGGTGAATGAGCACTGAAACTCACCTGATACAAAACATACACTGCACAGACGGCTACTTGCAGTCGGTGTCCAGTTAGCCCTCCTAATCACTGAAAGCCATCTCTGACGACATTCTTCTTCCTTCGGTAATCAATAAAAAGATATATCTAGGTCTCCTTTCTTTTTGTCACACCCAACTGCGCTGCACTTTGACAGCATCTCCGACGACCTGTGTGGTTCAGGTACACAGTGCAGGTACTCAATATGGCGGCTAGCGTTTGAATGCAGTGACATCAGCTGACATGTATGGATACGAAATCCCTTTCTAGAGGCATATTGCCCTAGTCTTTGCATATTGGTGTAATCACTTTGTTGTTTAAGAAAACATTGGAGACCTTTATCCTTACTTGGAGTAGACACAAAGATATTGTCAAAGTCCTTTTATTTTCGAATGCAAACAGTTATTGCATCGATAATAGGAAGAGAACAAACCTTTGCTATCCCAGGAAGGAAAATAACGGACAGTCTTGCACTGATCAGGTACTCCTTCCTATACTGTGAAGGGAGAAATCTTCCTCTTTGCATTTTAGGATTAGATCTAGAAAAAGCTTTTGACAGTGTAAGCCATAAATATATAAAAATGACTCTGGATAGATTCGGTTTTAGTGGGGATTTTAGGAAATGGTTGGACATCCTGTATAAAGACTCCGTCAGTAAAATATTGATAAACGGCTCCCTTACTGATGCACTTGATATAAAGTCAGTCAGGGCTGCCCTCTTTCTTCAATTCTCTTTGTTTTGGTTATCGAACCCTTGGCATGTGCTCTTAGACAGGCAGAAAACATAAAAGGCCTTTCCCCCCCAGGTAGTATGGGTGAGATTACTAAATTGAGTTTACATATGGACGACGTAACTCTTCTTTTGTCTGATAATAAGTCCATCAGTGAGACACTACGAATCAGTGAACATTTTTCTTTGGCATCAGGCACAAAAATAAATAAATCAAAGAGTGAAGTACTATACCTTAATTGGAGAGAGCCAAGAGATTTGGGAGGTTTGGCAATTAAAACGGACTCAATAAAAATATTGGGAGTTCAAATCGGGAAAGATATGGAAACAAAAAACATGCAAAAATACCAAAATTACAAGGAAAACTCTTTCAGTGAAAACATAAGTTATTGCATTGGTAGCCCAGCTTGCGCCCACTCTTCCTCCGTCTCGTACAATAATAGCCACTCAGAAAAACAACCTTCTGTTTCAAATGGGGCGGTCAACATGAAGACTAAGTAGGGGAATTATGTATAGACCTTTGGATAAAGGAGATAGGATCAAAGTTACATGGCATGTTCATGACTCCTGTCCTCAAGGTTTGTCTGGCTAACAGAGCTGTACCAATGTGGGCACATTATGCAAGGTTTTGGGTTGAGGGAATGGGTAATGACAGTAAATCTAAATACCCCATACTCCGCAGACAGTCCCATAATTTATGACATGGTTTTAAAAAACTTACAACATGATCTTACTCAGATTCCAGCAGGAAAAATCACGAGAAAAACAACTGAAGAAATACTGTATAATGTACAAAGAATGACACCAGTTGAAAAACTGACAGAAAACTTGTGTAAGATAACATGGAAAATGTGAATTGTAAGGCATTATCAAACCTCCGTAGGGACCTTGTGTTGTACATCAGTGCTTGCTGACTCGGTCCTTTTTAAAGAGGAGGAACTTGACCTTTTTGTGGTGATGATGAGATGACTCGTCATTTGTTTTGGACATGCCCTTATGCTAAGAGGATATGAGCTAGAGGATATGTGCTCTTATGAAAACATGGACTCATGAATTGTATGACTGCCCCTTGTGTTATGAGAAAAGATCATTTGTCTGTTTTGAAAATGATTGTGCAGGAAAAACCTACATTTGTTGGGTGATTGTGAATTGTGTGAAGGACGTGTTAATGAAAAGCGAGAAACATTTTCATTTTTAAGAACTTCAGTGTCCCTGAAACAAGTGTGATTAAGTCTTTAATGAATGTGGCAAAAGAAAACATGGCCAGGGACAAAACTTGTAAAACGAAAAAAGACGCCCTTAAAAAATGGAAGTTTCCAGTAGAATTGGAATTTCTGTGAATTAGATTGTTTTTCCTTTGTCATTGCTGCCCATATTTGCTTGTTGCATTAAGTCTATTCAGGTAAAAACCTTCTTCTTAAACTTGTTTTTCCCTTTTTATGTTTTTTAATAGCCAAAAAGGGTAGCTAGGGAAATGTGTGTGTCTTTGTGTATCTTTATTTATTTACCCTGTTAATTTTTCTGCATTGAACAATAAAAGAATTGAAAACTGAAAAAAATTGTTCTAGTGTCCATGTGACTGTTGTTGTATTGTTTTAGTGTTCCTGCGAGTGTTGCTTCATTCTAGTGTTCGTGTGACTGTCGAGTTGCTCTAGTTGTCGAGTTGCTCTAGTTGTCAAGTTGCTGTAGTTGTCGAGTTGCTGTAGTTGTCGAGTTGCTGTAGTTGTCGAGTTGTTGTAGTTGTTGAGTTGCTCTAGTTGTCGAGTTGCTCTAGTTGTCGAGTTGCTGTAGTAGTCGAGTTACTCTAGTTGTCAAGTTGCTCTAGTTGTCGAGTTGTCGTAGTTGCCACATGACTATTACTGAGTTGCTCCAGTTTCAGAGTTATGCTGCTGTGGGTCTGTCTCTGCTTCTTGTCTCTGTCAGATTAACTCACCTGTCTGTCTTTTCATTGGCTCATATTTCTGTCAGCACCTGATCTCAGACTAAACACTAGTAGCCGTGGTAACACAGGTGAGGCAGGTGGACTCTGACGGTTTAGGTTCAGTCAGGGGTCTGACTTTGAGCAGACGGCTGCAGCTCAGGCCTTCATTCCTCCATACACACACTGAAAGTCAGCAGTTCTGAAACAACACAGACTCTGTACAGAAAGAACCAGAACCAAGAACACAGAACAGGTCCAGGTCTAGATTCAGGACCTAGTGTGGAAAGATCATTATTAAGTCAGTATCGGGATATTGTGAGGCTTAATTTATCCCAGAGGATAACAGCAATGTTCTGCTAGTTTGTTTTTCTTTTTGTTCTTGTACCAGAACCAACTGGTACTGGTCCTGGTACCAGGATATGACTATCAGGACTCAGCTTATTTGAGGTCTGGATCATATTCTCATGTAGAGAAGTAGTAAGACAATAAGTCATTGTTTCATACAAGAACATTTAAACAAAGTCCATTATATGATAGGGACCCAGACCAGGTCCAGGACCAGAATCTGCAGAACCAGAAGCAGGGCTTGGACCAGGACCTGGACCAGGACCAGGACAGGGTGAGATCAGTGAGTGTTTACTGAGTGCAGGCAGCAGCAGCAGCAGCTGGCTCAGTGCTGTTTTGACAGAACAGGAAGTCTTTCTGGTTGAGTGACGAAGAATGAAGCTGGTTTACATTGAAGTTTATCTTTGAAGAGACGAGAACCAGACTGACTGAACGAGTCTGGACCTGAGGGTGAGAGACACTGCTGCACATAAGGAGAGAGAGAGAGAGATTCAAAGAAGAGGGCTCAGATTCAAAGAAGAGGGCTCATCAAAAGCCACAATCACAAAGAGTTGATTAGAACTTGATTATTGAAAAAAATCACAGCAGGGCACACAGGGCAGGTAAGTGACGCTAATGCTGTAGGTGACGTAGTTCCGGGGGAGACGGCAGATTCAAACTAGGCGCGCCCAAACATTTCTACTTTCATTCGATTGTATTTTGTGCCAACTTAATCAAAAAATATTCTTTAAAGTAGGACTATAGTGTCTTTAAAAGGTACACTCTGGAGCACAGCGGGGAGGATTTGGCCAGCCTGACAGATTTTATAGATCGTTGTTACGACAGAATCGTCATGGGGAAACCAAACAACACCTCCACCCCCTCCACCTCATCTAAATCCAAGAGACAGCGAAATGAGGATTCACCTGGAGCTATTTCACCACCGGGGAACGACTCAACAGATGTTCTGATCTCCATAGATAAGAAACTCAGTAGTTTTGATGCGCGTTTGAGTCTGGTAGAAATTCTCCACAAAGAGTTCCAGGCGCTACGTGAATCATTAGAATTCAGCCAGAAGCAGGTGGAAAGTCTGGCTGCAGAAAATGCCGGTCTCAGAGAGACAGTAAAATCCCTCACCGAGGGCTTGACCCGTCTCTCAGATGAAAATAAGAAGATTAAGGAAACGGTGATCGATCTGCAGGCGCGGAGCATGAGAGAGAACCTGGTATTTGCAGGGATTCCAGAGCAGACGGAGGAGGACCCCGAGACCACGGTGAAAAACTTCATCAAAACCCACCTGAAGCTCCCGGAGGAAACGGTGAAAAACATCTCCTTTCACAGAGTCCATCGGCTCGGCGGGAGGAAACCCGGGTCCAGCAGACCAAGACCCATAGTAGCGAAGTTCGTCAGCTTCAAACAGAAGGAGCAGGTGAAGAACCAGGGCCGCGAACTGAAGGGGACCAACTTCGGAGTAAACGACCAATATCCGAGAGAGATTCTGGACCGACGGAGAGTCCTGTTTCCCATCAGAAGGAAATCTATGGCTAATGGCGCTCGCGCTGTCATCGCGGTGGATAAACTGTTATTAATGGACAACTGTACCGCGACCCGGACGTCACTCCGTGGCTCTTCTGATCCCAGGTGCTGTATGTCAATCTCTCCAAATGATCACTCTTAACTCGCCATTATAGATCACTGACAGTAGAACACACTGCTCGTCTCACCACAGCCTCTACATCTAGATCGATGTATTTTTTTCTGTTTTGTTTTTATATTTCACACAAATACTTTTCTCACTTTTCACTATCTTTCACGCTTTCACTGTTAATTGTAATCCAGCTCGTAATATCAGCAGCGCACGCGGCCGGTCGAAAAACCGTCAGGACGCACAGCCGCACCATACATGATAAATATAAACACTCGCGTTTTATGTATGAGAGAACACGCATTAAGGTACATATACGGACATTTAACATACGGACAAACGCGCGCAATCAGGCTGCATGCAAACACGCGCGAACACGCAAGAGGGGCGCACAAAGACACACGCGTCAGTAACACGCATGAAGCATTAAACCGTTCACAATAACCATGTTAAAAATCGTCTGTTGGAATGTACATGGAGCCGGTTCCAGGGAGAAGAGGTTGAAGATCTTTAATAAATTACAGGAGCTGCAGGCTGACATTGTCTTACTACAAGAGACTCATTTAACAAACTCAACCATAGACCTTCTTCAAACAGCTCAGTTTCCTCATGTTTACTCAGCTTGTTACAATTCTAGGCAAAGAGGAGTAGCTACTCTTATTAATAAGAGACTAAATTTTGACATAGATAGCACAGTAGTGGATCCGGAAGGCAGATTTCTGATAACTTTATTATCTATTTGTAATATCAAATTATGTATTACCAATGTGTACGGCCCCAATGCAGATGATCCCTCCTTTTTCCACTCCCTGTTTGCTACACTCCAGAATTATTCAGATAACAGAATAGTGCTAGCTGGTGATTTTAATGTAGTCTTGACTGAACAAGATCGCTGCAGCACATCAGGTAGTCATCGAGTCTGGCAGTCGTCAGAAACTATCAAACAGTACATGAAGGATTTTGGTCTTTGCGATGCTTGGCGCTCTCACCATCCTAAACTAAGAGAATACACCTTCTTCTCTTCAGTTCACCACTCCTTCTCTAGAATAGATTATATATTAAATAGTAACTCACTAATGGGCGACATTTCAGAGACTCAGATACATCCAATCAGCATTAGCGATCACGCACCAGTTTCATTCACTCTGAGAAACAAAAATAATAAACCGATTGGTAAAAGCTGGAGATTCAACACCTCTTTATTGAAAGATCCTGAGTTCATTGATTATTTTAAAAAAGAATGGTCAATTTATATAGAAAAAAATGACATGCCTGAAACTTCAGCGTGTCTCCTATGGGAAGCAGGAAAAGCAGTAATGCGAGGGAAAATAATTTCCTTCTCCTCACATAAGAAGAAGAAGGAAACAGCAAGAGTTTTAGAATTAGAACTCAGGATTAAATCATTGGAGGAGGCTTACCGCATTTCCCCCGAAGAGCACACAATGAATAATATAAGGAAAACTAAATTGCAGCTTAAAGAAATTATAGATAAAAAAACACAGTTTTTAGTGCAAAGACTTCGCTTGGAGAACTTTGAACACAGTAACAAATCTGGAAAGTTTTTAGCAAATCAACTAAAAACAAACAAGGAGAAAACAACAATCTCCTCTGTTAAAGATCAAGGCGGAAACATCAGCCATGACCCAGACAAGATAAATGACACGTTTAGAAGCTTCTATAAAACATTATATGAATCACAGATTAATCCAACAGATGAACATATTGAACAATTTTTAAACAACATTAATCTACCAAAACTAAAAAATGAAAATAAAATAAATTTAGATGCACCTATTACTGTAGATGAACTCCACGAAGCTCTCCAACATATGCCCAACAATAAAGCCCCGGGTCCAGATGGTTACTCAGCAGAATTTTACAAGGAATTCTGGACAACGCTAGCTCCTACATTTTATAATATGTTGTTAGAAATACAGGAAAAACAAAAAATACCGCAAAATATGAACTTAGCTAATATAACACTATTGCTAAAACCAGGCAAAGACCCCACACTTCCATCCAGTTACCGTCCCATATCTTTAATAAATGTAGACCTGAAAATAATTAGTAAAGCTCTTGCCAGAAGGATAGAAAAAATAACCCCTCTTATAATACATCCGGACCAGACAGGTTTTATAAAAGGTCGACATTCATCTACTAACACACGTAGACTAATTAACCTCATTGATTACTCTACTTTACATAATCTAGAATCCACAATCATTTCTCTAGATGCAGAAAAAGCCTTCGACAGGGTAAACTGGAAGTTTCTATTTGCAACACTAGACAAATTTGGGTTTGGACCTTCTTTCATAGAGTGGATTAAAATATTATATAATAACCCAAATGCATGTGTGAAAACCAACGATCAAACTTCTCCAAGCTTCCGCTTACAGAGAGGCACCAGACAGGGCTGTCCACTCTCCCCCTCACTTTTTGCCATTTTCATAGAGCCGTTAGCAGCTGCTATTAGACAAAATATAGAAATTAAAGGAATCCAGGGCAAAAATATAGAACATAAAATAAGTCTTTATGCAGATGATGTATTACTCTTCCTTCAGAACTCACAAACATCACTCTCTCAGACAATCACGGTTATTAATAAGTTCTCATCAATATCTGATTATTCTATTAACTGGTCTAAGACTACAGCCATGTCCATCAACTGTGACCTACAAAACATCCCTAATATCAAAATACAGACAGGAAACATTAGATATTTAGGTATAAATATTTCCCCCAGATTATCAGATTTAACAAAATTAAACTATGTTCAGCTACTAAAAACAATAGAAGATGATCTCTTACGGTGGAGGCGCTTACCCATCTCAATAATGGGGAGAGTTGCCACCATTAAGATGATGATCCTACCTAAAGTTAATTATTTATTTTCAATGATACCCACTAAACCCTCCACCAGTTGGTTTAAATCTCTGGACTCTTTCATATCCAAGTTTCTTTGGAAAAACAAGCCGTCACGTATCAGTCTTAAAACCTTACAGCAGACTAAAGATAGAGGAGGACTGGACCTACCAAACTTTAATAACTACTTTATAGCTAACAGGCTGCAGTACATCTCCAAGTGGCTCAAACCCAGTTATCTGGATGAGCCGTGGCTAGATGTGGAGCAGGCTTTGTGTGAGGACTTAGTCATCTCTGACCTGCCGTTCATCAGCTCAACCATTAAACCATATAAGTGCTTTAAAAGCCTTAACATCCGTTTTTCCTTAATGGCTTGGTGGGAATTCTGTAAGATAACCAGGTCTTCCCTCTTTCCATGTAGACTTACACCCATCTGGAACAACCCTGACATCCTGCAGAACAAAAAGATGATAAACTTCACTCAATGGAAGACTAAAGGAATACAACAGTTAGGACAGATAATAGAAAATGGAAACTTTGTATCTTTCAACACAATTGTCTCACAGTATGGAATCAACAGCAATAAATTCTTAGAGTACCACCAACTAAAATCAATTATATGTAAGAAGTATACCCCTGTACAGTTAGACTTGCAGCTTCCTGTCAGAATAGCAGAATTCCTGAATCATAATACTCCAAAATTATTATCAAAAATATATAGATTACTTGCAAAGCTAGAAGACAGGATATCTCTCCCGACTTCAAAATGGGAAGATGATTTATCTAATAACTTTGATCAGAAAAGATGGTCGCAAATATGTTTAAACACGTTTAAAATGACTCAGAATTCAAATATACAACTAATACAATTCAAAATTCTCCATAGAACTCATTATACAGGACACAGGATGTTCAGGATGGGCCTTTCACCATCAGATATCTGCCCACACTGCTCTGAGAACACCTCTGATAGCTACATCCATGCGCTGTGGTCCTGCACACCTGTCCAAAGGTTCTGGATTAAGGTGTGTGAAGATCTCTCAAAATGGTTTAAAACTAGTTTTCCTGCAAACCCCACACTTTGCCTACTGGGCGACCTGGGTGACACCAACATAGGAATACACTCCATAAACTTGGTCCTCGCAGTCTTATGCATCGCAAAGAAAACTATTCTTGTGAACTGGAAAGATAAGAATAATTTGTCTGTCCAGCAGTTTAGAAATCTCCTGTTAGATCACATCAGCATTGAGACAATGTCTGCCTCCTCCAGGAACCAGTCAGATGACTTTCATTCCCTCTGGTCCCCTGTGACTGGCTACATCACTTAATGTAGGTGGAGGATTGCGGCTTCGCTGGGATGGGGGCGGATGTGGGTGGGGGGTCCCTGGTGGCTTCAGGTCTCCGGTTGTCTCCTGGGTGGGGATCTAGGCTGCTCCGCTGCTGGGTCGGCTGGGGGTTCCGGTCTGGGCGGGCGGCATTGGGTGGGCCCCGGGGTGGGGCTGCCTCGTGGCGGTGGGGGGTGGCTGCCGGGGTGCCTGGGTCGGTGTCCGTCGGCCCCTGGCCGGGTGGCCGGTCGGGCCCGGGGTGGGCCGGGTGGGGGCCCCGGGCTCTGGGGCGTCGGGTCTCCCCCCGCTCCTGGGGGTGGGGGGTCTGCCGCTGCTGGGGGGGGCTGGGCCCGTCCGGATGTGCCGTGCCGGGGGTTGGTCCGTGCCCTGGTGCTTGGTCGCAGCCCCGGAACCTGGGTGGGGGTGTGTTTGTGTGTGGGTGTGTGTGTGTGTGTGTCTGTGGGTATGCTGGTGTGTGGGTGGGTTGTAGAGGGACGTGTGTGCCGTATGTGTGTGTGGGTGTGTATGAAGGTCTGGGTGTGTGCGTGTATGTGTGTGTGTGAGTAGTGTGCGGGTGTGTGTGTGGAGGTCTATGTGGGATGTGGGTGTGTGTGAAGGTATGTATATATGAGTGTGTGCACGTGGAGGTCGAGGTGTGTGTGGAGGAGTGAAGGAGTGGGTGGAGGCGTGAGTATGTATGGAGGTGCTTGTGTGTATATGCAGGTATGTATGTGAGTGTGTGTGTAGTGGTGTATGTGTATGGAGGGGTATGAGAGTGTGTGTGTATGTGGGCACCGGTGTGTGTGTTTATAGGTATGTGCGTGACGTGTGTGTGTGGAGGTATGTGCACGTATTGAGGTGTTGGTATATAGAGGTGTGTGAGAGTGTGTGTGAGTGGCTGGGGAGAAAAAAAAAAAAAAAAAAAAAAAAAAAAAAAAAAAAGGGAGTGTGTGCGCTTGCAGGGGGTTAGGACGTGTCCTCTGGGGGGCGCCCTTGCTGGGTGTTGGGGGCGGGGGCCTGGGGTTCCCTTCCTTCGCCTCGCCCCCCTCCCACTCAGAAAGAGGAAAGTGGCCCCTTGGGCTGGTGGCTGGCCCCTGGGGGGGTTCGTGGCGTGCCTGGGTTGGGGTGCCTGCTCTGGGCCTGTGACGCCCTTCGGGGCCGGCGGGGGACGGGGGCGCCCTAAGCCACTGGCGGGTCGTCTTCCAGGGGGGAGGCTTACCCCCCTCTGGACCTACATCTCCTGACCCCTCCCCTCCCCACTCTTCACTACATACACAGGTAGGGCCGTGGGGGGTGTGCTTGTTGCGCTGGGCGGGGCAGGGGGGGTCATCATAGTGGCCCCGTTGCTTCGCCGAGCGGCAGCATGCCTCCCAGCTTTTAATTCCACTTAGTCACTGAGCACAAATAACATTTGCAACATACAAACACGTTTTGGGGGGTGGAACATGCGAGGTCAGGTGGGTGGGACTGCTCAGGTGGCCCCACCCCCTCCTCAATGCAGTTACTGCCCCCCAATTTTAACCCTCTTTTTTTAATTGCAAACAGCACATAATATATTCCCTCACTAGTGGGGGAGGGAGGGGCGATGGGGTCTTCAAGCGCCCCTGTCTCCATGGATGGCCCGGGGGCGGGGTGGGCCGGGTGGCCTGTCGCGTTGGCCCGGGGCGTGGGCGGGCTGTCCCGGGGGGTTTGGCTGCTGGCCCTGGGGGGAAGGTGCTGTTTTGGGGGTGGGGAGTGGGGGACTGGGGCGGGGTGGGGGGGGTGGGGGCCTGGCTCGTGTCTCCTCGCCTCCTGGCTGGGGCTGTCCCCCCGCGGCGTGGGGTGGCGGGAGGATGGTGGTGGGGGGATGGTGTTTGTTTGTGTGTGTGTGTGTATGTGGGGGGGGGGGGGGGGGAGAGTGGTGTGTGTGTGGGGGGATGGGTGGTGGAGGGATGGTGTGTGTGTGTGGGAGGGTGGGGTGTGTGGAGGTGGATGTGTGGTGTGTGGGAGGGGGGGTGGTGTGGGTGTGGGAGGATGAATGGTGGAGGGATGATGTATGTGGGGGAGGATGGGGTATGTGTGGGAGAATGTATGGTGCAGGGAGGGGGAGTGTGTGGGAGGATGGATGGTGGAAGAATGGTGTGTGTGCAGGAGGATGGATGGTGTATGGGAGGGAGGATGGTGTGTGTGTGGGGGAGTGGTGTATGTTTGGGAGAGTGGGTGATGGAGGGGTGGTGTGTGTGTGTGTGGGAGGATGGGGTACGTGAAGGTGGATGTTTGGTGTAGGAGAGGGAGGACGGTGTATGTGTAGGAGAATGATGTATGTGTGGGAGGATGGGTAGTGGAAGGATGGTGTGTGTGTGTGTGTGTGGGAGGTGTGAAGGTGGAGGATGGTGTATGTGTGGGAGGATGAGTGGTGGAGGGATGATGTGTGTGTGGGAGGATGGGGTAGGTGTGGGAGAGTGTATGGTGGAAGGATGGTGAGTGTGTGGGAGGATGGATGGTGGAAGGATGGTGTGTGTGTGGAAGGATGGATGGTGGAAGGATGGTGTGTGTGTGTGGGAGGACAGAGTATGTAAGGGTTGGATGGTGTATGTGTGGGAGGATGAATGGAGGAGTGGAAGGAGAGTGTGTGTGTTTGTGTGTGTTGGTCTGGGGGGGGGGGCAGGACTGGTTCTCGGGGTGTGCGGCTGGGCGCTGGGGTGTGGGGCTGGCCTCTGGCGGTGGCCGTCTGGGCGGGCCGGGTCCCCCCGGGTGGCGTGCTGGCCCTTGGCCTGTGGGGGTGTGGGGTGTCCCTGCGCTCCTGGGCCCGGGCCCTCTGCCCCGTCTGTCCCGGGCGGCCGGTGCCCGGGGGGGTCGGGGACTGCTGGCCTCGGCCTGCCGGGGCCGGTGCCCTGTGTCCGCGGGGCGGCTCCTGCTGGGGTCTCCTGCTGCTGCCTTCCTGGGCGGGCGAGTGGTCGTCTCTGTGGACCGGTCGGGATCTGTTGCCTGCGGGGGGGCTGGTGGCCTGGGTCTCGGGACCGCTGGCCTGACTCTGGCCTCTGTTCAAGTGAGGTGGCATCTGCATGATCACTCTGCATGGTCACTCCTTCCTGAACGTCTCCACACAGTCTTTGCGTCGCCATGTGGCCGAGTTCTCCAGCATATCCACACAGGTTTCTCTGCGCGTGTTCTTGAATACAGCAGTTTCACTTATATCTATTATCATATTTTTTTTTCTTTTTTTTTTTATTATTTCTGTTCTTATTATTATTATTACTCTTACTCTTATTATTATTACTACTACTATTATTATTATTACTATTATTGTGATTATTATTATTGTTACTATTATCAACTAGTTGTGTAATGACCTACTGGCCAGGATGATCTTAGCTATATATGTTGCAAGTAGTATGGATTACATGGTTTTCTGTATAATGTTTTAAGTCCCCACCCGCACTCCCCACACCCTTTCTGTCCCTCTCTCTCCCCTCCCTCTTCTCTCTACTTTCTTTTCTATCTCTCTCTCTCTCTGTCCCCTCCGGTCGAGTCCAGCATTAAGAGTCTGATTTAATAAAGTTTTTCATGTCATCAAGAGGGACTTTATACATGTAGTATAAATCCCTGCTTGATAGAGTAAAATTGCCCAGCACCAGACAGCAGCCAGACAATCATTCTGTTTGCAACGATGCTGGACAAGACAAGTTAAAAAAAAAAAAAAAAAAAAAAAAAAAAAGGAGAGAGAGAGAGAGAGAGAGAGAGAGACATAATCTGGAAGTCCAGTCAATGAACCAGAACTGTTTCTGGGTTGTGACTGAGTTATTACTGCTCTGAATCAAACAGGCTGAACCGGGTCGGTTCCAGAACAGGTCTGACCCTCTAGGATCAGGTTCCAGGTCCTTGTTGTACCCAACAGCTGGACTGGACCAAAGTGTCCTGGAAGTGTTGGTTCAAAATCTGACAGTCTGGAGCTGGTCCTGAACCTTATCCAATTATTTAGTCTTTGCAGCATTTGGCTCTTCTTCTGTGGTGCAAACACATGAAGCAGTTCAGTCCTTCAGCAGAAGGCGCTGCCTGGACCTGGACCTGGTTTCTGTAGCAAACAGATTAAAGATGTAATCCAGATCCAGTAAACAGTGATGGAAACATTTAGCAGATTAGAGACATGGGGGATCAGATCGGCCAGATCCGGTTTCACTTCATTGCCAAACACAAACATCAGAGCAGAAGAAGAGTCGCACCATCAAAGCCAAAAGGTGCTGCTCAGGTCTGTGTGGGCCTGAAGTCCAGCTGGTCAGACCTGAGGAGGCCAGAACCTCATCGGTTCGGTTTCGTCAGCTGTGGCGGGGTCAGAATCTCAGTTCTGCTGTGCTTCTGTTTTTCTGGTTTTTAAACTGGGTTCTGAGGTGAATAAATCTGTTTATCTCCATGTTTACAACCTAAACCCATCTTTCTTTTACCCCACCCTTACCTTAACCTGCACCTAACAACCCCCAACAGCTCCAACCGTGGAGGATTATAAAGTTGGCTCCTACTAAATGTTACAACTAAATCCTCTAATCCTTTACCATCATTAGCACGCTTCATGTCTTCTCTGTTTTTTGTGTATTTCTGTTACAGCACCATCTAGAGGTCTGGCTGATGTACAGGACTAAAAACTAGAGTAAAAACTAGATCGGTGGTTGAGTCTCCATGTAGGTGTAGAGTGAAAATCTTTTTCACATTTGAAATCTTTTCATGGAAACAGAAAGAGCACTGTAAAATTTCATCTGAACCATCAGAAACATGGTGACACATAACACCTGTAGCTTCTTTATTTGGTTGAAATCAATTATTTAAATGAAATAAACTTTTTAACTTTTAATCACAGCATTTCTGGCTGCGAACCAGGAGGAAACACTGGCCAGTCAATGTAGACATCATTATAGACCCATCAGATAGGATCATTGCAGTAATCTGATTACTCCCACATACTGATTTTGATGGTCTTGTAAACAGGCTAAGTGTGATTTTGTTACATAGATATCTGTATTTAAATCGATACTGAATCGGATTTAATCAAACTGATATCCAGCCCTATAAACATTGCTTTGTTGAAGGCAACAATTATGTTTTTCACTTTGTTTGTGTTCAAGATGAGGGGGTTGTTTCCTTTCCAGCTCACAAACTGACCGATCAGTTCTCTCTTCTCAGCTTCTGGTCCATCACTGATCCTCCCTACAGCTGCAGAGTAATCAGAGTATTTCTGCAGATGACAGGACTCAGAGTTGGACTGGACGTTTGGGGTGTACAGTGTGAAGAGAAGTGGTGAGAGTACAGACCCTGGTGGTGCTCCAGGTCTGCTGACCAGCATCTCAGACACACAACCTTTCAGTCTCACAAACTGTGCTCTGTTTGTTAGCTATTCATAAATCCATCAATTTATGGAGCTCCTCACATAACAGAGCAGCACGTAAGAAGCCAAAGAACATGATCCTCAAAGTGCTGCCTGACTGGTCGAGATGAGACTGGGTTCTCTGAAGTAGGTAGATGAAGACTGCGGGTTTTCTTTAGTATGACGAAGCAGGATTAACATACCCCGGATTTATCTCTGTTACCTGGTTGACTTACCCAGACATTTAGGATATAGATAAGTGGTACAACAAAGCTGGTTATGAACTCGATAATTCAACCCAGGGTTTTCCATTTTAATCCGTGCACGCTCACATAAAAGGGGCAGAGTTTGCAGCTCCTGACCAGTGACAGACATGGACAACCTCTGCAGCTACTTCACCATGGAGGAGCCGACAATTATTCTAGAGGAACTATGGAGAATTAAACACATCATCCTGGTCAAAAACAAAACTGTTGCCACAGCAACAGTCAGGAAAAAATGCTGGCAGAAAACCGCTTAACTTTGTGAGATTATTTAATTTTAATTCATGGGACAATTTAAGGAAAATCACTCTGATCACTTTGTTACAGCTCAGTTTTTCTTAGGCTCAGTACCCCCCATGAGCCTGTTTTGTCTCAATTCAATTCAATTCAGTTAATGTCAATTCAGTTCAATTCAATTCAATCCAATTCAGTTAAATTCAATTCAATTCAATTCAATTAATGTCAATTCAGTTCAATTCAATTCAATTCAATTCAATTAATGTCAATTCAGTTCAATTCAATTCAATTCAATTCAATTCAATTCAATTAATGTCAATTCAGTTCAATTCAATTCAATCTAATTCAGTTAAATTCAATTCAATTCAATTCAATTCAATTCAACTCAATTCAGTTCAATTCAATTAATGTCAATTCAGTTCAATTCAATTCAATCCAATTCAGTTAAATTCAATTCAATTCAATTCAACTCAATTCAGTTCAATTCAATTAATGTCAATTCAGTTCAATTCAATTCAATTCAATTCAATTCAATCCAATTCAGTTAAATTCAATTCAATTCAGTTAAGCTTTATTTGTATAGTGCCACATCACAAAGTCATTTCAAGACATATAGATCAAATAAAATGGTAAATGGTAAATGTTCTGTATTTATAAAATGATTTTCTGTACCTGGAATGATTCCCAAAGTGCTTTACATCATACATCACATTCACCCATTCACACACACATTCACACGGAAGCTGCCATGCAAGGCGCTCAACCATGACCCACCAGGAGCATTTTGGGGTTTGCGTCTTGCTCAGGGACACCTTGACATGAGCTTGACAGGCTGAGGATCGAACCGGCAACCCTCAGGCTACAACACAACCACTCTACCCACTGAGCCATGGCCATGGCAGCTTCCATTAGGCACAAGGTGTCCACCGTGTGTGCTAATGTGGGCGAATTGCAGTGCACACCCTGCAGCTGTTTCCGGGTTGACGATGGTCATTAATGGCCTTACGAAAGATGGATGTTTTCAGTTTAAGTGAACTTTATTTACATATCTTGCAAAACACACCGAAATTCTTCCTCTACTCTTAACCCATCACTAGTTACACTAGGAGCAGTGGGCCGCCAGATCCACGCCCGGTGATAGTCGGGGTCTAAGGGCCTTGCTCAGTTTTTACCGTTTTTGGTTTTGACCTTAGTTGCCAGCAGGGCTCGAACCCAGGTTTTCCAGTACTTGTAATGGGTCCTGAAAGGTGTTGATTTCAAGCCAAAAACTCACTTTAGGACGTTCATGATGTGAAATGTTAGGACAACTGGTCTGTAGTCACCTGGTTCAGGTGGTTGGGATTTAGATTGGTTTTAGATTGGAAGAGTTGGATGCAGATGGCAGATCGTTCAAAAAACTTTATCACCATCTCAAGATGAGCTCCATGACCTGTTCAAAACCCGACTGCTGCCTCTGCTGGTCTGAACCAGGCTGTACTGCAGTGGGTTGGGCCAGTTCTGCAAGACAGAACCAAATCCTTCCAGCCTCCACCTGCACGTGTCATCCAGGAATCCACAGGTATGATGGGACATTTGTTCTCTCCTTATAGCTCTGAAAGCTGGAGGAAGATGAAGTGCCATGTGACTTAGGTGTCATTGTGTTTGTTCAGCAGAAACTGCTGACTGTCAGATCTCACCTGAGATCTCTGACTCACTTGTTTATAATGAAGCACCTGATCTGACCCCAGATCTGCCTGCCTGTTGATGTACCACTGCACCTGTCTGTCAGGTGCGTCTCTATAAATTAATGGTTTTCTGTATGTGTGTTCATGTTGAATCAAAGTGTCTAACACACACAGACACACCATTGGTGCTAATCCAGGTGTGTAAGTTACCTGTGATCAGCTTCAGGTGTCTTACCTGCCATCACATGATGGATGTTGTTTCTCTGTCCTCTTCACTGATCCACAGCAGGAATGTCAGCTATGCTAGCTACGTTAACATCCCAGCACCATGCTGCTCGCTCACTCATTCACACACCTCAGGTCACATGACTGACTGCAGCCTCTCTGCAAGAACATACATGGACACACCTGTCTCTCACCTGTGAAGGTTACAGTCTGTAAGGTCAGTGTGATTCTGCAAAGTCATCATGTTTACTGTCAGCACACGATGAGTCATAGTCAGGACCATGCCAACACTTGGGTCAGCATCTTCAGGCAGAGAACAAAAACTCATCAACAAAATGTGACCCCTGGTGGGCATGACAACAACTGCATGTGAAGAGTCAACATGGTGTGCACTGAAGCAATGACGTGATAGAGGTAATAAATTTTAACCTCTTCATCACAGATCCTACAGTACAGGAAGCAGCATGCGATCCTACGGTCCAGAAGATGTTTGCAGCCATCAGGAAGCAGCTATGCTAGCATGTAGCATAGCAACATGACGGGAGAAACTCAGCTAAAAGACTCCACCAAGCATCGGCCTCCAAACCAAACACAGTTCAAACCTCAGCAGTTCAAACCATGAGAACATCTCTGTCCACTTTAGAGCTTCTGATCATTTCTCCACACAAACCAGGAGTCACATGACAGCAGAGACTCTGCTGGTTCCAGAGACGTCTGTCTCATCACGGTGGGACAGAAACTCTGGAGCTAGCAGCCAGAACCAGAAACCAGGTCTTACTGTTGCTGTTTGTGGTGAAAAGTTTGATTCCAGCTCTAAAAACTCTGCTAACGTGTTCTCCTACGACTCTGACTTTGTTTGACATGAACCATGAAGGTCCTGCTGGTTTCCATGGAGATGAAGGAGGTTTTATAGAGAAGGATTCTCTCCTCCTATCATAGACTATCTTGGGCTTCTCTTTCTGGATCCTTATGGTGTTTCTAAGGTGAATGTGGGGCTATCCATGGATCCTCCTGACTGACCATTAATGAAGGTGTCCATCATCATCATCATCATCATCATCATCATCATCATCATCATCATCGGCCGATGGCTTCCTGAGATATTTACCTCTATTAAACACCTAGAAACATGCTCAGGTTCACTTTTACCTTCTACTGTAGCACAGTTCCTCCTCAGATATTACTTTACTCATTCCTATGAATACTTTACTCATTGGTAGGACTACTTAATTAATATCCTGGACTATTTTATTAATTCCTAAGACTTCTTCACTAATTCCTAGAACAGTTTAATGTATTCCTAGTATACTGAATGACTTCAAATGAATCTCTTGCTAATTTCTGCGATTAATTTACTAATTCCTTAATTAATTACACTGCTATCCACTTTTCAGTTTCAGTTTTCACTGAAAGTAATGTGGTTTTCTTTTAGAAGGAGATTTAGAAGCACTTTTCTCACTGTGTTCCCGGTGAATTTACCTGCTACATTAACACATATCTTTATTCTGACACTGCTGTGGTAATCTCACATGTCTCAGCTTTCTGTAGAGACCAAGATTACACACACAGCCCCGGTAGATGGGAAGATATACTTCACTTATTTTGGGTATATGTCATTTTAGATGGGATTCAAGCCTCATGAAGAAAGAGACAAGTACCCGGAGAGAACCCCATTCATCACAGGGACAACATGCAAACTCCACACAGAAAGCCTTATCATTATATGATAAAAACTGTCCCATTAATGTAATTAATAAGTTATAAATATAAAACTTGCCCATGGTTGACCCAGGGATTACAAAATGCTTGTTAAAAGAAAAATTCTATTAATAGAAAATGTATTAAATTAAAAACAAAAGAGTTATAAAAAATAGATATAAAACAAGTTAACAGAAATAATAAGACCTGGTAAAAAATACATTATAGAAACATGTTAAATAGGAATAAGAATGATAATTAAATATGTCTGGGACATATTAACAAGCTAATAAAAGAAAATGGTAACCATGGTGATATTTATGACATGAATAAGGACGTTAATAGAATTAATGGCTTTTTTGTGAATGTGGGACCAGAGTGGGCAGCAAATATTTCAGGCCAAGGAGGAGACGCCATGTCTGGAGCACGGATGAAGAGTAATCCTCCCTCCATCTTTCGCTCAGCTGTGGATGAGCTGGAGGTTAAATCAGCTGATAAAAACGGTAATAACTCATTCTCTACAGATGGCAACGGTACTGATTTGGCATCGGTTAAGAAAGTTATCGATGGCATCTTAAAACCATTAACTTACATCTGCAAGTTATCTTTCAAAATAAAACCAAACCAGCTCACTTCAACAGAAAATATAAAAGTAAAACATTATTCAAGCAAGGAAATAAACGTTTAAATAAACCACCAACCAGTGTCACTCCCACAATTTTCAAATATCCTGGAAAACATTTTGACAACAGATTAGAAAACGTCCTAAATTAATATGAAATGCTGAACCAGAGTCGGTACAGATTCATCACTCGCACTGATGGAGGCATCAGAAGAAATAAGAAAGTAGTTTAAGAAAACATGCAGTTGGTACATTTATAGACTTTAAGGAAGTATTGATAAATCCATTAATACTCATTAAGAACCTGCAGCTGTGCGGCATCTGGACGAGTTATCTGTCTGAGAGACGACCGTCTGTATGGAGACTGCTGGGGTCCCCCAGGGGTCAATACTGGGTCCTAAATTATTTATATATGAATGACATTTTTCTTTAAGTCTTTAAATTATTTAAATGAAAACTGTTAATTGATTATACTAATATATTATATTCTGGAAATGATTATGACATAATTAATATTATAAATAATGAACTACATAAATTTAAATATGGATGGATAGTAAATAATTATAACTGATAATAGAGAAAACTAAAGTAATAATAGTTTGGCATTATAAAAAGGAAGATAATAAATATATAAAAATGTATAATGTAATATATTGGAAATGTAAAGGAAATTAAAGTTCTGGGTGTGATACTAGATGATAAACTCCCCACATCAACACACACAAAACAAAAAAGCAAAAAATATCACAGTCATAAATAAAATAATTCAGCTTTTAGATTTTTTTAGATTTTTAGATTACAGTTACCTCCATATTCTGTATATCTCGTTAGTTCTTTCATATTTCACCTACTGTATAAGATCTGGGGAAACAAATATAAAAATGCTTTGTACTCACTGTCAATACTGCAAAAAAAAGGGCGGTCGGTATTTTACACAGTGCTGGGTTGATCATACAAGTTCTCTGTGTTTACAGTCAAACTTAAACTTAGGGTCAGAGAGCATTTACTACCACTCAACATCCAAAATGTTTTCAGCCAGAGAGTCATAATTCACAGGGAATGCAGTATTCAAAATACGCTTGGTGAGAAGCAGAAGGAAAAGTTTTCGTGTGTCTGTGTGTTTTGTGTGTGTGGGTTAAAGTGTGGAATGAGCTGGAGGACAAACAAAGACCAAATATACTTTTATTTACATCATCATTTAAGGACACGATCATCCAAAAGTGTAAAAATGAGGGGAACTGATTTTCATTGGTCATGTTGTTATTATTATTAATATTATTATTATTATTATTGAATACATAAGTATTGTTTCTATTATTGATTATGAAAATAATATTATAACTATTATTGTTCATATTAATCCAGAACGTTGGATATATGAGGCAGTTAATGGTGTGTGGCTACGGGGGCGGGACTGAACAAGCGCTGGCTTCTCCCCACTCACATTTGAACAAAGACGCATTTTATTTTATTTTATTTGTTCAAATAAATGTTTTAAATAAAATTGAAAAAAAGAGAAAAGCATGTCTAGGAAAAGTTTGGTCTGGTCTACTGAGGTCAGTTCTCTGACTGTAAGTAATCATAACATTTACTCAGTTACTGCCTTCTCTACAGATCTGAGCTTCCTTGTCTGAACTTTATGTTAAGAACTTTATTCTTCATTCTTTCCTCTCTTCTTCTCAGATCACATTCGGACCTGAAAACCTGATTCAGGATTTTCTGGTAAACTGAAGGATGGACTGATCCAATGTTGGTTCTGACTATCCGAGTGCCATCAGTGTTCAATATCTCACGGATTCAGGCTGAACATCTCAACCATGAGAACTGGATCGATCCAGAACAATGTTTCAGGCCCTTCAGTCTGGTTCTGGTTTGATCCAGCAGCATTCTGGACTGCATCTGATCCAGACTCATCTGTTCTATAACAAAGCTGCAGCACTGAATGTTGTTTATGTTTCTTCTTTGATGGTTTTCTTCCTGTAACATCTGGATTCTCCGATCCTCCATGTGACCTTTGGTGTGACATCATGTCACAACTGTTCAGCAACCCCTCTGTCAGATGAGCAGGTTATCTGTTGATGTCAATTTATGATACGTTCTCTTTGAAGGATGTCTTCAAAGAAGAAAAATCTCTTTCTGATCAGATAATCAACCCTGTGATCGGCTGACTGTTAGTAAACAACAAGGAGGAAGGATGGGGGCGAGATGGCAACATAGGGGCCCCATATAACTATAAAAGAAGAGATAAACTTCTGTTAGAACCACAGAAGAAGAGAAGAAGTCCTATTTGAACCACAGAAGAAGAGATGAAGTCCTATTACAACCACAGAACAAGAGATAATCTTCTGTTAGAACCACAGAAGAAAAGATAAAGTCCTGTTAGAACCACAGAAGAAAAGATAAAGTCCTGTTTGAACCACAGAAGAAGAGATGAAGTCCTATTACAACCACAGAACAAGAGATAATCTTCTGTTAGAACCACAGACGAAGAGATAAAGTCCTGTTAGAACCACAGAAGAAAAGATAAAGTCCTGTTAGAACCACAGAAGAAAAGATAAAGTCCTGTTTGAACCACAGAAGAAAAGATGAAGTTCTGTTAGAACCACAGAAGAAAAGATAAAGTCCTGTTATAACCACAGAAGAAAAGATAAAGTCCTGTTAGAACCACAGAAGAAAAGATAAAGTCCTGTTAGAACCACGGAAGAAAAGATAAAGTCCTGTTAGAACCACAGAAAAAGAGATAAAGTCCTGTTAGAACCACAGAAGATAGGATAAACTTCTGTGAGAACCACAGAAGAAGAGATGAAGTCCTGTTAGAACCATAGAAGGAATGAGGTCCTGTTAGTACCAAGGTCCGAAGCACGGCCTGTTCAATTCTTGTGGAGCAAAGCCACCCCTTGGCTCATGAGTTCCTGACACTTCCATCGACACTGCAGGTACATCCTACCAAGATTCAGCACCAGCAGATATTATTTTGTCCCTGCAGCCATGGCCCTGATGAGTAAGCTGAAAAAGTAGCTCTTCTGTTTTTTTATATATATATATATATATATATGTATAGTCCTTTTAGGTATTTATTGACTGATTGTTTTTACTGCTTACTGTACAACAAATTACTCTCACAGGATAATTAACTTCTGTTAGAATCGCAGTAGAAGCGATTTCGTCTTTTTAGAACCCTAGAAGAAGAAATAAAGGACTGTTATAACAACAGAAGAAGTCATGTAAAAACCATAGCAGAAGAGGCGAAGGACGCTGTTGTGTTGTCCTCAGACAAACTGAGAGACAGTTGTGTTGTCCACAGATAGACAGAAGGACGGTCATGTTGTCCTCAGATGGACAGAGAGACAATCGTTTTGTTCTCAGACGTACAGAGAGACAGTCGTGTTGTCCTCAGACGGACAGAGAGACAGTCGTGTTGTTCTCAGACGTACAGAGAGACAGTCGTGTTGTCCTCAGACGGACAGAGAGACGGTCGTGCTGTTCTCAGACGGACAGAGAGACGGTCGTGCTGTCCTCAGACGGACAGAGAGACGGTTGTGTTGTCCTCAGACGGAATGAGAGATGGTTGTGTTGTCCTCAGATGGACAGAGGGACGGTCGTGTTGTCCTCAGACGGACAGAGAGACGGTCGTGCTGTCCTCAGACGGACAGAGAGATAGGACGGTCGTGTTGTCCTCAGACGGACAGAGAGACGGTCGTGCTGTCCTCAGACGGACAGAGAGATAGGACGGTCGTGTTGTCTACAGATGGACAGAGGGAAGGTTATGTTGTTCTCAGATGGACAGATAGACGGTCGTGTTATCCTCAGACAGACAGAGAGACGGGACAGTCGTGTTATCCTCAGACGGACAGAAGGATGGTTGTGCTGTTCTCAGACGGACGGAGAGATGGTTGTGCTGTCCTCAGACGGACAGAGAGATGGTCGTGCTGTCCTCAGACGGACAGAGAGACGGTTGTGTTGTCCTCAGACGGGCCGAGAGACGGTCGTGTTGTCCTCAGACAGACAGAGAGACGGGACAGTCCAGTCATGTTGTCCTCAGACTGACAGAGAGATGGTCGTGCTGTCCTCAGACGGACAGAGGGACGGCCGTGCTGTCCTCAGACGGACAGAGAGACGGAACAGTCGTGTTGTCCTCAGACGGACAGAGGGACGGTTATATTGTTCTCAGATGGACAGAAGGACTGTTGTGTTGTCCACAGACGGACAGAGAGACGGTCGTGTTGTCCTCAGACGGACAGAGAGACAGACGTGTTGTCCTCAGACGGACAGAGGGACGGTCGTGTTGTCCTCAGATGGACAGAGGGACGGTTGTGTTGTCCTCAGATGGACAGAGGGACGGCCGTGCTGTCCTCAGACGGACAGAGAGACGGGACAGTCGTGTTGTCCTCAGACGGACAGAGAGATGGTTGTGCTGTCCTCAGATGGACAGAGAGACGGTCGTGCTGTCCTCAGACGGACAGAGAGATGGTTGTGTTGTCCTCAGACGGACAGAGGGATGGTCGTGCTGTCCTTAGACGGACAGAGAGTTGGTTGTGTTGTCCTCAGACGGACAGAGACGGGACGGTCGTGTTGTCCTCAGACGGACAGAGGGACGTTATATTGTTCTCAGATGGACAGAGAGACGGTCGTGTTGTCCTCAGACAGAGAGACGGGAAAGTCGTGTTGTCCTCAGATGGACAGAGAGAGGGTTGTGCTGTCCTCAGACGGACCCAGAGATGGTCATGCTGTCCTCAGACGGACAGAGAGACGGTCATGCTGTACTCAGACGGACAGAGAGATGGGACGGTCGTGTTGTCCTCAGACGGACAGAGGGACGGTTATATTGTTCTCAGATGGACAGAAGGATGGTCGTGTTGTTCACAGACGGACAGAGAGATGGTCGTGTTGTCCTCAGACGGACAGAGGGATGGTCGTTTTTCCTCAGATAGACAGAGGGATGGTCGTGTTGTCCCCAGATGGACAGAGAGACAGTCGTGTTGTCCTCAGACAGACAGAGGGATGGTTGTGTTGTCCTCAGACGGATAGAGAGACTGTCGTGCTGTCCTCAGACGGACAGAGAGATGGGACGGTCATGTTGTCCTCAGACGGACAGAGAGACGGTTGTGTCTTTGGAGTTAATGAGCCAGTGGAAACACACAACAAGCACAGTGTTTGATCTAAACAGGGTGGACGGTTGCCCAGGTAACCTGAGAAGCTGGGACACACCTGGATGCCTCACCTGTCCTCGTCCTGTTGTCTGTAAACAAAGTGAAGCTGTCACTTTCTCCTGCACCTGAACCTGGACTGTTTCTCAGTGGAACAGTATTTGGGGTTGTTTGGAGTACAGGCCGCCTCCCATGATACATTGCAGCAACTATCCGGTGTCCAAGCAAGACTAGGACTCAGGAGAGTCTTCTACAAGCTGTCTTCTGTTCCTCTGTGTTTCCTGAAAGGACTGGTTCCTGATTCTTGTTTTCCTTCCTAGTAAATCAATCTAAACTTTATTTAAACTGGAGTTTCAGTCTTTCAGACATGAGACCAGAGGAACCAGGGAGCTGAGTCCAGACTGAATCCTGCAGACATTAGCTGGTTCAGGAGGATCACTGTGGACCAGGTCTGACATTTCAGTTGGTCCTGAACTATTCAAGACTTCACAGACCAGCAGCAAAGTCAACATACACAAATAAAAGTATCTCAATATTACAGTAAATACACGAGAAAAAAGGCCTGAGGAAGTATATAGACAAAGTCAGCACTGCATCCGGTTTCTGGTTCCTGGTTCCTGGCCCGAATCCAGGCTGTTCGCTGGTGTTTCTTCACAGGAAACAGGTAAAAACGCATTTCCTGTTCGCATGTGTTCTCGTCTTAGTGATTTTAAGTCAATAAAGACAGAGCCTCGGCATATTTCAGCTGATTGCTCAACTTTCTGACTAGCAGAAGCAGTTACAAGCATGCGCATGTGAAAAGGGTCTATCAGATCTAACATTCAACACGGGTTAAAATTAATATATGTGTTTCTACTCCAACACACCTGATTCAAATTAATGATCTTCGTCCAGTTCTTTGCAGCCTGTTAATGAGCCAGTCATTGAATTCAGGTGTTAAAGTGGGTTATATCTAAAACATGCAGGGCAGGGGGTCCCGAGGACCGGGATTGGGAAACACTGGTCTAGGCTAAAGGCCGGCTGTGATGCTACCCACCATACTCCACATACAGCCCAATAAAAACAGATATTTTTCCCTCAGAATCAAACTTTTATGATGGCAGAATTTTATCTTCTGATTTTATCAGGAGTATAAAAAACGTGTCTCAGGCTGCAGTCAGAAAACTACAATACGATGAAAGAGACAAGCTTTAATATTTGGGGTGGATGCTGCTTCACCCTGACACTGAAGAAAGAAGGTAAACAGGAGGAGATGAAAAGGTGGAGAGGAGGTGAGCAGGTGGCCTTTAAGCACTGAGACAGAACAAGAGGGCATTAGGAGGATGAGGAGAGACCTGAAGGAGGTGAGAGTGAAGATGAAAGCCGAGAGGAGGAAAAACCCAGAGAAAGGACAGACTTCATTTCTGAGGATTTACACCTGAACAACAGGTGAGTAAATCTTCCACCTCAGCGGTTCCTGATGCTGGGACAGATTCTGTTGTATGAAACGGATGATGTCCAGGAGACATGTACAAACAACAGATGGACATTCAAAGATGGACAATAGAGGGACAAATATGGACAGACACAAAGAACCTCAGAAATGATGTGGTCCTCATAAGGATGGCTGGTCCCACCAAGGCCAGAGAAGGTCCTAATACATCCAAAAAGCCAGAACACACACACACACACACACACACACACACACACAAACAAACACACACACACACACACACACACACACACACACAAACACACACACACACAGGCTGAGATGAAAGGAGCAGCATGATGGAGGTGAAGAGTCCGGGACACCAGCTGCTTCCCTGATCTAACATCACTTAGACTCTGAGATATACAGACTCTCCATCATCATCATCATCATCATCATCATCATCATCATCAGTCCATTCACACACACACACACACCTACACAGACACAAACACACAGACACACAGACACACACACACACACACACACACACACACACACACACACACACACACACACACAGAGATAGAGAGAGAGAGAAACTATAGAGGTGGACCATGTTCTGATCCACTGTTTTAATAAGGAAGTCCCCTGGTCCTGGTCCTGGTCCTGGCTCTGGTTCTGCTTCTGATCTGGACTGATCAGACATTACATCCACAGTCCAGCTCATCCAACATGCAGATGTGTTACATAAACTTGGTATAAATAAAGTAAGATTCCTCTCTGGGCTGCTGGAGTGTTGTTGTCCTGGAAAACCAGGAATTCCTGGATCAGGAATCTCTGTTGTACATTAACGTGATTGTATCTGAGGTTCTGTGAGCAGCCTGCAGGGAAACAGACACAAGTCTTGTTTTACACTTGTCAGCTGATTTATTTTCTTTCTGCTCCTTTTCATTTGTGTTGTTTTCTGATTATCATTTATTTGTTTTTGTTTGAACTTATAAAGAATAAATTAAATAAGTCATACTATCAAAAACAGGAAAATCTGAAAATAATCCTGGACATAAAAAATACAGATGAAAGTATAACTAACTGTAAAGTTTCCAGACTTGATTCAGTTTAAATCTGTGAAAATCACAGCTAGAAATAAATAATCTGTGTATCAAGGCTAAAATGATGATGAATCTGGTCTCCAGTGGGCAGAAATGATCTCCCGTAACAACGCCTAATCTAGCATCATCTTCATCCCACCCCGTTGCTGAGGTCTCCCGTAACAACGCCTAATCTAGCATCATCTTCATCCCACCCCACCTCTGAGGTCTCCCGTAACAACGCCTAATCAAGCATCATCTTCATCTCTTCTCTGAGGTCTCCCCTAACGACGGCTGATCTAGCATCGTCTTCATCTCTTCTCTGAGGTCTCCCCTAACGACGGCTGATCCAGCATCGTCTTCATCTCTTCTCTGAGGTCTCCCCTAACGACGGCTGATCCAGCATCGTCTTCATCTCTTCTCTGAGGTCTCCCCTAACGACGGCTGATCTAGCATCGTCTTCATTTCTTCTCTGAGGTCTCCCCTAACGACGGCTGATCCAGCATCGTCTTCATCTCTTCTCTGAGGTCTCCCCTAACGACGGCTGATCCAGCGTCATTTTCATCTCTTCTCTGAGGTCTCCCCTAACGACGGCTGATCCAGCGTCATTTTCATCTCTTCTCTGAGGTCTCCCCTAACGACGGCTGATCCAGCATCGTCTTCATCTCTTCTCTGAGGTCTCCCCTAACGACGGCTGATCCAGCATCGTCTTCATCTCTTCTCTGAGGTCTCCCCTAACGATGGCTGATCCAGCATCGTCTTCATCTCTTCTCTGAGGTCTCCCCTAACGATGGCTGATCCAGCATCGTCTTCATCTCTTCTCTGAGGTCTCCCCTAACGATGGCTGATCCAGCGTCGTCTTCATCTCTTCTCTGAGGTCTCCCCTAACGACGGCTGATCTAGCATCGTCTTCATCTCTTCTCTGAGGTCTCCCCTAACGACGGCTGATCCAGCATCGTCTTCATCTCTTCTCTGAGGTCTCCCCTAACGACGGCTGATCCAGCGTCATTTTCATCTCTTCTCTGAGGTCTCCCCTAACGACGGCTGATCCAGCATCGTCTTCATCTCTTCTCTGAGGTCTCCCCTAACGACGGATGATCCAGCATCGTCTTCATCTCTTCTCTGAGGTCTCCCCTAACGATGGCTGATCCAGCATCGTCTTCATCTCTTCTCTGAGGTCTCCCCTAACGACGGCTGATCCAGCGTCATTTTCATCTCTTCTCTGAGGTCTCCCCTAACGACGGCTGATCCAGCGTCGTCTTCATCTCTTCTCTGAGGTCTCCCCTAACGATGGCTGATCCAGCATCGTCTTCATCTCTTCTCTGAGGTCTCCCCTAACAACGGCTGATCCAGCGTCGTCTTCATCTCTTCTCTGAGGTCTCCCCTAACGACGGCTGATCCAGCATCGTCTTCATCTCTTCTCTGAGGTCTCCCCTAACGACGGCTGATCCAGCGTCGTCTTCATCTCTTCTCTGAGGTCTCCCCTAACGACGGCTGATCTAGCATCGTCTTCATCTCTTCTCTGAGGTCTCCCCTAACGACGGCTGATCTAGCATCGTCTTCATCTCTTCTCTGAGGTCTCCCCTAACGACGGCTGATCCAGCGTCGTCTTCATCTCTTCTCTGAGGTCTCCCCTAACGACGGCTGATCCAGCATCGTCTTCATCTCTTCTCTGAGGTCTCCCCTAACGACGGCTGATCTAGCATCGTCTTCATCTCTTCTCTGAGGTCTCCCCTAACGACGGCTGATCTAGCATCGTCTTCATCTCTTCTCTGAGGTCTCCCCTAATGACGTCTGATCCAGCATCGTCTTCATCTCTTCTCTGAGGTCTCCCCTACTGTGTGTTTTACTGTTTTACACAGTAGTTAATAACTAGCATAGAACCACATGATAGACCTGTTCTCTGACACACAGGAGCATTTATAGATGTAAAACTGAGCTTTGATGTAAAGCATCAGCTGAGAGAAGAAACTGCTGACAGACATCAATGACAGGCTGAATGTGCAGGTGACTGTTGCATCTTAATACGTAGAAAATAAACTTTATTTACACTGAAAAAGCTGCTCCAGCTATACCTAAAAGAAACAGCATTGGGCAGCATTGCTTTAAAATCCCCTGGTGTGTTAAACATGAACATAAAATAACAAATGCTTCTTTTAAACTAGATTTTACACTATTAAATGTGTTAAAACTGTAGTTTAAAACTGTACAGTTTTAAAACATTTAATAAACATTCTTTGTCTATTTATTTATTCATTAGAATCCTAACTTAACCACTTTAGTTTAAATTCTGATGGAACTGCGTGTGTTGATCACAGCTTCAGTTCCAGTTCTGGAGCTATCTGACACACACACACACACACACACACACACACACACACACACACACACACACACACACACACACACACACACACACACACACACACACACACACACTAACACATCACACACACACATATATATATCCAAAACTGAATATTAAAAATGGTTCTTTGACTATTTAATAAGAATACATTAAAGCTCTTTTAGAATCACTTTTCAGACCTTTAATCTTAGTAAAAGAACAAAAAACAACAAAAAAGGATTTCCTCTTTAAAATGCATCTATTGTTTCATGTTGAGATAAGGTGGAGAAACGCTGCCTTTATAAAGAATTTTCCGGTATAGGAGAACTTGTCTATGAAACTCTGATAACTTCATAGGAAAGTTGAACATCCCAAATTCACAAAAAATTTAATTCCACCAAAGTTGTCAAAAACTGAGAGAAATATAAGTAAAAACTGTCCCATTTTTAAATAAGTGGCTAGTTTGATGGTACTGTTCTTTGATCCGAAGTCAGCCATATTTAGACCTCCTTCCTCAAATGATTTCACTACATCATTCTTCCTGATATAATAATGTGTACTTAACCAAATAAAATTAAAATGAATTTGATTTATTTCTTTAATACCAGATATATGGAGACATTATGAAGGTAAATTAGTCCACAGGCCTTCAATTAGTTAATAAAATACAGCCAAAGAAGTCTTTTTGAAGCCAGTTATTTAAGATCTTTTTGAATTTTTGCATATTCTCGTATTTTTATTATTAAAATGATTATTCTGGAGGCTTTAGAGAATAATAAAATCTCAGACAACACTGTGGGAATCTGTGAGATGTTTTTAAAAACAGCATCGTATCATCAGCCAGTTAAACCAGCAGAGTTCCCATCACACTTAAAGCTGAATATTTTGGTTTCATAAATATTGCTGATAATTCAGCAACGGTGATAAAAATAAAAGAAGAAGTTGAACCATTGAACCGTTGTTTTCTCCCAAAAGTCAAAGAAAGAACAATAAACGTTCAGTTTCTAAACTTTTCTCCAAATACAAAATGTTGTAAAGCTTTTAAAATGTTCGGCCAGATGAAAAGTCCAGAATCATCTTCAGTTAAATGACTGTCATCTAACAGCAGCTGGAGTCTCACGGATAATCGTGAACGACACCATGTTTGTGTTTGCAGACGATGGATGGAGAAGAGCTGTCTATGAAGAGTGACTGGTCCACAGGTAAACCTTCAGACTTGGACCTGGACCCTGAGACTCAGGTAAACCTCTAGACTTGGACCTGGACCCTCAGACTCAAATAAACCTCTAGACTTGGACCTGGCCCCTCAGACTCAGGTAAACCTCCAGATTTGGACCTGGACCCTCAGACTCAAGTAAACCTCTAGACTTGGACCTGGACCCTCAGACTCAGGTAAACCTCCCGACTTGGACCTGGACCCTGGGACTCAGGTAAACCTCCAGACTTGGACCTGGACCCTGGGACTCAGGTAAACCTCCAGACTTGGACCTGGACCCTGGGACTCAGGTAAACCTCCAGACTTGGACCTGGACCCTCAGACTCAGGTAAACCTCCAGACTTGGACCTGGACCCTCAGACTCAGGTAAACCTCCAGACTTGGACCTGGACCCTTAGACTCAGTGAGACAAGTGAAACAGAGATTTGAGGATGTTTGGTCTTTTCATCTTTAAAGCAGTTTTCCTGGGAGAAAGCTCATTTTTCTTCATCATCAGAACCGAAACCATCTCTGATTGGTTCTTCCAGGTCATGTGTTCACTTTTATTTGATCAAAGTAATTAAAATGCTCTTTTTCTGGGTGCAACATGTATAATTCGGCTTGTGGTCACTATAGTGTTTCATTTTATATGAAAATATTTCAATGTTTTTATTTTTTTATTGTTTATTTTTTTAAAGAGAATCAGATCATTGCCGTTGATCAGTTTTTAAACATTCTGATGATCTGCATTGATCAGATGGGATCATGTTCCCACAGCGCTGTAACAGAAGAAGCTCACCTGCAGCTGCTTTCAGTTTATCTGAAGCAGTTTCTGTTGACGCTGACAAGCCCTGGCAACCTGGACGTGGTTTGTGTTTCTGAAGCAGCTAAAACCAGCAGAAGCATCAGTTTGATCACAGACTGGATCCAAACAGAAACTCCGGACACATCCTGATGTTTTCAGTGTGGAGAAAGATCCAGAAGCAGTAGAAGGCTGCAGCCAGTCAGAGCAGAACTGTAGCAGGGCAGATGTTTTGTTCAGCTGCTGTCATCATTAGAAAGATGATGATACTCCCAGTGGAAAGTCTGTTATTAAAGAAATTGGCTTCTTTTAACAGGCTTTATTAGCCAACTGCAGCAGAGGTAGAAACACTACATGGTATCTGGCCTAACCACCTACAGGAGATAACTGCCCTCTAGTGGATGGAGGGAGAAATTACTCCTATCATCGCAACATGTCTGCCTTTCTCAGGAGGACCATTTCTGTGTCTTTGATTTACTACTCTTTATGGACTTAAATTATACATCTACGGTGAAATGGCTAAAAGAATGACTAAAAGCTCCAGAATCATTATGGTATTTCATTCCACACAACATATTGAAAAACGCTGGAGGTCTTCAATTCTTATTGACATGTAATTATAAATCTCAAAGTTACCTGTTAAGATGTCAGAATTTTATCAACAAGCATTGTTAGCATGGACACTGTGCTATTCACATAACTTTTCTCCACATAAATCTATAATCTGGAACAACGAATTCATCAGTAAAAGGAACAAATTGGATTGTTAAAAATAGGCTTTATTTAAAAACGTATTTAATTCCAGTGGCCAGCTACTCATCTATAAGGATTTTCTGGAAGAACAAGCATTTCCCATCCAATTTTAAAGACTTTTGAAATAATGAAAAGCTACAAACCCCGAGTGTAGCACTCTTTATATAAACAGTATTGACATCTTAAGCAAATAAACATAGAACATTTCTATAATGCTGGGAAAATAACACAGAGGGAAATTCTTCTTGGATGCTAGCTTTGGGAAAAAAAACTGGCATAAAACTTGGCTTGTTCTTTTTAAACTCTGTATCTCAAACAAAAGCAGAGAATTACACTTAAAGATACACAACATAAGCCCGTCTAACACATATATCTGAAGATTTGGTGACACTAGTAACAAATGCACCTTTTGTAAAACTGAACCTGAAAGTGTAACTCGCTTGTTTTATGGTTTCCAACACAGTAATACGTTTTGAAACGAACTTGAGAATACAGTACAAAACAACTCATAAAATCAACACAGAAAGGAAGAACATCATTATTTATTCTGAATCCAAAGAAAAAAAATGATGCACTGTTGTCAATCTTTATATTTTATTAGAAAAACTCCACATTCATAAAAGTAACTTTCAAAATTCATCTCCAGTATTTAAGCTGTTTTTGACTGAAGTTGATTATTACTTTAAGTCTCTAAAACTGAAATAAGGAATGTATAACAATAATTTAGATTAATTCAGAGGTTTTCAACCAATAAACTGTCACAAATACTGTTAATATTATAAATAGAAAAATTATTAAGAAGTCACGCCATTTTTGTCTTTAATTTATATTTATTTATATTTGTTTAGTATTTATACTTTATTTTATTTTATACTTTATTTTTCCTCTTTAGTCCTTTTCTTTCCAGGAGGAGGCCTCGGGGGAGAGCCAGGACACGCTGGACGGACTACATCTCTTGGCTGGTCTGGGAACGCCTCGGGATCCCCCGGATGAGCTGGTGAATGTGGCCGGGGAGAAGGAAGTCTGGGTTTCCCTGCTTATTCGAGGAAAAACGGTCAAAAATGCAGAGAAGCCCCTTCAGAAGATGCCACCTTTACCTACACAGATATGTCCTCAGGAACACTGGTCCAGACAGCAGGTACCTCCCCAAAACATGCATTATTTCAGCAAACCAGAGCCAACCAGACCGCCTCAAAACATGAATCCTTTTGGCAGTCTGGTGCCAGCACAGGTCCAGAGACCAGAGACAACCAGACCGCCTCAAAACATGAATCCTTTTGGCAATCTGGTGCCAGCACAGGTCCAGAGACCAGAGACAACCAGACCGCCTCAAAACATGAATCCTTTTGGCAATCTGGTGCCAAGACAGGTCCAGAGACCAGAGCCAACCAGACCGCCTCAAAACATGAATCCTTTTGGCAATCTGGTGCCAGCACAGGTCCACAGACCAGAGCCAACCAGACCGCCTCAAAACATGAATCCTTTTGGCAATCTGGTGCCAGTACAGGTCCAGAGACCAGAGACAACCAGACCGCCTCAAAACATGAATCCTTTTGGCAATCTGGTGCCAAGACAGGTCCAGAGACCAGAGCCAACCAGACCGCCTCAAAACATGAATCCTTTTGGCAATCTGGTGCCAGCACAGGTCCAGAGACCAGAGCCAACCAGACCGCCTCAAAACATGAATCCTTTTGGCAATCTGGTGCCAAGACAGGTTCAAAGACCTGAGCCAACCACAACCAGACCTTTTCAAACCATAGATTCCCACCGCATGCCGGAGGCTACACAGAACGGCCAACGTATAATACTGAAGGCGAAAAGAAGACAAAACCTCTAATTTATCATCTGTTCTGGGAAATTGTACTTAATTCTGTACTACAAAACAAATGTAGCTTGAAAGTACAAAAAAACAAAAGAAAACATATTTATTTAGTTTAGTTTAGATAAAACTTGCTGAGCCCTTTGGGCAGGTTTCCTAATGGAAATCAAAAGTTTACAGCAGCAGTTCAGCACCAGAAATACAGAATAAAGCAAACAAAATAAAACAAAAGTTCCAAATACAACAACAGTTTTACAACGAAAGTGTTGCACTTTCATAGCCAAGAAAGATTTTTGTACTGGTTGATGCTAAGGGACTTGGCCGAGTTTTCTCCCGTTTAAAACCCAACAACCACCCTTTTAGATCCCATTCCCACAACACTTTTAAAACCATTTTATGGTTTCTTTGAGCTGTTAAAGATTGTAAATTACTCTCCAAAAAATGTTTTTCCATCTTGCTTCAAAACAGCAGCCAGATGAAGGCAACTCCTAAAGAAGAGTAATTTGGCAAGTAAATTTCAGAGATTTATTCTTTTTATTAAATAATTATTAAGAGAATCTTTGAGTTGGAACTCTCAATATGTAACCACAGTCTCTGACACCAATCATTCATATGCTGCATCTTAGCACTAAGTTAATATTTGGGAAGTCCAGACCACCCTGTTCGGGAAGGAGGCGTAGTGCACCAGTTTCAGACATGGTCTCTCATCTGTCCATATAAAGAAAGAAAATCATCCATTTAATTAATTGATTACCTTACTAGAAAAAGGCAGAATGTTCATTTTCATCCAAGGGCATTCCAACTCTAAAAATCCAATCTAATATCAAACACCATGTTCAGGAATAAGAGTGTCCACATGTGCACCAGGACATTGTAGGCTGCAGTTCAATGATCGACTTTGTAGTCGTCGCAGACCTGCAGCTGCATTTCTTTTAAATAAATGATTAACCAAATAAAAAAATAAAAACTAGTACTGGCCAGTTTTAACTATTACTAAGGTTCCAAAATAAAAAAGTGTTTAGGTTAGGTTGTCCAATGTAAGACCTCTGATGCTGACTTTTTGTCTAACTGACCTCTGCAGGGCTTCGATCAGAAAGCACGTGAACCCTCAGTGAAGTTTATATTGTTTACTGTAGAACTGTATGGATACAGCAGCGTCTTCTGGGTAGAGAGCAGTTTCTGAAAATATATAACAAGAAAAAAGGACTGATTTATCAGTGTGTACTGTTGTAAATTACATACAGTGTCCTAAAGGAACATTTCATCAGTCACAATTAAGTCACACAAACTCAGTTAGCTAAAGGATGCTAAATCCTGATCATGCTAATGGGCCGAATGGGCATTTTAAAGAGTGCAAACATACACAGGAGTGAGACAGCACTAGCATAAAGGGTAAGTTACATTTACTCATTCATTCTGCATCAGTATAAACACAACTTAAATCGTCACTTAAATTATATATATATATATATATATATATATATATATATATATATATATATATATATATATATATATATATATATATATAGTGGGCTGTTTTTGGATCGTAGATTTGTAAAGGGGATAAAACAGGAAGTTAACCGAGATCCAAGTGTTGGGGTTAGCGGAACTGCTGAAAAGAACAAGCAAAAGTTAAATCACAAATTATACACGAAACCCGCCAAGTAAACCCTTTCAAATACAACAAACAAAACGGTGCTCTTAACTTGGCGTGATAATTGGTAAAAGGGCAGCAGTCCCAATAAACTAAGTGTAAACACAATCAACACATATGGCCTAATCTAGCCCAACACAACACATATAAACTTTAACACAAAATGAACAAAGTGGCAGAACACAAAAAGGAAGTGCTGCCAGCACGCCACCATAAGTCTGCCCAGATGGTTGAAGGTGAGGGGAAGCAGCACCCGCAGTCTAGCTTCACCCTCCAAATGTGAGGGGAGGCAGCCCACACGGCCCAGCCTCTCCCTCCCGAATGATCCCTGCAACCGTCCTTTATTTCCTGGATTCTACTGAGCTGCAAGGTGATTGGCTGGTTGTAGAGTCAATCAGCGGGAAGAAGATTGATGGGCATCTGATCTAGCCAGTCCGAAGAGACATCAAGGCCCGGTCTTTTCATGTTTAATGCGCCCCAGCTGTCAGCAATAATCCACTGTCTCACGTCCCTAGGGACGTAACAGCAGCAAAACAAGGTGAGCTGGCAGAAAACAGCTGACCGAGTCAATGCGTGAGTAGTAGTATTTATCTCGACTGTTGCACTTATTAAACATTTGTATCTCTGCTTCATTGTATCTTGGCATTAAATTCTCAAAAAATATTTCTTAATTTGGTGTTTTGTAATTGTTTATGCACTCCAACCCTGCTGGAATGTTCCTGATTGCAGGCAGATTGTTCTTGTTGTGTCTGATCACATCCTACAGGAACAGTTATAAGGAAGAGTTGCTCTCTTTTCCCTTGCATACTGTACTAATGCACAAGCATCACGGTCATCAAATGTGCTGTAGACCATAATGTCTGATGTTTCCCCATATATCTAAATCCAGATGTCATTTCAGTCACTGTTCCTATTGAAACATCAGATAGTTAGTTAAGATACCATCTTAATTCATGGATCGGAAATTTCCGATCCGTTAATGATGTCTACAACGTTGGCGAGGCATCGTTTATGCGTCCCAATGAGACACGCCTCCATTCAGGAAATCCGTTGTGCAGTTTGCAGCTGGTTAGCATTGAGCAGCACTCAGGTTAGCGAACTTTTTCATTCAACATGTCCGCAGTGTGGAAATATTTTTAAGTTGAAACCCCCAAAGCAAGACAGCGACATACAATGTTTGCATGGCATTTATTTCTTTATGTCTTTGTTAGACACTGGGGAGGCAATGGGTCACTCAAAATGATGAATATGGTGGCATATTGTGACTGCTCTTCCATCTTGTGCATCAGCGGGTTGTCAGAATGTTCATTATCAGCTGCATTCAGTGGCTGAGTCGGACATCACTCTCCTCTCATTGTGGCAATATTGTGGAGAATGACACATGCCACAATAATGTCACATGCCCTATCTGGGGCGAGTCTGAGCCTATGAAAGCACTGGAAGCGGGCCTTAAGCATCAATAATTATCTCTACCCTGGCTCAAGCCCTGCAGTGAGCCAAGTTGTAACGATGCTGCGGGCCGGGCTCAGGATCAGGGTAATGGGTCAGCAAATAAGGCTGGCAGTGGTACCTGCTGTCACCCAGCAGGTAACCATCAAACTCTCCTATAATACACGATACAATATTACATTTTTTAGTTGTGACAGATCCAACAAAATATTGATTTTAATGTATATTAAAGGGTAACTCCAGAGCTTAGTGTACACTCAGGAAAGACCCGAGAGTCGTGCACAAACCCAGGCCACCTTGCTTCCACATTACTGTTTATGTGGGCTGCATCACATCTTCAATATTTTCTGACTTTGCGTACAAATGGGTGTATTTCAACATTAAAAATCTTGATTTAAAAACACAATAAAATTTTAACAGCTCCATGGTGACGTATAATAATAATAATAATAATGATAATAATAATAATAATAGAACTAGCTTTGATGCTGCCTAGCAACGGAAAGGGGGCGTGTGGCTCCCCCTGTTGCTAGGCAGGGTCAGCAGGTCAAACTAGCTTTGATGCTGCCTAGCAACAGAAAGGGGGCGTGTGGTTCCCCCTGTTGCTAGGCAGAATGTTGGTTTTCAAATCAAAGGACAGAAGCCTTGTGAATCACAAGGGATATGATGACATCATGTGTCACATGACTCAGCACTATAAAAGGCCACCTAGCTCCATTCCATTCAGTTCAGTTTTTGTCCAGAGCAGAACTTACAGGTAAGCATTGTGGAGATTAGTTTTAATCTTTTAGTACGATCTTACTAACCACAGCATCCAGATTTATTACAAATCATCACATCCTTTAACACAAAAACACGTGGAAGGATTTAACAAGTTACCGTCAATACTGTCACAAGTTATTTTAGAAACTCTAAACCCATCAAGAAAGCAAAATGTGTGCTGGTAGCTTAAATGCTTCTCGTCTACACAACCTGACAAAGAGCCGAAGAGCTGCCACCTTTCGTAACCAACGGACTGGGGCATCGCACCAAAATCTGGGACACAATGGTCGCAGGATGGCACCACTTGAATTCAACCAGCATTTCCGTGACCTACAAGCTCAGGTCACTAATCTAAAGAATAAGCTGAAGCAGAAAAATAAATTTATCAGATTGGAGAAGAAAAAAAGGGTTGATTCGGAAGGCAAGTTTAGCTACCAAGAGAGGTTGATCACGGCACTGAAAAAGAATTTGAGAGGTCTGGTAATTAAGAACAAGCACTTTGAAGAGAAACTAAAACTGGAGAAAGAGATGATGGAGGTATTGCTCTCCAAAGTTGATCCAGACCTGAGGCAGAGGGTGGAATTTCACAGAAATTCACTATCTAATTTGCAAAAATCTCAGAACAACTTCGATCAGGACATGTTTTCTGATGAATATTTTAGGATGTTGGTAAATTTCAAGTTTACTGACGATATTCCTGAGGTCTCTGATCCCGAGAATCAGAGGCCTCAGTTCCCCAAAGAAACGTGGTGTCAAAAGAAGGAGCGTTTGAATAAAAAGAAGAAGGGCATCAAACAAATGTGGATTAAGAAAGACGAGAGACGACGTCTTTTTGGAGACACTTCAAAAAGTCTCTGGCACCAGAACATCTATGCCCACATTCGAGGAAAAACGGTCAAAAATGCAGAGAAGCCCCTTCAGAAGATGCCACCTTTACCTACACAGATATGTCCTCAGGAACACTGGTCCAGACAGCAGGTACCTCCCCAAAACATGCATTATTTCAGCAAACCAGAGCCAACCAGACCGCCTCAAAACATGAATCCTTTTGGCAGTCTGGTGCCAGCACAGGTCCAGAGACCAGAGCCAACCAGACTGCCTCAAAACATGAATCCTTTTGGCAATCTGGTGCCAGCACAGGTCCAGAGACCAGAGACAACCAGACCGCCTCAAAACATGAATCCTTTTGGCAATCTGGTGCCAGCACAGGTCCAGAGACCAGAGCCAACCAGACCACCCCAAAACATGCATCCTTTTGGCAATCTGGTGCCAGCACAGGTCCAGAGACCAGAGCCAACCAGACCGCCTCAAAACATGAATCCTTTTGGCAATCTGGTGCCAGCACAGGTCCAGAGACCAGAGCCAACCAGACCGCCTCAAAACATGAATCCTTTTGGCAATCTGGTGCCAAGACATGTCCAGAGACCAGAGCCAACCAGACCGCCTCAACATATGCATCCTTTTGGCAATCTGGTGCCAGGACAGGTCCAGAGACCAGAGACAACCAGACCGCCTCGAAACATGAATCCTTTTGGCAATCTGGTGCCAGCACAGGTCCAGAGACCAGAGCCAACCAGACCGCCTCAAAATATGCATCCTTTTGGCAATCTGGTGCCAGGACAGGTCCAGAGACCAGAGCCAACCAGACCGCCTCAAAATATGCATCCTTTTGGCAGTCTGGTGCCAGGACAGGTCCAGAGACCAGAGCCAACCAGACCGCCTCAAAACAGTAATCCTTTTGGCAATCTGGTGCCAGCACAGGTCCAGAGACCAGAGCCAACCAGACCGTCTCAAAACATGAATCCTTTTGGCAATCTGGTGCCAAGACAGGTCCAAAGACCTGAGCCAACCACAACCAGACCTTTTCAAACCATAGATTCCTACCGCATGCCGGAGGCTACACAGAACGGCCAACGTATAATACTGCAGGCGAAAAGAAGACAAAACCTCTAATTTATCATCTGTTCTGGGAAATTGTACTTAATTCTGTACTACAAAACAAATGTAGCTTGAAAGTACAAAAAACAAAAGAAAACATATTTAGTTTAGTTTAGATAAAACTTGTTGAGCCCTTTGGGCAGGTTTCCTAATGGAAATCAAAAGTTTACAGCAGCAGTTCAGCACCAGAAATACAGAATAAAGCAAACAAAATAAAACAAAAGTTCCAAATACAACAACAGTTTTACAACGAAAGTGTTGCACTTTCGTAGCCAGGAAAGATTTTTGTACTGGTTGATGCTAAGGGACTTGGCCGAGTTTTCTCCCGTTTAAAACCCAACAACCAGCCTTTTAGATCCCATTCCCACAACACTTTTAAAACCATTTTATGGTTTCTTTGAGCTATTAAAGATTGTAAATTACTCTCCAAAAAATGTTTTCCCATCTTGCTTCAAAACAGCAGCCAGATGAAGGCAACTCCTAAAGAAGAGTAATTTGGCAAGTAAATTTCAGAGATTTATTCTTTTTATTAAATAATTATTAAGAGAATCTTTGAGTTGGAACTCTCAATATGTAACCACAGTCTCTGACACCAATCATTCATATGCTGCATCTTAGCACTAAGTTAATATTTGGGAAGTCCAGACCACCCTGTTCGGGAAGGAGGCGTAGTGCACCAGTTTCAGACATGGTGTCTCATCTGTCCATATAAAGAAAGAAAATCATCCATTTAATTAATTGATTACCTTACTAGAAAAAGGCAGAATGTTCATTTTAATCCAAGGGCATTCCAACTCTAAAAATCCAATCTAATATCAAACACCATGTTCAGGCATAAGAGTGTCCACATGTGCACCAGGACATTGTAGGCTGCAGTTCAATGATCGACTTTGTAGTCGTCGCAGACCTGCAGCTGCATTTCTTTTAAATAAATGATTAACCGAATAAAAAAAATAAAAACTAGTACTGGCCAATTTTAACTATTACTAAGGTTCCAAAATAAAAAAGTGTTTAGGTTAGGTTGTCCAATGTAAGACCTCTGATGCTGACTTTTTGTCTAACTGACCTCTGCAGGGCTTCGATCAGAAAGCACGTGAACCCTCAGTGAAGTTTATATTGTTTACTGTAGAACTGTATGGATACAGCAGCGTCTTCTGGGTAGAGAGCAGTTTCTGAAAATATATAACAAGAAAAAAGGACTGATTTATCAGTGTGTACTGTTGTAAATTACATACAGTGTCCTAAAGGAACATTTCATCAGTGCTGCTAGAACACTTAATCATATACCATACAGAGGTTAACTGAAAGTAATGCCAAATTAAGTCACACAAACTCAGTTAGCTAAAGGATGCTAAATCCTGACCATGCTAATGGGCCGAATGGGCATTTTAAAGAGTGCAAACATACACAGGAGTGAGACAGCACTAGCATAAAGGGTAAGTTACGTTTACTCATTCATTCTAAATCAGTATAAACACAACTTAAATCGCCACTTAAATGTATGTATATATATACATATACATATAGTGAGCTGTTTTTGGATCACAGATTTGTCATTATTTACTGGAAACAAACAAACATCACAACTCAGCAGTTACAAACAGTTTATTGAAAATTAAATAAGTCTGTTTATTTTACAGACATGAGATCAACTTGTTATTAAAGCTGCTGCTTCATATTCTTAGTTCTGCTGTGTCACACTTTAAACCGAGGTAACGCTGACAGGAATTTTCTGACTTTGTGTACAAATGGGTGTATTTCAACATTAAAAATATTGATTTAAAAACACAATAAAATTTTAAAAGCTCCATGGTGACGTATAATAACAGTTTAATAGAATAATAACATCTTTCAAATTATTTTGTTTTAACTTATGATGAACTTCTAACGTTACTGAAGTTTGATTCAGGACAAAAAGCATAAAAAATATGGTATGAAATCTCAGATAAGCAGGTTTTCATCTGGGGTCAGCAGGTCAAACTAGCTTTGATGTTGCCTAGCGACAGAGAGGGGGCATGCATCATTTTGGCAATCTGGTGCCAAGACAGGTCCGAAAACCAGAGACAACCAGACCGGTTCAAACCACAGATCTCTCCAGCCGGAGGCCACACAGAACGGCCAACATATAATACCGAAGGCGGTAAGAAAATGAAACTCGGGCTCTTATTTATCATCTGTTCGGGGAAACTGTACTTAATTCCGTACTACAAAGCAAATGTAGATTGGAAGTAAAAAAACAAAAGAAAACATATTTATTTAGATTAGATAAAACTTGTTGATTCCTTTGTGCAGGTTCCCTCATGGAAATCAAGTTTTTAATGGTATTCTGGATGCCATTCAAGCTCTCCAAACAAGATTTTAATAAAATTAATTTCTTCTTTAAGAAGCTCACAAAACCTGGACAGTTGGACTGAACACTTCCCGAACTAATTGAAAAATGAGTGTGTTTTGTGCTTCACAGAGACGTGGCTCTATGAACAGACCCTGGACAGCACATTACATGTGGAGGGTTTCCAGCTGATCCGAGCGGACTGGGACCCGGAGCTCTTCGGCAAGACCAAACGCGGTGGAGTCGGCTTCTACATCAACAGCGGCTGTTGTCATGTCATGTGCTGACCTGCTTCAAATCCTCCACCATCGTCCCTGTTCCCACGAAGCCACTGATCACAGGACTTAATGACTACAGGCCCATGGCACTGAAGCCTGTAGTCATGGAGTCTTTTGAGTGTTTGGTCCAGCCCCACCTCAAATCCTTTACCACCAACTCCTGGACCCGCTGCAGTTCACATACAGGCCCAACAGGTCTGTAGATGACGCAATCAACCTGGTCCATTTCATCCTGCAGCACCTAGACCTACGCCAGGATCCTGTTCGTGGACTTCAGCTCTGCTTTCCCTTATGGATAGTAATAAGTAATAACAGCCATTTTTGGTGAAATTGAAGTTGAATAAAATGAATTTCTCATTGAAACTAATTGAAAAATTGAATGAAGTATTTTTACTGTGTGCTCTTTTTTTGTTGTTAAAGTCTAAAAGAAGCTAAAAGAAGCGTTTTTATTTAACTATGAAGTGCAATAAAATTAATTTCTTTAATAAGTAGTCCACAGAGCCTATACTGCTGTACTAAGTATATCATTAACTGCTGACAAGAATACTATGAAGTACTGTCACTATTGCAGATATATTTATTGGTATAGTAATTAAGGAATTACTCAGGTGTGCTACTTATTTGAATTTATATTCTTACTCTATTAGTCATGTTAAACATTCCTTATTAATAAGCTTATATATTTTACTAACAGTGTGTTATGAATATTGAATTTATTATTGAAATTTGGGATTATTTTTGTGGTGATTTTGGAAGAGGTTTTGTCTATTCAGACAGAATTTACGTCTTTAGTAAATAAGAGATTAAATATTTCCTGATTAAATATCAACTTACGGTTTCTCTTCTTCACCGTGCGAGTGACCAGAAAGAAGGACGGTGCTCCAAAACAAGGCAAATTTTATACAAATGAGGATTATTAATTTTCATATTAATATCAAGGCTATTACACAACAATATGAAATATCTGAAGTGGCCTAAGACAAGACGGACACAAAGAGAGAAAGAGAGAGGCCTCATTTTGAAATCTGTAAGTAATCACGGTGGCGTTTACTTTATTTATTTTATTTATTTAACCAGGAAAAACCTCACTGAGAGTAAGAATCTCCTTTATAAGAGTGTCCTGGCCAAGCCAGCAGTTTTAAGATTGAATGTAACTATAATGCAGCTATAAACATATGATTACCGAGGCTCAGCGCCCTCCATATACCCAGAGTTGCCACATCTGTTGACTTCGTTGTAAGAGCGGTCACGTTGGTCATGAAGCCTCCAATAGTTCCAAACAAACCCCGCGCTGCTAGACAGACAGCAGCGATCGGATTACTGAGGGTGAAAACTAAATAAACATATTATTGCTGCACATGGACGTTTGTCACTGAATGAATTATTATGTTAATGTTGATTTAAGTGATGATCAAGTCATGTTTGACAATAGATTAAATATGAGGAACCAGCACAACAATTTCATACATTTTTGGAGGGAAATATTCATCTTAACTAACAAGCTAGCATTTATTAAAGACCAGACACCGTAGATATATACAGATAGATGTCGCCTCTGACGCTGCTGTCCATAGGAACGATGCGTCAACACGGCCGCCATCTTGGGCCGGGGTAGGCCGCGTCTACTTACAGCAGTAGTCAATAGAGGCAGAGGTCTTTCAACGATTAAAATCACCATAACTCGCTGAATTTTCAACCCATTTTCAATCGGTTTGGTTTATTAGAAAAGTCCCACATGTTTATAATACAACAGATCATATAAATAATATGATATATATACAAACAGTTGCAATAACTTATACGTGCAATAGTGAACTGGGAATCTGTACCACCTCTACTGTGTGCAATGCTTGTTTATATTGTTTTATTTAACTTATCTTATTGTTATTTATTGCATTCTATTTGTGCTTTTCTTGCACCTTATTGCCTCTATTTTGCTTTGTACCTGTATTTATTGTGTCTTGTGCTTGTCCTGCTTTACTGTTGGTGTTGTATTGCTGCTGGTACCCAAATTTCCCTGAGGACTCTCCAAAGGGATTAATAAAGTATTTCTATTCTATTCTATTCTATTCTAAAATAAATGCATGAGTTTAAAAAATTAAAAACAAACACTCATTCAAAAAAATAAATAAATAAAATTAAAAAAAAGTATTGCCTAAATTAAACATTTACCAAAACAGGCACAAAATAAAATACCTCAGTTAAAGTTACATCTGTTCTTCTTGTCATTTTCATATAAAATAAAAAACCCACATTTACCTCTGATGTGAAGCCCAACAAGTAATGAACCTGATAAAGGTCCCAAAGAACACATCACTAATATAAAACACACGTTTTTTTAACACGTCAAAGAAAATAACATAAACATGGAATTCAAGACCAATTTCAACAAGTACTGAAGGGTCCATTCAAAAGGAACCATTTCTAATAGTGTATTTTATTATCATTTAGAGGGGCCTCCGTTGTGTTAGTGAAATATCAGGATTACATGAGAAACTGTCATGACACTAACTTTGTAAAGATGGTCAGGAAAATTAAAAATGGATGGTATCACGTCTTCCTTTAAACCAGTGGACCGTCCAGTCCTGTTAAAGTCCTCTGAGTTAAAATGAGGCTGCAGACGACTGAACAGTCCTTCGGTACAAAGTCTCTCCTCCTGAGCGCTGCTACCCATGCTGCCTCCTACATTTATCTTCTGGAAACATATAAAACATCCATCTGAACATCACTCAGTTCTCAGTTCTTCTGTAGCTGCAGGTCAGCAGTTAAAGTTCATGTTAGCGCCATGAAACTGATTTAATAGATAGTTAAAATGACCTACTTAGCACAATTATATGAAGTGGCTGATTGCCAAATGTCACTTAAATCATCTTTCTATAATCATTGTCTTACTAACAAAAACATTTTTTATTTTCTTGTCCTGACATAAGCCGGTTTCATTTATGTTAAAAATATGTCAAATTCAACAAGTTCATTACAGTTAAATAACATAAAACCACTTCTTACTTGTGAAATGTTATCCCTTGTTTCTTGCTTTTGGTGTTTCTTTCACAGGAACATCCGTATGCAGCACAAAAATCTGGCATTTTGGTTTCACACACACAGTCTGACTGATCTGACCGGGTCTGAAACCCCGACCCAAGATGGAGGCCATGTTGACGTGCCTGACAAGCCTGAATGTGGCATCTACGTGTATATATCTATGACCAAACATGATGGTCCTCATTAACCTCTATTGCTAACCGTCCTTACATTTCACTTTTCTAAGGTTAAATGATTAGCTTGTTACGGTTTACTTTCATCTAATTATTAAAGCAGCCATGTGGTAGCATGAAAGGTACGGGATGAGAACACTGTCATAATCTGAAACTGAAAGAAAACGTTTTGAAACCTTCAAAGTCAGTGTTTGACATTTTAAAACCTGAAATAAAGTTTTGCAAGTCTAAAAAATAAGTTTTGAAACCTTGAAAAGTTTCAGCTTCACATTTTCAGAGATTTAAACCTCTTGTTGCAACCTTGCTGTTTTCAAGTCTACATTTTCAGAGTTTCAGATATGGCATCGTTTTCCCACCACATTAGTTTGCAAAAAATGTTGAAACCTTGAAACTTGAGTTTTTAAATGTTAAAATCTTCCCCAAACATCATTTTGTAAGGACTAAATTTTACTTTGAAATCTGGGCGGATGAACTTTTGCGCTTGTAACTTTGCAACTTCCTTTTTTTGGAGTCTCGTCTGCACCGCTGCGAGTTGCGATGGGGGGATTTTTGGCAGCGTTCTCTCGCCGCTTTGATTTGAAACTCTGAAACTCACACTCTGAAAAACTAGAAATAAATAAATAAGAAGTGCCTGCAACCTGCACCAGGCATGAACCAGATGGTATAATGAGAGGATTAATGTAATTTTATTTACAACCTCGGCCTGTATTTATATTGTAAATGTATATAGTCCTTGTTGCATAAAAGTTATTAATAGCCTACTGTTAGACCATGCTGTATGTCAGTGGTCACTTAAAAACTATTTGGGGAGCTTTATTTTCGTGAGAGCACCACGACTTCAAAGTCACTCACAAGCATCAAACTCGTGCCAATATAATATCATTCTCGGAGTACGGTCATTACTGAACTTCAACTTAAATGCTTAAATTTCAAAAGCGGAGGAAAGAGATCCCAGTGTGACCTTTTTTATTTCTTTAAAAAGTATTTCCACAATAATGTTAGGCTTCAGTCTGCTCCTCTTCTGGTACACACTCTGAAAGAAACACAAGATTTAAATTGCAATTAACCAAGTTTGAAATCCTTAAAAATCTCTGCTGATGGTGATCAGAAACCAGCTCGGTGTGGAAGGTCCAGCAGGTTGTGGCTTTCCGCTGCAGCTGCAGACCGAGACGTTTCCTCTGATGCTTCCAGATGAAGTTTATATGTTTAACTCTAAAGTCTGCTTTTTGCAAGGCTATTTAAATAACAACAATTTAAAGAAAATGAAATTTAGCCTGCTCCATTTTCACACTCTCCGAGCTTACTCAGCAGTTAGCATCTCCCACAGATGTTTGTTTTCCAAAAGCTAATATCTTTTTAATGTGAGGCTTTTTTTCCATCCGAAACGATGAATGGTTGCTAGCAAAATGACGTTGGTGTGGTTGCATGACTTTTATCATCAATGTGGAGCAATGCTTGTGCCACTTCCGTGTCACATGCCCGACACGTGTTCGAGCAGACGGGCTCAAGCGTAACATCACCAGCGTTCACAAGCTCTTCCGGGTTACTGTAGGCAGGATAAGGCAGGAGGAGGAGAGAGAGAGCCGCTGCAGAGAGATGCTCATTAATGTTTCAAAAACAGATAAATTTTAATTAAAAAATGCACATCTTCGGTTGGGGCTGTGATGATTTAATAAATTGTCTTATATGAAGTCAAACAAACATGTTTCACTGATATTAGGTTTGATTGTGTAAATAAGTTTTTCTGCTAATTGGTTTACAATATTTTACAAATTAATTTTGCCAGAGATTGGTGGTTTTGACCAATGCCTGGACTGCGACACAAATTTATGAAAGATAACTTCGATAACCGGCTGCCAGTTGCTGCGTAAGCTAAGTCGAGTCATAACAATGACAGTACAGCACAATGGCTGGAACATCCTGGAGGAGGAGATCAAAGCAAGAGGATCGCCTTTCTTGAGAATCGAGTAGCAGATCTGGAGCAACACACCCACAACGAAGGTCCTGGTCATCCGAGACATCGGGGAACTGGACAAATTATTTCATCAGCTGAGCTCCTGATCAGGACAACCCTTTGGTCCAAAAGGAAATCTTACCTTCAGGCGGCATGTTGTAAAGCACAGAATCTGAAGTGAAACTGTGATAAGGTGAGCAGCTGAAAAGGGATGTTGTGTAAAACTGAAACAGAAAGCAGTTATTTTCAAATCAGATGCAGCTCCTGACAATAAACCCGCGTTGGAAATCTCACATCTTCATACCTTCCTTCAGCATGAAAGAGAGTAAGGGTGAAAGCTGCCTGATTGGTGGTGTCCTGTCAGCTGATGGCGATCTGACCACCAGATGCCGCTGAGAGACCACCACAGACCAGAGCAGGAAGAGGAGAGGCAGGGTGAATCTGACTGCTCGCGGTCCTCGTTCAGTCCTGAGACCCTGCAGCTACATGTACATCACGCTGAGGCTGAGCAGCTCAGTTCTTCTGGAAAACACTGAAGTCAGTAAATCCTGATAAAATCACACAGAGCACCAAATCTGGATTCATCTCAGACTTTACTGAAAAATGTTTAATCTGCCCTTGAATGTCTGAGATCTGTTTCAGTTCCTGTGGAACCGAAAAGACTGTTGATAAGAAGATGCCTCAGACACAAAGCCAGAAGCTGGAAACAAACTAATGATTTACTTTGATGCAGAAAGACCTCCGACAGGCTGCTGGAAGACGGCTGTTATACAGTCCTGCTGGTTGGTTTTATAGCTGTGGGACCAGGACGTGAAAAGAGGGTAATGGGATGGAGGTTGTGGGTTTGAGTCCCACATGGGGAGCTTAGTGTTATTATATGGCTCAATGCAATCATCTGGCTGAGACAAGAGGTGTGTCCCAATTCAGGGTCTGCACACTTCGAAGTGCGGATTCGTCGGCCACATACGTCATTGTGGTGCACGATGTACTGTCCCAATTCACAGAATGTGAAGGAGCCTTCGAATCCACCCTTCAAATCCGCACTTCGTTCGGCCTCAAACGAAGGCTGTTGGTGATGCATCCTTCGCAGCCTCTTTTCTCCCAGAATTCATTGCACACAAGACGGATGCAACCGAGCTCAGCAGAGTACATATTAAGTTTAAATAAAATTTTGTTTTAAAAAAAAGTAGTTTTTTTTTTTTACTGCACTTTAGTATAAACGTCGCAAAAGCAAGTACATTAAAGGCATGTTAAACGGTGACGTTAAAATTTGGTAATATTTGATATTGGTGGGTTTTTAAGGGGTTAATGACGTGTACCGGCTGGAAAACAACAACCTTTTTTTTACTGTCGGTGTTTCCGGTCGGTTTAAACGTCCACTGAAGTGTCCTATGAGTAATGTCAGAGGTTTAAATGCAGCGTCCTGTGTTGTTGCTATGGGAAATTCTTGTTGACTAGGTAGGCTGTCCCATTTCAAGTTAGCAGACCCTGAATTGGGACACACCTGATGTCTCCAGGGCCTTTACTTCTTTACCAAATTTAGACTTTATGTCCAAAGACCATTTAAATGTCTCCTAGGCTTTTCAACCAGAACACCCTCATTTGGAACATAAGGAGGAAATATTCTTTAGTTAGTTGACTCTTTTCAGCCATTTTCTAGTAAAATCTTTTGTTTTATTTGTTTTCCGTCTGGTAAAAAGTGAATTATAAAACTGCAAACCCCAAAATATTAGTTTGTTTTTCTATAAAGTTACAGAGAATAAATAAGATTCACTATGTTCACCTTCTTAGTGGAGCTAAATCTGTGCTTTCAGTCACTAGAAATCCTGGCAGACGTTTGGTAAGCTGTTCCAGTCCATGAAATAAGATTTCTGACAAATGACAAAGCGTATGTTGCCCCTCGTTGTGATTTTATCTTGTGACATGATGTGATCAGCGTTAGTGCAAAATTTACCTGGAGAAACGCCCTTATAGAAGTTCTGTTTCATCCTGTGTAAATAAATTTATTGGGATGCTCATCATGAAATTCCTTAAATGTGCGACTTATTTTCATTTATATTCTTACTCTATTAATCATATTAAATATCTCTTATCTTTAAGCTCATATACTTACTAACAGTGTGCTTTAGCAACAATGAGACTCTTCATATGGGGGGAGTGAGAATAACGTGAGGGGCTGATTAATTGTGTCTGCTGGTAAAACAACATGTGGAATGTTACTCTTAAAGGAAATGTCTAAGTTAACCAGAGTTCAGAGGAAATCTCCTGCTTGTCTGTTTATTGTCTTCTTGTTCCTGTTTTTTAGGACACAAGCGGGTGGGGGTCACAGGACCTGTGACTGCAGCTGATCCGATTCCTGCAACTGTACCATTAGTCAGCAAAACTGTATAGAAAGCAGGATCTGTAACATAAAAGGGTCCAGGGACAGAGTGGAGGTCCTGTCTGTAGCGGCGAGCAGGACATTTCTTATGTCTGTTTTCCAGGGATACATATGGACCCGGGGCTCCGTAATTTGCACATTTGCATACCCTGTAAAATAATAAATTGTTAACTGAGAGTAGTAGTTTCTCATCTATGTTCCATCAAAACGAGCATGCAGGAGAAGAACCTAAAGAAAGAAGGTAAAAAGAAATTTATGTGGAACAGTACCTGATTAAGTAGCAAAGTGGGAAATTAGTACCTGCCTATTTTAATGATGTGGGAAGAAGTACCTGTTCTTTGTTACTTGTGCATTTTTAAGGTCTTCACCCAACACCTGTCAGATATTTGTTGAGACGAGACTTGGATTAGCTGGTCCGGAGCAGACTCTTCTCCAGCACTAGTTACCATGGGACTACGTAGGCTACAGAGTGTCCTCCGTAGGCCACAGAGTGTCCTCCTTAGGCTACAGAGTGTCCTCCTTAGGCTACAGAGTGTCCTCCTTAGGCTACAGAGTGTCCTCCGTAGGCTACACACTTCGATCTCTGCTTAACGTTGGTGAAATGGGACAGCCTACTTAGTCAACAAGAACGTCCCATAGCAGCAACACTCTGAAATTACTTGTAGGACCAGTGAACGTTGACACTGTTAGATATTATTTTAATTTGTCTTTGAATGTATAGCTTGTGTATGACCGTACTTAAATTATTTAATTAAAACTTTGCAAGTTGGGGAAAAATAAGACACACTTAACAAGAACAGTGTGTGAGCGTGGGTTAACATGTTGTTTTCTGCTTCTAAGTGAAGAAAAGGAGAAGCTGACATATAAAGATTCAAACTGGTATTAGGGAAATGTCTGGCCTGACACATGTGGATGCTTTTGGTCGTACTTCTGTTTTTACAGAAACAGGAAACCAGAACCTCAGATGAAGCCGAAGCAGACAGACGAGGCTGAAGATGCAGAAAAAATCTGCCTTGCAACAGCTGACTAGTTAGTTATAGCATCCAATCACTGTTTAGCTTAGACAAGGTTTAATTACTGGGTTCAGGGAAACAGCGAGGTTCTGATTTTGGCCATCAGCAGCACAAATCCCTCCTCAGTAACCAGAGAGGGTAAAATAATCTCAGAACCCAGAATTATGTAACATTTCCAATTATTTGTAAAAATAAATATCTTAATTTGAGAGAAGTTGTTTGTTTTCACTGGCCAAAATCAATGAACATGCGTGGAAGGGAAATCTCAGGTAAAGATATTTGTGTGGAACAGTACCTATATTAATTAGGGAAGTGGGAAATTAGTACCTACTTAGTACTGTGGGAAGAAGTACCTGGTCTTTATTACCGGTGCATTTTTTAAGGTTTTCTTTAACAATACCGACAGTTTAAATAAAAAATAACACAAGGCTCTGTTGTTTTCCAGCCAGTACACACTTCATTAACCCCATAAGAATCCAGTGTACTGATCGAGTGTTATTCATAGACTCATAGAATTTGATGTTCAGTATGACTTAGGTTAGTGGAAACATATTAAAAATGAATAAAAAGGTATTTTTCTGTCACCTTTGTAGATATAATGTACCTCACACAGTTTCTTATTGTTGCTTATTCGTGCCGCTGTATTAAAATCCTTCCTGCCGACCGTTACAAGCCGCCTCTTCCTCCCTTTCTGGGTCCCTCAGGAATCCGTACACTGGGAAGCCTCTCCGACCTGTTGGAGCATCCAAATGCTGCACAGTTCACCATGACTGACTGTTTTCTTGTCTGTAAAATGTTCTATAACCATAACATATAGTAGAAAATCACAGAGTGGTTGACCTGTGACCTTATCTAGAGCCCACTGGCTTTTCTCCATTAAATTTTATTTAAACTGTTTAAATATTTATTAAAACTACCGTGTCCCCTTTTGCTTTCCATGTTTCACCAATAACTGAGTAATAAGCACCTACATTTGATTCCTAATTAACTTATGTTTCAGCGATTCCCTGTGCATCTCTCTTATTATACTTACTCATTATCACTGTTTTATCTTCCCTCTTTACTCTTTCACACATACTTGTTGACTTATTTGGTAAAACTCATTGATATCAGCTCATGTTACAGCTGTTCTACATTTACGTTCTGTTGCTAATTTAGCCATTACTGTCATTTAAAAAAAAAAATTCTTTATTCAGGAGCAGCAGGCAGGAACACGGACATCAGTTTGTCAGTTTCATTTTTATCATTTCATTATGCTACTGAAACTGATTTATTTACTTTATTGTCTTGTCCTGTTGTCTAATGTCATTAAAAAGTTTGTTTTTTGAAAGGTTTCCCTTGTTTTCTTGTCCTGTCGGTGCCAGTCCCACCAGTAGGTTTGGTGAGTTTTTAGTTAAACCAAGTTGTTACTCAGTGAGACGTTTTCTTTTACATTCAAAGCAAAGCAACTTTATTTGTACAGCACAATTCAACAACATGGGGATTCAAAGGGCTTTACAAAGACATTAAAAACATAAGAATATATGAAGCATAATTAAAAATATGAACAAGAAAAATAGGGAAGAACATAAACTAAGCATGATCAAGTTTCTTTTTTTTTTTATCCAGTTTAAGAGAGACGGTGCAGATTTGGACTTTTAAATACAAACCATTGAAATGCAGCTGAGAGACAGAGTCCTGTCTGAAGGGGATCTTCTTGTCTGCATTGTGTCTTTGACTTTAAGTCCATGCTGCTGGGACATTACATGCTACCACGGCTGGCTTTAATAGATGAAACTAAGCCGTAACAAGCTAATCATTTAACCTTACTAAAGTAAATTGTAAGGACGGTTAGCAGTAAGAAATATAGAGGCTAATGAGGACCATCATGTCTGGTCTTTAATAAATGCTAGCTTGTTGGTTGAGATGAATATTTCCCTCCATAAATGTATAAAATTATTGTGCTGGTTACACTTATTTAATCTATTGTCAAACATGACTTGATCATCACTTAAATCAACATTAACATAATAATTCATTCAGTGACAAACGTGTATGTTTTAATTTAGTTTTCACCCTCAGTAATCTAATGGCTGCTGTCTGTTCCGTAGTAGAGTCTAGCAGCGCAGGGTTTGTTTGGAACTACTGGAGGCTCCGTGACCGCTCGTATATCGAGGGTTCTGGTAACAGTCTGACACAGAACCAGACTGAACCTAACAAACGTGTTATCCTGTGATACAGCTCGGGATGTCTCTGGCCATGCCCTGACCAGCAGGGAGGTGAGCTGGCCAACACGCTGTGGAAGGTCCAAAGTGTCTCCGTTGGGGATCAAGCCACTGAGGGGGAAGGTGAGTGAAGCAAGTTTATTAAATGTTTTCATCCCTACAGATAAAACAAGATAACAAGATGCTGCAGATACACAAGAGGCCCAACTGGGCCTCCATGTGTATAACGTACAGACTTACTTTACACTACATGTACATTTGTAGGAAGTCTGACAAATATTTTTAATTTTACAGATAAGATGACATGGCTTTACAGCGGCTGCTCCTCCAGCTGTGTCCAACCAGCGGGAAGAAGTATTTTGCTACTCAGAGGTCTGGAGAGTTGCAGCTCCTGCTGACGTCCAGCTTGTAACATCTAATATCTGACATCCTACTGAAAACTGATAGTTAGCTTCAAGATTTGTTATGCTCTTTTTAATGCTTTTCCTCAGATTGGACTAAAACAGGTGGACTACCTGATGGAACAGAAGAGGGGTTTCTTATGCTGGCAGAGGAGTGCTGGGCTACCATAGTATGTCTGGTAATAAATGGGGCAGCCATTGAACATCCATCTATTTTGAGTGCAGTTGATGGGTTTTCAGAACATTTTGTCTTGTATATCAGCTACACAAAACCAGATATAAAATAAATTAATTTTGATTAATAATCATGTGTTTTATTTTTCATTTTGATTTCACACATTGTATTTTTGCACATTTTTACAAACTAAGATGGTTTGCCCATTTTTTTAAAAAAAGACTAAAACAGGATGTGTTTTATGATTTTTTGCCACTTGTAAATGCTGATTTATAATCTGTTGGGTCATTTTCACCCAATTGCTAGTAGTTTAATAACCCAAATTTGGGTTTTTAATCCTCATCTTTCACAGATGTCATCTTCACGTCGTTCAGCTCTGCAGAGGCCTGGTAACGAACCAGTCATTTGATTCAGGTGTGTTGGAGACGGGTTGCATCTAAAAGTTGCAGGATGGTAGATCTCGAGGACCGGACTTGGGCACCCTTGATCTAGAGTACCGAGAGTTAAAGAAAAACAGGCTCCATTGCACTTCTTTGTTTTAGATGTCCTACTGGAGCACCATGTCACTGGATAATGAGCCGTCTTTTTTAGTCAAGTGCCAAAGCTTCAACAAAGCCTCACTCAGCCATCACTACTTTAAACCTCTAATATGCAGTAAGATAACTGCTAATTAACGTGTGTACAAGTAAACATGCATGTTCATCTACTGGTGTGCATAGTAAAAAAAAAAAAAAAAAAAGGTGGTTGAATAACGTGTTGTAGCTGAAACATCATCATCCCTGCAGGAATTATCCAGTAGGAGGCTCCTACCTGTTTATTAAATCCAGGTGACTTTATTTTTGACAAGCTGTGTATGCTTCCTGCATTAGATCACCTCATTCACATTAACAGGTCTTCAAATAGATTCTGCAGAAGTTGATCCTTCACGTGGATCAGAGTAAACCCTGCAGGCCGGTGCTCTGGTCTGGCCACTCATTCAAGATAAAAATGGACTTCCTGACTCCGGGGTATGAAGATAAGAGTCTGATTTAAATAAACGACCCAACTGTGACCCGTGACGTGTTCAGGATGACGAAACCACAGCCAGAAATTTACCTTCAGATTTTCAAGTTATAACTTTTTAACACTCACACAAAAAACCACACTGAGACAAGAATTTACTATTTTCTTATTTACAACTGTAGATGGAGATGCACACATCCATCTTAATTCACCTCAGTGGCAGAAAAAAACAAATATATTTCCCTTAAAAGTTCATTCTAGTGTAACTCAACTGGATTCCAGTCTCAGTTTTTCTCATATGAATGGGAAAACACGTTACCTTCCAGGGACTGATCCTGGTGGTGGATCTCCATCTACAAGCTGCCGACTGGAGTTGCACAGGTGATGCAGTACCTGTGCTGCACAGCAGATGGCAGCACACACCGAACGCTGCTTCATTGCTGATGAGCTGGACTCCAGCAGATGGGTGTCAGCTGTAATACACGTGATACTAACATGTAAACTGCTCTGACTTTCTGCTTCACTACCTTCTTCTAATCAGAACTCAGCCGACTCTGTGAGCAAACGCTGGAAATTTGGCCTCAGTTTCACCCATGGTGTTAATGATGGTTTCCAGTGCTCGCTTAGGGTTGGCATTTACTGGAATCGGACCCTGATGTGCATGATCCTCTGCAGCACCGCCACTCACTTCCAGAACAGATTGTCTGACATTGTCGCTGGTGGAACCACAGCTAATCAAAGCCGGATATTATCCTCACACTGGAATGAAAAACAGATGACACCTTTCACTTTGCTTTGCCTCATGTTAAAATCCAACACATCATCCTCCACCGTTAGTTGATGATGAAAAACTATGATGATGATTCTGACATATATTCTATTTAGATAGATAGATAGATAGATAGATAGATAGATAGATAGATAGATAGATAGATAGATAGATAGATAGATATAGCTATATATATATGTATAACTGTAGTAAGTTATATAATAATATAGTAATAAAAAGTTATTTTCAACCTAAAAATGTCAGTTTGATCTCTACCTGTTTTCACTGTCTGCAACCAAAAATATGAATTCAATATAAAGATAGTTTTAAGAGGTATACAAGTTATTATTAATTAGTAAATTCTGTTTGAGTTCTCTGACATTTTACTATTTAATGGAGAACGTGAGCTCATTGTGGCACATTTAAATCTGGTTGCTTTGAGGAACTTATATTGATATATTTATAAATGATAATTCATATATATGTTCAGTGGAGGCCATTGTTAACTTTTTTGTGATCCTGCAGGTGTATAATTTTTGTGGGAGCTGTGTTTATTTTTTTGAGTGTTTTTCCTCTTTCATCCAGCTTCTTAGCTCCCAGCATCCAACATGTCAGTGTCTACTCACGCTTCTATGGCTGATTTATGGCCTGCTATTGTTGTTGCTCTGTGATATTGTTGAATAGGGCAGACTGTGATTGCCTCCTCAGACCTCTTGCCACTCTGTATCCTGTACTGTCACCACAGGGCCCCTTGAGGGCCTTACATACACCCTAATTGGGTTGAGAAGGATTTGGCCGCCTTTGAACTAAAGACAGACTGAGAGGAAAGTAAAGGATGAGGCAGACATTGAAAGAAAGAGCAGGAAAATGGAAGGAGGAGGTTTGTGTGGATGGATGTGAAGTTCTTTATCATCTTTTCTGTTGTATAAAATTAGAAAAAAGGAGCAATAACACTGACATACCCAAATATTTTGTCTTACTCCTTTTGAATAAACAATGTTGATGTGTACAGTCATGCACACTGCATGCAAAGTAGTCCTTAAATTGGAAAGATGGGAGTGGAGTGAAATGCATTCACATACAGACACAGAAGGAGCAGATAAAACATGTCAGACAGACAGAAAACTGTCAATTAAAAATGATCTCTGAAAGCTGAGGCTATTTTGAAGTCAGATGAACTCCTACAGTCTCCCAACGTAATTCTGATAACCAGAGTTAGTGATTAGACACAAATATCTTTTTTTTAAATCAGTGAAACCTGTCAGAGTTCACCAGCATGTTAGTTTACCTCTGTTAGATGAATATGTTTGCAGCAGAATTAGGAGGCTTTTTCTGTGTGGCTGGTGTTTTATAGACTACCAGATTCTCAGGGACAAAGCTGCTGAAATTCCTCACAGTCTAACTCTGGGTGTGCCAGGAATTTCCTGCCTTACTGAGTGCTGAACTGACGGCTTCCCGAGACTTTCAGTTGCACACTGAAAATGGGCACATGAGCAAAAGATAAGAAGACATCATTTTGAATGAGTTTTCAGGATTTTTTAATTCTTCTTGATATTCCTGTTAGTTGGAACTGTTTCCCAGTCAGTTTGGTAACACCTGTTAATCTGGATCTGGGAGTCCTGCAAGATCAGGAGCTCTGTCTCTGCCCACCGTCTTTCATTTTGACTGAGGACTTCCCAACCCATACTCACTATAGATGTTCGCAGCCACTGTTCCAACCATACAGCATTCATACCAGCCCACATCATACAGGTACAGTGAGAAGATCAAACCAACCAATGAGTCCGCTGAAGTGGCTGGAGAATATGAATAAGATCTTGGTTGCTTCCTTTTTCAGACACATCTAACTGGGAGGAAACCCCAGGGCAAACCAGACCTGGGAACCCCTAGTGAAGACATGTCTGGTTTTCCCTTCTGGACCTGTTCTCTATGTGACCTTAAATAAGTAGATGGAAGTAGAGAAAAGCAAATCTGACTGTTCTTTCACTTCCAGTTGTCTAAAATAGTTTCATATTTGAAAATATGGATCAAGGATCAAGGTAGCACTTCCCTTCCCCCCCGGCTCCAAGGAACAGCAGCCCTGCTCGCATCCAAGGATCACCAGAGGACGAAGGCTGGTACAGTAACTTCAGCGTCCTCTCACCGATCTCCAGTGTTGAGAGAAACACGTTACAAAGCAACACGTTACAGTAACGATGTTACTTTTTTGAAAAACGAAGTAAAGAAGTGCGTTACACTTAAAATATCAGTAATGAAATGACTTTACTGGACTACAGTAACGTGTTTTTCTGCGTTTTTCGAGCCGTGTTTGCCTATGTGTAAAGTTCTTATCTGCTTTAAGTGGTACACGCATGCTGCTGCCTGTGTGTGTGCTTACCTGGACACGTTGCCATAGAGGTTGATTTACAATGTCGCTGATTGTTGCACCAACCAAGGAAAAAGGAAAATGGAGCTGGAGACAGAGACAGGGGCTTTTGGTCAGTGGCGATATTCGCATTATTTCCAGTTTAGTCCAGTTTCAGTCCAAACTTGTGGAAAAAGATCCTGCTCGCCGGTCAGTGGACGGAGTCCTTCAGCAGCCGACCCGCCTAAACAAGCAGCTGACCCGCCTGAACAAGCAGCCGACCCACCTTAACAAGCAGCCGACCCGCCTAAACAAGCAGCCGACCCACCTTAACAAGCAGCCGACCCGCCTAAACAAGCAGCCGACCCACCTTAACAAGCAGCCGACCCGCCTGAACAAGCAGCCGATCCACCTTAGCAAGCAGCCGACCCGCCTGAACAAGCAGCCGACCCGCCTAAACAAGCAGCCGACCCGCCTAAACAAGCAGCCGACCCGCCTGAACAAGCAGCCGACCCGCCTGAACAAGCAGCCGATCCACCTTAGCAAGCAGCCGACCCGCCTGAACAAGCAGCCGACCCGCCTGAACAAGCAGCCGACCCGCCTAAACAAGCAGCCGACCCGCCTAAACAAGCTAAGCTTTTTCCAACATTTCCTGGAGCGCAGCAGCCGGTAAGACAGAAATTAACAAGCTAGTTGCAGGTTCATTGTAGGAAACATGCTCCCCCTGTTGACTATTGAATCGCCAGGTTTAGAAAAATACTAGATAAAATGATGATGAGACAAGTGTGTCCATTTCTTCCCACAGACAGGGATGTTGTACTTGTGGTTTTAAAGAAGTTTTGTTTACAATACACAATAAACTCTGCAGACAAGCAGCGATGATTCGGCTATGATGTTGGTCCATGTCTACACGGTGAATTAAGAAATGGTAAAGTAATAAGTAGTGACGTTACTTTTCAAATGCAGTAACGAGTAGTCATTTCATTACAATTTACAGAATAATTTATTTATTTATTATTATTTATTTAATAGGGACAGATACAATAAACATAGATTATTGTGTTAAAATAATCTGATGCATGTATCACAGTGTTTATAGCCATGGCTAATTCGCAACACCTGTCCCTAATAGGGCTTTTAACAGTAAGATTAAATGAAAAGTGAAAATTAACAGTAAATACAATAAAATATCCTGAGACCAGTTAGCACTAGCAAAAGTCCATGAGGTATATATATACACACATACTCAAGCTCACACATATGCACACCTCACATACACACACACACACACACACACACACATACACATGGTTACACTGCTGTTGCTCTATGAGCCAGGATTTTGTTGGTGGTTGGTGGACAGTTTAGTTATTGTCTTTATATTAGCCGAGAGTTCCACAGATTGGTCCCTTTCACAGAAAAAAACATTCTGGGCAAAAGATGTTTTACAAAATGGAACTTTACGGTCTCCACATGTAGCTGGTCTTGTTGCTCTGGAGGTTTTCCAGTCTGGGCAAGTCCAGTCAAACACTTAAAGAACAACTTTAAATGGCTAAAATGAACAAAATTAGTAAAGTTTAAGATTTTGTGTTTATTTAAATATTGCAGTGATGGAACTGAATGGGCTTTTTATCTAAAATTTTGAAGGCTCTATTATAAAGCCTCTCAATAGGCTTTAGGGCGGTTTGACTGGTCTGAGACCAAACAGTGGTGCAGTACAACAGATGAGACAGGGTCATTGTGTTGAGACAGACATGAGCATATTCAAATGTCAGACAGCTCCTAATCATTCTGAAACAGTTTATACTGGCCTCCATTATATTTGAGATGCTTTTGATATGATATTTAAAGTTTAGCTGAGAATCTAATATGACTCCTAAATTTTTTTCTTGCTCTACTTGTTCGATGAATACACCATTCATTTTGATATTTAGGTTATTTGATGTTCAAATTCTTTTTATGGAAAAACAAATAGATTTAGTTTTCTTTATATTTAATGTTAAATGTGAGTTGTTTAGCCATGTTGACACTTTCTCAAGACTTTTAATCAATGTACTGCCGATAGCAGCAGGAGTTTTCCCAGACACATAAACCACAGTGTCGTCGGCGTACATTTGTAGGCCAACTTCAGGACACACATCAGGCAGTTCGTTCACATACAGACTGAAAAGAATAGGCCCCAGTATGGTTCCCTGTATTAATTTTACATGGGGCAGATTTTACATTATCAATGACTACACATTGTTCTCGACTCTAAATATGATTCGAACCATGAGAGTGCCTGGTGTGACATATTGAAGATGACAGTTTTGAGATAAGACGTCTGTAGTTTACAGTATCGAATGCCCTCTTCAAGTCCAGGAATACTGCATCCACCATGTTTCCTTTATGAAGTGGCTGCACAATATTTTCTAATAATGTGCAAACGGCTGATTCAGTCGAATGATTCTGTCTAAAACCATACTGTTGTGGATGTACATAGCGATGTGTTTCTAAATATTGAGTTAGCTGTTCTGAAACTACTTTTTCCAATATTTTTGACATCACTGGAATTAGACTTATTGGTCGATAGTTACTGATGTCTGTGGTATCCCTGGACTTGAAGATGGGTTTAAGTAGTGATTTTTTCCAAGTTTTAACAGAAACATTTATAATATGGGTCAAAGGCAAGATAATAATTTGGGCATATTTTTTGAGAAAAACTGTGTCTATGTTATACATGTCCTCAGATAGAGTGGTATTCAGGTCTGATATTGCTTTCAATACCATCGACTAAGCCACTTCTCTGATATTAAAATAATTCTCATCTACTGCTGGTATTATACTTAAATTGTTACTATTGGGCTCGTCATCTGAAAATTTAAAAGCAAGATCCTGTACAGATTTAATGAAAAATTTATTAAAAGCATTAGCAACTTGGTTAGGGGTCTGATATGTTTTTTTCTTCAAATTTTAGTTCGTATGAGTTGTTTCTGTTGGTATTAGGTTTAGTCAGACTGTTAATTTGTTTCCATATTGCTCTACAGTTTCCCTTAGCTTCAGTTAAAATTTTCATGTAATAGTTTGCTTTTGAACTCTGTAATTCTTTTACTACTTGAGTTTGTAAGCCTTTAAATAATAATAAATCTGTGTCATATCTGGTCTTGAGATAGGTTTTTAGAGCAAAGTCTCGTTTTGTAACACTTACCCATGGAAGCTGTAGTTTTCTTTGTGGTCTTTTACATAGTTTTAAGAACTTCTCTAAAATATTACTTATAGTTGAGGTAAATATATCACAACAGTCATTCACTTGACTATGTTTCAAAACTTCATCCCAATTGGTGTTTGTTTACTTATTCTCAAACTTAGTAGTGTCCTTGCGTGGAATTATTAACTTTAGTACCTTCTGATTATTTTTATATTCAGTTAGATGCTTTTTGGTGAGTTTTCTGGAAATTAATATCATGTTATGATCTGATAAACTACACACCAAATTGTATGTTTTTAAGACTCTTTCAGGTTTATTTGAGAACACTAAATCTATTGCGTTCTGTGATGTTTTTGTTAGGCGAGTTGGTCCATTTATAAACTGATGAAAATCACATTTCAATGTTAATTCTTTAAATTGTTTCCTACCAGAGTTATCCAATCAATTAACATTAAAGTCCCCATAAATAAGCACTTCACTGTTGGATTTAAAACCTTTGAGTATTTTTTCTAAATTTTGATCAAAATGTTTGTAAGCAGCTAGATGGTGGGTTATACACTACTAGGATGTTCTATTATTCTATTCTATTCTACAATCATTTAGCAGAAGCTTTTATCCAAAGCGACTTACATCTGAGAGTAAGAACAACACAAGCATGAATTCAAACAAGATGGGACATCATAATTAAGTGATAGTCAGACTGCTTTGAGTCCAGTTGGACTCAGGTGCTGTCATGTAGTGCTAGTGCAGTGCATATAATTGTTTTTTTTTTGTTTTTTTTAAGTCATTTTATTTAAATACAAGATCACGATTTCATCACACAATATCAACTTGGGCATAAGTGCATGATTTCATCAAACAATATCAACTTGGGCATAAGTGCACGCAGCTTCTTCAGTACTTGGTTGAGCCAAAGAGCTGGATAAATCTTTCTAACTCATTTAGTTAAGCTAAGTGTGGAAATGCTCCTTAAACAACTGAGTCTTTAGCTTGGTCTTAAAAGTGGATAAGGACTCTGCGGATCGGACAGAGTTAGATGGTTCCACCACTGGGGAACAACAGAGGAGAAGAGTCTAGCTACTGATTTTGCGCCACGTTGTGGTGGGAGCACTAGGCGTCTTTCACTGGCAGAGCGTAACTGTGGAGAGGGAGTGTAGCTCTGGACTAAGGAGTGAAGGCAGAGCGGAGCCGTTTGGGTTATTGTTTTGTAAGCCAGAAGCAGAGCTTTGAATTTGATGCATGCTGCAACTGGAAGCCAGTGAAGAGCAATTAGAGATGGAGTGACATGAGCTCTTTGTGCCTGGTTGAAGACCAGACCCTGTTTGTTAGCTTATTCTTGGCTTTATGGGTTATAGTGACTTTACTTTTAATGGAGCCAGTCTTACTCTAAAGAGCGTGGTCTCTGGATCCTTGCGTTAAGTAGTTTTAAATCCTTCTCCAGTTCAACGTTCTCCGCTTCGTTGATAGTAGAATCCGCCATAGGAAGATTGTAGTTTTGGGTCAGGTCGCTCCAGGACTCCGCCGGGCCATCTGTGGGCGCAGTCCCCACTGCAACCAGGTTCACGTGGGGGTATGAAGCTTCTCCCTCCGGGTTCTCCGGTTCCCGGGTCCGAATGCTGCTCTTCAGCCCGGACAGCCCAAACCTGCCACCTCTTTGGGTCTGCTTTTGTTTTCAAAATGTATTAATGACCTTCTTTTAATTTTAAATCATGCCACAACTGCAATGTATGCTGACGACTCAACAATTTATACACCAGCAAAGGAAGAATTAGAGTTAATAGACAAATGGATGAGGAGTAACAAATTGGTTCAGAACAAAAAGAAAACTAAGTATTGTTTTGGGTTCAAAACATTCACTGAGAGAAGATGCTAAGCTATGCTTAGCAATAGGTGATGTAGTGATAGAACAAGTAACAGAAGTGAATCTATTGGGGGTAATTGTAGATTGTCAAATGTCCTGGAACAGCCAAGTTGACAAGATAATACAGAGAATGGGTAGAGCTATGGCTGTCATTAAATACTGCTGGAAATTTATGCTATTTAATTAAAAAAGTGACACAAGCATTAGTCTTGTCAAAACAACTAAACGAAACCTGGCCAGGCTGCAGGTAGATCAGAACAAAGCTGCTCGACTTGTTCTGCAGTGTCAGCGTTATGAATCATCATCTATCATGGTTGAGTGTAGAATGTAGGATGAAATGTTCACTGTTATGTTTAATAAAAAAAGGTAGTTATGACCAAACACCAGAATTATTGTACACAATCATTTAACAAGGCAAATGTCAGCAGGTCGTTTTCTGTTGCCTCCATGTAGAACTACAGTGCCTTGCAAAAGTATTCACCCCCTTGGCCTTTTACCGAATTTGTTACATTGCAACCTCTAATTTGAATATTTTTTAAAAATCAGAATTTTTATTTGATGGATCTGCACAAAATAGTCCAAGTTTTGAAGTGAAATGAGAAATATAAATACAAAAAAGACATTTCAAAAATAAAAAACTGAAAATTGCCATGTGCATATGTATTCACCCCCCCAATGTCAGTACTTTGTAGAGCCACCTTTTGCGGCGATCACAGCTGCAAGTCGTTTTTGATAAGTCTCTACGAGTTTACCACATCTTGCCACTGGGATTTTTGCCCATTCTTCAAGGGAAAACTGCTCCAGCTCCTTCAGGTTTGATGGTTTGCGCTTATGAACAGCAATCTTTAAGTCTGACCACAGATTCTCAATTGGATTGAGGTCTGGACTTTGACTAGGCCATTTCAACACATTTACATTTTTCTCCTTAAGCCACTCAAGTGTTGCTTTAGCAGTATGCTTGGGGTCATTGTCCTGCTGGAAGGTGAACCTCCGTCCTAGTCTCAGATCACTGACAGATTGATAGAGGTTTTGCTCAAGAATACTTCTGTATTTAGCACCATCCATCTTTCCCTCGACTCGGACCAGTTTCCCAGTGCCTGCTGCTGAAAAACCTCCCCACAGCATGATGCTGCCACCACCATGTTTCACTGTGGGGATGGTGTTCTTGGGGTGATGGGATGTGTTGGGTGTGCGCCAGACATACCATTTTCCTTGATGGCCAAAAAGCTCAATTTTAGTCTCATCTGACCAGAGCACCTTTCTCCAAACATTTTGACAATCTCCCACGTGCCTTTGTGCAAAGTCAAAAGGTGCCTTCTTATTTTTAGCAGAAAGTAATGGCTTTCTTCTGGCCACCCTTCCATGAAGCCCAGCTCTGTGGAGTGTACGGCTGATTGTGGTCCTATAGACAGATACTCCAGCCTCTGCTGTGGAACTCTGCAGCTCCTCCAGGGTTACCTTCAGTCTCTGGGCTGCCTCTCTGATTAATGCCCTCCTTGCCTGGTCTGTCAGTTTTGGTGGGCGGCCCTCTCTTGGCAGGTTTGTTGTGGTGCCATGTTCTTTCCATTTGATGATGATGGATTTTATGGTGCTCCTGGGGATCATCAAAGATTTAGATATTTTTTTTATAACCTAACCCAGACTTGTACTTCTCAACAACTTTGTCTCTGACTTGTTTGGAGAGTTCTTTGGTCTTCATAGTGGTGTTTGGTTAGCGGCGCCCCTTCATTAGATGTTGCAGCCTCTGAGACCTTTCAGAAGAGGTGTATATATACTGATAGATCATGTGACACTTAGATTGGACACAGGTGAACTTTGTTTCACTCGTAGTGTGACTTCTGAAGGTAATTGGTTGGACCAGAGAATTTCAGGGACTTCATAACAAAGGGGGTGAATACATATGCACATGGCAATTTTCAGTTTTTTATTTTTGAAATATCTTTTTTGTATTTATATTTCTCATTTCACTTCAAAACTATTTTGTGCAGATCCATCAAATAAAATTCTGATTTGTGAAAAATATTCAAATTGGAGGTTGCAATGTAACAAATTCAGAAAAAGGCCAAGGGGGTGAATACTTTTGCAAGGCACTGTAACTTCAAACAGAAGACAATGAATTACAGAGCAACGGTGGCATGGAGTGCATTACCAGACATGTTTATTTTACACTGTTTTGAGAGTGGCGAGATAAGGTAATTCCTTAGTTTGGAGAGAGGAAATGCAGTTACAGTGCCATTGTTTAGCTTTCTGTGTTATAAAAGTTATTTTTGTATTTTGAGCAAGTGTCTTTGTGCTTGTATGGTAATGTCCTGTATGTTATGTATCTTAATTAATGGATCTATTGAGTGAATGATTTTGTGGAGACTCCGGGAAGAGTAGCTGCTGTGAAATGAGAGCAGCTAATGGGGATCTAATAAATAAATAAACAATCAAACAAACCAGGACAAATCCCAATCAGAAATCTGAATCACCTCAACTGATTCTGTTTAATACGGACCAACAGAAAATAACACAACACAATAATCTAAGATGTTGATTCTCAACCCTGGTCTTCAAGGCACTCTGTTCAAATGTAATTACACATTTAAGAACGTACATGTCCTACTATTTAAATACAAGCATTTCAATAGTTTCTTTTCACAGTAAGTGATCAACATCTTCACCCAATATTATGTTGGCTGATCATAACTGAAATGATATAAAATACAGAAATATACTTTCAGCAATGTTCAGAGGCATTGACAAGTGTGCTTAATTACTCTGAATAGGCCTTCTAGTTCAATAAAGAAGTTGCACTAAAAATTATTTTCTGGATTACTTACTACTATAACTTTCTTTAATACATTGAGCACACACAGATAAATAATGCAGAGCAACTAAAAGAACACGTCTCTAACCTTTGCTCTATGTTCAACTCACACAGTTCACAAGATGGAAGGTAAGGAACTAGCCTGCAAAACACAGAGCTAGCATTAGCACGACGGTAAGTATTTTTCCTTTTTAACAGGTATTTGACTTGTTTTACCAACATAGCTTTTCTCCTGCCGTCTAACCGCTCGGCTCCGGACTCACAACAGATAAAAGCTGGTGTTTCCTCTTTTCTGAGCCTTCTTAGCAAGTAGCTGTTTCTCTCCTCGTGGCTGAATCAAAAGAAGTCAAAAGAGAAACGTGCCTAGACCTCCTGGCTGGCTACTAAGGGATCAGTATCACACATGGGGTTGAGTGAACTGGGTGATGCCTTTAAGTGCTACAGGATATTTCTGCTTTGCCATTATGATGAGATAAAGATTAAAGAAAATAAATTCAGTCTCTCTTTACTTTAATTTACTCAGGTTTTTCCACCTGGGCGACAAAGTCACTAAACACTACATAGAAAAATAGAAAACACAATGCTCAGGACATGAAGCTGGAAAAACAAATGTTTACTGTTCACTGTAGACTAAATGTCTGATGTCAAGAGCAAAACAAATACCAGCTCATTTCAAGGTTCTAGTTACATAGATTAAAAATAAATATTCTCTAAAAGAACATCAAATGAAAATTTATAGACGTTCCTCACATGCACACATACTGTATGATATACATATATACGTATATGTATATATATATATATATATATATATATATATACGTCAACAAAAGCCAGGTGTGATCAATTTTGACTTGTTGTGTTGACACCTGTGCTTTAGTTGTGTTTTGACTTTTTTTACTTTTGACAGGTGCATTAAAATGAAAATGTGTCAGCTGTTGTGTCTAAACACGTGAAAAGTGCTGATGGTTTTGCCAAAAGAGGGACTGATTCAGTCAGTGGATGCAGGCAACTGAGCATTTGCTTCAGACACCAGGGTTTAGTGTTTCAGCCATTGAGAAAAACTGTAAGGCTGTGAAACCAGAACGTTTCTGGCCTTGAGTTGTTGTAACTGCTTGTGGTTGTTTACAATGACTACAGGCGTTTTTGTGTTTAGGGTAAATCTTTGCTAGTTTGGAGTTGATGAAGTTTACAGTACGCCTTAAAACCTTTTAAAACATTGGTGTCTAAAGGGTTAAATATGTAGTGGTGCCAGAGGGACAGCTGATGGAGACCAGCGCTGGGCCAATGATTTAAATCTGTTTTTTAACAGATTTGATTCTAACCCCACTCTCTCTGCCCCTCCTCCCTCCTCTTCACACATCCCCAGTCCAGCGTCAACCATCACCTTCCCCCGACCACCTTCATCTTCACCTCCACTTTCACCTACCCCCCATCTCCACTCCACACCAATGGACTCCACCACCAGCCCCCCACTGCCCTCCACCTCCCTCCTCTCCCTTACATCGGCCCAGGTGAGGAGAGAATTGAGGCGGCTGAAGAACAGGAAAGCTGCAGGACCAGATGGCATCAGCCCCAGGCTGCTCAGGACCTGTGCAGACCAGCTCTGTGAGGTGCTCAGGTACATCTTTAACCTGAGCCTCAGCCTGGAGAAGGTCCCTGTCCTGTGGAAGACCTCCTGTGTGGTTCCGGTTCCTAAGATATCACACGCGAAGGAACCCAACCATTACAGACCCGTCGCCTTGACCTCCCACCTGATGAAGACCATGGAGAGGCTCATCCTCGGTCACCTCCGCTCCGTGGTGTGCACCGCGATGGACCCGCTGCAGTTTGCCTACAGGCCAAACATCGGGGGGGATGATGCTGTCATCTACCTACTGCACAGGGCGCTGGCTCACCTGGAGACCGCTGGGAGCGTCGTGAGAGTCATGTTTTTTGACTTCTCCAGTGCGTTCAACACCATCCAGCCGGTGCTGCTGCGGGGGAAGCTGGAAGGAGCTGGAGTGGATGGAAAGTTAGCTGCGTGGACCATCGACTACCTCACCAACCGGCCACAGTACGTGCGTCTGCAGAACTGTGTGTCTGAGGTGGTAGTCTGCAGCACGGGGGCCCCTCAGGGAACAGTGCTCTCACCGTTCCTCTTCACCCTCTACACCTCGGACTTCACCTACAACACCAGCAGCTGTCATCTCCAGAAGTTCTCTGACGACTCAGCCATTGTGGGCTGTGTGTCTGAGGGGAACGAGCTGGAGTACCGGTCAGTCATCAGGGACTTTGTGGACTGGTGTGAGCGCAACCACCTGTGCTTAAACACCAGTAAGACCATGGAGATGGTGATTGACTTCCGGAGAAGGACACTACCCCACACACTGGTGAACATCCAGGGGAAGGACATTGACCTGGTGGACAGTTTCAAGTACCTGGGTGTTCACCTCAACAATAAACTGGACTGGTCACACCACACAGACGCCCTGTACAAGAAGGGCCAGAGTCGCCTCCACCTCCTGAGGAGACTGAGGTCCTTTGGAGTATGCAGGCCTCTGCTAAGGACATTTTATGACTCTGTGGTAGCCTCTGCTGTCCTCTACGCCGTTGTCTGCTGGGGAGAGAGCAGCACTGACCGGGACAGGAAGAGACTGAACAAGCTGGTCAGGAGGGCCAGCTCTGTCCTGGGCTGCCCGCTGGACTCTGTGGAGGAGGTGGGTGAGAGGAGGATGTTGGCCAAGCTCACATCCATCATGGACACCACCTCTCACCCGCTGCACCAGACTGTGGAAGGGCTGAGCAGCTCCTTCAGCAGCAGACTGAGACACTCTCAGTGTAGGAAGGAGCTACCGCAGGTCCTTCATTCCCACTGCTGGCAGTGGCGGCTGGCCTATAGGGGGCGCTAGGGCGCCGCTCCCCTGATAAGAAGGGGGGGAAAGGGGGATGGCCAATATATATTCTAGATTATTATTTTTTTCATTATTTTAATTTTGTTAAAAAATGTAAGTTTTACATTGTGGTTTTTTTTCTATATGCAATTCAAATAATTTAAAATACTTTCCCATATACTGAGTCATTAAATCCACAGATTTGAACCCTTTCTGTCTTGGGGCGCTAAGTCCGAGCGCCCGAGCAGTGCAGCTAAATAGCCAGTCACGTACCGTTGCTAGGGCAAATTAATAAAAAATATAGCCAATCGGTGTCGCAGAATTTTATGCGCTTGGGGCGCTGAAAATATTGCCCCTTCATCAGCAAGTGCCGTGAGATTTTAGCTATAAAAAAAAAGAATAGTGTGGTTTCATTCAGAGGTATGATGGCGAACTTAACGAGCGAGATGCTGCTGCCCCCTAATTCGGTGAGATCCTTACAGATGTATCCATTTGCAAGAAGGACAATGGAAGAGAAAGTCCAAGTTAAGGAGTTAGGACCCGACAAGCCCGACCTTGTGATCAGTCAACAGGCGAAGGAGAAAAGTAAAGTCTACAAGCGGAGTTTTTGTAGGAGTTGGTTCGAGCGCAAGTCATGGCTGACAGGCTGCGGAGTAGCCAATGCACTTTTCTGTTTTCCCTGCCTTCTGTTTAAAAGTGACAAATGTGATTTGACATGGACACAGTCAGGACAAACTGACTTGAAGCACCTCTCTGAACGGATCAAGAAGCATGAACGTTCAAGTCTTCATATGGAAAACTGCGTCAAGCTAGCAGTGCTAGGAAAGATTAGCATAGCAGCACAGCTGGATGACGGGCACCGCGTCGCGGTAAGAAGACACAATGAAGAGGTTGATAAGAATCGGCATATTTTATCTAAGCTCATTGACTGCATTAAGTTTTGTGGTGCTTTTGAACTGGCATTGCGGGGACACGATGAAAGGGATTCTTCAGAAAACCCGGGAATTTTCAGGGGTTTGGTCGACTTAATGGCATCCATTGACCGGGACTTGAACGATCACCTTGAAAATGCAACCGTGTTTAGAGGCACCTCAAAGACGGTGCAGAACGAGTTACTGGACTGTATGCTGGCAGTTCTGAGAGAGAAAATCTTTGATGAAGTGAAAGCAGCTGACTTTCTAGCCATTCAAGCTGATGAAACGACTGACATTTCCACACACTGTCAGTTAGTCCTGGTGCTAAGATACGTTGACAAAACACACAATGTCCAGGAACGTTTTTTTGAGTTTATTAAGCTCAAAAATGCCAGCACGGACACAATTGCCGGTGAGTTATTGGAAAGGCTGCGCACCATCCTTCCCGAGGGACAAGAAAAGAAGCTGATCGCCCAGGCTTATGATGGGGCATCAGTGATGAGGGGTGCCACCGGCGGTGTTCAGCGAAAGGTCCAGGACATCTATGAAAACGCTTACTACGTTCACTGCTACGCCCACCAGTTAAACCTAGTAATGCAACAAGCAACATCCCACATCCCACAGATCAGTCACTTTTTTAGAAGGAATAATAATATATCAATACACTGGCCATTTGAAATGGTGCATGTGACTAAAATATACTTTCTCTGTTATGGTGTAAATATATTGAGTGAACCATATTGGTTCATCACACAGTAATTAGCAGTAAGAGAAGAGAGCACATCACTCCAATCCTTTATTCCCTCCACTGGCTTCCAGTCCATTTTGGTTTGTAAAGCTCTTAATGGCCTCGCAGCTTCTTATTTATCTGAGATGCTGAGCGTGGAAGGGCTTTGTTACCAAACCAAATGATGGTGCCTGACAGACTGTACAACTTATCTGTATAGTCATAATACTGTGTAGTATTTATTTATATTTTACTGTGTAATACCCCCCATTTTCAATGTCATCATATTCTTCATATCCCACCATCACCATGTAAATATGTATATAGTCTGTGAAGTTGTTGTTATATTTTATATATATATATAGTATATATATATATATACTATATATATATATGTTTTATATTTATAATGGTACATATTTTTGCTTTTCTTAGACTTTTTCTTGTAAATAATTTATATTGCACCTTCTTGCTGTGATGCATGTTCACCTTATTCTGTCTTTCTGCACTTTATTCTATAACAAGAGCTGCTGTAACAAGTGAATTTCTCCACTGTGAGATAATAAAGTCTAATCTAATCTAATCATCTAATCTAATCTAATCTAATCTAATCTAATCTAATCTAAAAGAGAAGAAGACTCTTTCCATGGACCATACTACATGTGGAAGGCAGGAAGGTAAAATAAATGGAGCCTCAGATGAAGCTCTGTGCAAACCACACTGTTTCTGAATTTTAATGGTAACCGCTGGATTTTTGGAAGTCCTTTGAACTTTGAGGGACAACAGGAAACCAGGAAGTCCTTGTCACAAGCTTCCACTGCCAGCTCCACGCAGTTGGTGGTGGGTTAAGGTCCTCTGATAGACCAAGGAAGCTGGCCAACCTGGTGATCTGTAGGCTGGGATTTGAGGTGGTATACTTTGGCTAATTGTTGAACAGTACTTTCCATTAGCCTGAAGTACAATATTTTAAAAATGTCCAGCTTAAAGTCTGCAGAGAGGGCCTGGCGGTGGTCCTCCAGCAGACCAGCTACAGCCATGTCTCCTGCAGGTGGGCTGCACTTTGTTTGGTGTATTTTAGTGCCTGGTTATCAAAGACACACAACAACGGGTATGTGTAGGAGGTCTAAAATGGGCTGTGGAGTATTTAGGGGTTTAAGGGGCAAGAGGTTGTGTGCAAAAAAAATTCAGATCATTTTAGTTCTGCCTCTACCATCAAGTTCAGATTTTCTTTGTTATGCAAGTTCATCAGATTTTTATTCTAGTATAAAGCCAGCTGGGTATTTCCTATTAAAGCTAAAGAGTAAGTGCAGGAAAGGTTTATAGACTTTGCCCAGTTTTGATGTGGCTCCTTTTCCATCTTCTGAGATTGGCTGAACAACTGACCCTGAAGCTATGACACCACAGAGTTGTGCATCCCTGATATGTGTGTTTCAACCGAAGACAAATCTGACAGCCAGTGTGACCTGCCGGTGGGGGAAATATATATATATATATATATATATATATATATATATATATATATATATATATATATATAGTTTTTTTTCTTTTTGTTTTTTTGTTTTTTTCTTTTTGGTGTGTGTGTGTGTGTGTGTGTGTGTGTGTGTGTGTAAGAGAGAAAGAGAAATACTGTCCAGGAGAAAGTGGTTTAAAAGGCTCCTGAATGACAGAGGTCTCCCAAATCAGATTAGATGTTATTGTCAGTGCTGGGACCTGGCTGTAATTCAGTTTGAAGAGAACATCAGGCCTGCATTAAAATGGAAAAGTTCATACTTGGCAATATAGACCAATAAGGCAGCGGCCAGGCGTTTGGTAAGGGATAAAGGTAGAAGAGAAAAATAAGCCCAATAAACCACAATCATTTCTTCCCAACAGCTCCTGCTGGAACAGTGAGAATCCTTCCTTTGCATGGGTCTGAAGCACAGGCAGCAGACGGAGATGGCTAAAAGTCCAGCATTCACGTTATTATTATTATTATTATTGTCATTATCATTTTTATATTATTATTATTATTTATATTATTATTATTATTTATTATTATTATTATTTGTAGTAGAATAAAGTAAATATAATGATGCAATCATGAGAAGAACAGTTGGATACTGCATGAAATCTCAGTCCTGGTCCTCAGGGATGCCCTGCAGGTTTTAGAGGTTTCCATATTTTAACACACACAACTTAAATTAAATTATCAGGCTTGCAAACAACTTGAGAGGCGGTTCAGTTAATCAATAAATCAATCAGGAGTTGGAAACATCTAAAACGTGCAGGGGTGGTTGAGAAACACTGACTCAGGAAAACCAAAGGATCAGATTGGAACTTGTTATCATAAAGGACTCCACGTAGGCGTAGAAAAGACGTCACCTTTAGGCTGTTTGAGCAACTCCATGACCAGAAATGAAAGAGACTTCGGGTCCTCTGAGTTTCCAGATCTACAGAGATGCAAACAGACCTGCAGGTGTCATGTTTGCTGCTCTGCTGCAGCACTGCAATCAAGCTCATCTGCTCCACCTGCCCTGATTGCCCATTCTCCACACCTGCTCCCCACCCTACTTAAACACACTCCAGTCTCTGCTTCCCTGCCAGATGGTTGTCTAACCTTGTCTTGTTCTTGAGCTTCCTTGTATTTGCAGACCTCCCCTTTTTTGACCCGGTCACGTCCCTGGATTTTGCTCCTGCCCTGCCCATGTCAGATTGTTCTCCCTGCTGGTTGCCTGCCTGGATATTCACCCCTGCTTGGAATGACCACGGAGTTTTTGCCTGCCCCCTTTGATAAGTAGTCTGATATCTGCCTTTTTGTGTATGACCATTGCCTGCCCTCTTGACCACGTTTTTGGATATTGGATTCATGCTGTAACGCCTGGAGTTCTTTCAGAACACGGCGACACACAGTCAGCCCAGATCCTCCTGCCATATTCCATCAGACGACTCCAGTTTCTCTCTGACTCCTCCTGCTTTAATAAACCATATTCTGTTCAAACCTTAAGATCTGTGTGAGGCTGAATTTCCGGGTCTTCAGGAGAAACCATTACAGCAGGTCCTGTTAGCAGCACCTTGTTCTGGTCGGAAAGCCCTGACAGCTTGGAGATGTGTTTGTGTAAAATATATTACAGCAACACTGTGTGTAAATTAAACAATGACCTAAATGAGACAACGAAGGTCCAGACTGATCGGACCAGAATGGAACATTCCCGTTCACGGTGGTAATGTCTGTCATTTGATTCAGTCATCAACTAAAATCCAGTTTAAAAAAAAAAAAAAAAAAAAAAAAAAAAGTTGCTTTTGGGGCAAATGTGATGAAAATGCAATAAAAAGATTAATAAGCTTTTATTACTCGTTTGGATTTTATGAGCACCAACTTTTCTGTTTTAATCTATTAATTCCACAGGTAATAGTAAAAATGAAAGATCCACACAGGTTAGTATTGTAGCACTCTAATCACCCGTGAAGCACTAAAGCTTTTGATGAGGCATTATACTGGTTATACTGGTTATACTGGTCCTACTGATTAATGGTGTTGTCAGAATGAGGAGCCAACATGATTGTGCAACCTGAAAAAATGACCATGATTGAAACGTATATTGCTCAGTAAGGAGAAATCATTTCCAGGATTTGACCTGTGTGTGTTTAATGCAAACATGGCTGCCCCGTCGTCACTGATAAACACACAGTTTTCTGTGTTTTTATTTTTACCATAGAGACATAAAGGCAGTCAGCCAGGCTCTGGTTCACTACAGCCGCCCTCATCTCTTCAGTCACATCAGCAGATAGATTCAGACTCACCTTCTGTCCAACAAAACATCTGATCGGGAGACTTATTAAACATATTTCTGCAGGACCACCTCCATTTACCTAAATAATGTCAAAAGAAATGTATAAAACATCATTTTACTGGGAGCAGAGACTCACAGAACTTATCGTTGTCTTGTGTCTAAATTCGTTAAAGACGCTTTTATTCCTCGTTACAGTTTTATCATCAGGAAATTTTCTTCTTTTAGGACCTGGGATGAAAAATATTTTGTTATTCAGATGCAGGAAACCATTTCAAACTGTCAAAAGCTTCCTATCATCTCATCTCAAATCCACAAAGACCACATTTCCTTTCTGTTACTGGGCTGAATGGAGGAGGACGGGCTGGAGGGTGCAGATTGCAGAATATTCTGATATTAATCACATCTTTCTCCTCTAAGCCATGAACAGAAAGTAAAGATGAAGATCTTCTCCACTGAAAGAAGATCGTGTATAACTTGGTCTGATCTACCTCTGAGCCCACTCCCCAGCCTCTGCAGGAGTCCACTCAGCTCTCTACAATACGTCTCGGTGGCCATTGTTAAGTCTTTTTGAGGCAACAAAGTCAGAACACATGGGAAGCTGGCTGTCTGGGTGGCTGCAACTACGGCTCTGATAGCATTGTGATGAGCTAGAAAGCAGGAATAAAGAGAGAGGAGAGGGATGTAAAGGCAGCTTTATTCTGACTCGCCTCTAAAGGTCTATAGCCTTTCACATCTTTCTGCAAACCATCTGATACTAAAGATTTTCACATGTGAAAAATGCAGAGTGATCTTGGTTTATCACTAGACTTGATGAGAAGTAATAAAGAGACTCCACAGGCAGGGTCATGTTCCTTTTGCCACATGGTTAAGTCCAAACATCCTGTCCTGTTTTCTACTCTTTAACCTGTTGGTACCAGAGGTACCGTGGGCAGAGCATGACAAATAAATATGTATTTTACTCAGTCTCCCTTCCAACACCCTTCACACGTTATACTCCACTGGAAAGCTCAGAATCCGGAGATATGAGTGATGAATACCATCTAGTAAACACTTTCAAACCTGTCCCTAAAGCAGTTTACCTTCGAAGCCAGACATCAGGAAGAGTCCAGTAAAACAGTTACTCCACAACAAGTCCTTCATCCATAAAAAACTGTTTCACTGCCCATTTATAGAAGGCGAATACGCAGACGAACCGAACCTTTCGCCCATTTTCTCTGTCATTTATGTGCATAATTTAGTTCATTTTACAGATCTGTCTCTTGACACAGCAAACAAAGCAAATCTACCGGAAACCATGTTCAGTGCTGGATAGTTAGACAGGAACAAACCACAGAAGAAGAAAAGGAACAGGAGGAAGACGAGGACAAATATATATATATATATATGGCAGCAATTTGGTGCCCCTTTCAACAGATGGTCACCTGTGCCCATATATATACATATATGTATGTATACAAATATTTTAGGTCGAGCCTCGGCCGGGGGAGGGTTTGAACCGGGGGGGCGGTGTTGTTTCTGTGTGGAGTTTGCATGTTCTCCCTGTGTATGCGTGGGTTCTCTCCGGGTTCTCCGGCTTCCTCCCACCATCCAAAGACATGATGTTAGGTTAACTTGTCAGTCTAAATCCTCCCGAGGAGTGAGTGTGAGTGCTTGTTTGTCTCTCTGTGTTGGTCCTGCGATGGACTGGTGACCTGTCCAGGTGTACCTGCCTCTCATCCGTTAAAATGCTGGGAGGGGCATCAGCTTAAGCGCGACCCGAATTACTACCAAAGATTAAATTCCTAGAGCAAAAACAACTTTGAACTGAACAAGATGACGACAAAGCAGTCACTCAAGAACCAACAGCTGACATCAAGTGACCGTCAAACACGCAACCAAACAGCTGGAAACAGGCCCCCGCTGGCAGGACTGGAGTCATGCGAAACTCACCTTAACTAGAGAGAAGCAAAGACCTCAGGCTGAGGTCTGACAGAAGACAGGGTAAGGTTGTCTTTTCTGAGTCCAACATCTAGTGGTTTTATGGTTAAACGGAGACCTGGAGAGGCCTACAAGCCCCAGTGTCTCACACTGCCTGATAGATATAGAGGATCTGTCATGATGGGGGGGGCATCTGAAGCAAATAAGTGGAAATTAGGCTGTGCCTGTGAGTCAGTGAGGAAAATGAACTAATAAAGACACAAGAAGAAATGTAAAGAATACAGACAAAAACAACCATTTACATGAATTAATTCAGCACATTAACAAAGAAGACAGATATTTGACACATTTTAAACTTAATATTTCCTCATTCATGTTCATATTATTTATCATGAAGTTTCTGTAACTCTAGTATTCTTTCATTCCCATGATCCTTTTTAGTCTGGTTTGCTCCTCATACATGTAGAGCATCCCTCACGTCTGTAGGTCTGGTCTTTGTTGGTCGACTCAGCAGTTTAACTAAAGTCAACGTCGTCCTGCACTTTTTCCAAATTATTTTTGCAGGTCTCGCCTCACATCCTGCCCTCTGTCATGAGAAGGGGAATTATATTAATTTGTCATTGTAATGTGCTGAGGGGGGGCTGGGCAGTTTGATTCATTGCACCGGTCCAGCAACAGAGATTAATATGTGAATGTAATGATTACTTTCTTGACAATTACTGACCACAGAGAAATGACCGGTGTGTGTAAGAGAGAGCAGCTGAGGAAGATGCAGGTATTTCATTAAAATTTTACCTGAACTGGAGGAGGTGTTATTACTGACTGGCTCAACTTATCCGTGATTAAATGTCAAGCAGCTGAAGGAAGATACCGGGCACATTAATGAGAACAAATAATCTTCATTTATCCCTGCTGTCATTGGCCCATCATCAGATGAGACTTCAAATAACGACAAAGGGAAGATTCTTTTCTGATGGAAATAGATTCTCTTCAAAAAAATCTAATTTTTTTTTAAGTTAAAAATTGAACATATTGGGAAAATGTTGATTCTCAGGTGTCTTTTAAACCTGTAAATTATGGGATAATTAAAAACAAATACACAAATCTCTGAATTTTATATAAAAAAAATATGTTAGGTCCTGGATTTATACACACACACACACACACACACACACACACACACACACACACACACACACACATATATAGGCAGTTTAAACGAATGGCAGCGTAAACTAGAGATTTTGCTGTGACGTCACCTAATGGCCACAGTGGGTCTCGTTTAATGTGTGGAGCAGGAGAATCTGAGTGTATAAAACAGCGCCGTTTGATGAGATAATGATCAGGAAATCACGTCTGTTCGAGTTCTGAAACATCGGTGTATTAATTCAGCTTCTAAATCTCTGCAATCATGTTGCTTTGGACAACTCACGTCTGACAGCTGCTTCAGGTGGGAGGAGACAGGTAGAACTCAGGGTTTCTTTACGGTGAACCTGCCAGCCAGGAGGTTACCATGGTAACAGTCTGGGAGTATCTATCTCGACTTTCTGGAACAGAAAACCCAGACTTTCCCAGACACAAGAAGAAACACTTTTTTTTTTTAAATTTCCTCACTGGAAGGCTGCAGTAGGTTACCTGAGGTACCTAGAACCTGACCTTGTGCTGTCTCATAGACTTCCCACTGGGTCTAACAGGAGCAGGCGCTCAAGGTTCACCATGCATCCGTCAGTGAACTGGTGGGCATGTTGCTGGAGCTGGATCCACCTGGAAAGCCCGTCTCTCCTGCCTCCGCATGGACGACGGTGGTGGCCAGAAAGAGGCAAGGCTCTACAACACCTCAGTCTCAGTCTCCAGCGCCCGGCGCTAACAGATCTGCTTCGTAGCTCAGAAGAAAAACACTTTCCTCTCAGAAAGACATAACGAATATTATCAGTGCATTTTCACATTTTATTACATTATTTTTACAATGACACAATTAAAATGATGGTTTCATTTTAAATACCACCAACGTTCAGAATGAACACTTTGCATCAAACTAAAACGATTATTAATCACAAAATAAACATTTATTTAAAGTTTTTATAATATATTTATTTTTGAATACATCTAAGTTACACGTCAGCATTTGTTCGAGGTTCTCTGGCTGTCCAGGTTTCTGCCTTCATCGTCCCTCCTGTGGATCGTCCTACTTGATGCCTTTTTCTTTAAGTGTCTTCTTCACAGTCTTCAGGTAGTCAATGTCTGGGTAACCATTACTGAAAGAAGCAAAGCACAGAGGTGGTGTTGACAGATGTTTATGACATATGTATAAACTTTTAGTAAATGTGGATCTAAATGGCCTTGACTGGACCATACACTGAGAGGAGAGGTTCCCAAACTTGGCCAGATGGCTCCAGACCTAGCTTGTTAGCTTAGTTTTTGACTAATTTTTTATCAGATTTATTTTTAAACTAATTTGTTCTTACTCAATTATTTATTTATTCAGTTTAATTATTATTTATTTCTTTAGTTTTTTTATCATGTTCTAAAAAAAATATTTTTTCTATGTTACCAAAGCACATGGTCACTATGAACTTTTTATGTCTATTTTTATACATTGTTGATTTAGTTTTAAGGTTGATTTCTCTTTTTTTAAACATTTTATTACTATTACTTCTTTATTTACTTTTTAATCATTTTTTTTCTCTTGTCTTCCGCATCATTCATTCAATCTTTTTTATATAGCACTTTTCATACATAGCATAGCTCAAAGGGATCTACAAAAATAAAAACAAAACAGGTTGCTATGCCAACAAGTCACCCCAACCCAACCACCCAGTACAGAGGAAAAGCCAGAGATCTAAAAATGTTACACAAATAAAAAACATCAAAAGCAAACGATGAGAGTAAAAACAAATAAAATAAAGTAAATAAGTAAATGAATAAAATCAGTAAAACAATAAAACCATATAAAACACAGGTTAAAAGGAATAAATTAAAGGATATTGAATAAAAGGATGTTAAATTAAATTAGGTAAAAGCCAGGCTGAAAGGTGTGTCCTCGGGCTGGTCCATAAGCCGGGACCCTAGCAGCTAAAATGTCCCTCTGGGTGAAGTTAGAGAGCCACAACCTGAAGACCTGAGGGCTCAGCGAGGCTCATTATGTAGCAGCTCTTCTAAATATTCAGGAGCCTTAAAGGCCATGCTCTGACTACGGGGTCGTTGCCATGGTGATGTTCTTGTCTGGGGTCCCTGCACTACAGCCTCATGGTTGCAAAACGGATTTTGACAGAGACACACTTTGTTCCTTGTTGTATGAAGGTTTTATAAAGTTTGATTTAGGTTATATAAACTGTGTATTTTCAACGTGATGAAAACAAAAGTTAAGATGACGTAAAGTTTAACTGAATATAAAGCTAAGAAGCAGATAAAGAGGACGTCTCGCATGTGGTGGTCTCAGTTCTGTAACAAGTGAGCAGCTCCGGAAGATTAGAACAAGCCTGGAAATATGAATACAAGTGTTCAAGATCACATTAAATCAGAGCCACAATGAAGAACTAATAACCCTGGTTAATGGATGGACTCACATATAAACTAGGTTTCTAGAACCTCCTTCTTCCACCTACATGATATTCCCAGAAAGAGGAGCATCCTGTCTCGGAGTGCTGCAGGAAAACTGGTCCATGGATGTTACTTTCAGATCAGACGACATAATTCCTGATTATTGTTCTGAAAAGTCTCCATCTGATCCAAGATGGAGCGAGGGTTCTGATGAGGACCATCATCAGAGATCATATTTCTCCAGTTTTATCTTCTCTTCACCGGCTCCCTGTAAAACCCTGAATAGAATCTAAAATTCTTCTCCTCACATATAAAACTCTTAGAGACCAGGATTCACTGGATCTTAGAGATCTCAGAGTTCCAGATTTTCTCACTAGAGCTTCACTCAGACTGCAGGTTTACTGCTGGATCCTAGAGGTTCTAAAAGTAGAAAGGTAAGCAGACCCTCCAGTTATCAGACCCTCTCTGTGGAACCGGCTCCCAGTCTGGCTTCAGGTATCAGACCCCCTCTCACCTTCAAATAATCTTCAAACTTTCCTTCCTGACAAATCTTATAGCAGGTCTGACTTGGTGACCCTGATCCATCCTCTAGTCCTGCTGCTATAGGCTGAGGCTGCTGGGGGACAGCCCAGGATGCACCGGGCTCCTCTCTGCTGGGGGACGTCCCACGATGCACCGGGCTCCTCTCTGCTGGGGGACGTCCCACGATAAATCTGGCTCCTCTCTGCTGGGGGACGTCCCACGATAAATCTGGCTCCTCTCTGCTGGGGGACGTCCCACGATGCACCGGGCTCCTCTCTGCTGGGGGACGTCCCACGATAAATCTGGCTCCTCTCTGCTGGGGGACGTCCCACGATGCACCGGGCTCCTCTCTGCTGGGGGACGGCCCAGGATGCACCGGGCTCCTCTCTGCTGGGGGACGGCCCAGGATGCACCGGGCTCCTCTCTGCTGGCGGACGGCCCAGGATGCACCGGGCTCCTCTCTGCTCTCTTAACTCTCCATGTAGAAATATCTGACTTTGTTGTTCATTCATTTGTGTTTCTCTTCTTTTTTCCCAACATTTTATTCATAGAAAATTGGGAGAAATGTTAACTCACACTATGGCTCCTCCTTCTGGCTGTGTCTTTAGTGGAATGGAAGCAGGCGTTATCACATCTTCTCCACTTTTACTGGTAGCTATGGTAAATAGGAGCTGCTGGTGGAAGGCCTTCTCCAGCAGCTTCAGGACTGCTCTTCCCTCATGGTTGTCTGGCAGGTATGCCAACAGCGTCTGCCCTGCAAAAGGCTGGCCGGGGTGAGGGTGTTTGTCCTGCAGGAAGAAAAGTCACTTCAATTCCATCATCTCAAACACTGTCTCCAGAAAATGATCTCATCTTTTCCCAGCAGTTATAGGATTCACCAGTTCCTCTGACAATGCTTTACTTCTTTTCCTGTTAGACTCATTTCTGATCAGTTTTTTTTTATTTTTTATTAATGATATACAACTAAAGCATCACAGAATTAATCACAAAAAAAACCCAAACATGTTTAATACAGGGAATGAAAATGAAAGAATGGTCCATGAACCATCTAAACGTTGTGAAGTCAGATTAGAAGGAGCCAGTTAGGAGGATTTTCCTCTCTGACAGACATGGCTGATGTAACTGAATGCTGAAAGTCTGAAAATAAGTTGACGGGATCTGGATGCAGAAAGGCAGATATTCTCTGAGGCTCCTGGATGCTCCACAGCTCTATGACGAGAGCGATGATGAACCTGGATTTAATCATGAGGATGCTCAGAGGACAGACATATTACCGTTTTAAATTACAAAAAGTTATTGCAGCAAGAAAAACAAGGTTCAGAGGTGAAGTTCTCTATGAGATCTTCAGGTTTAGAATATGGTTTACAGGTGTTTGGTTTAGTTCTGGTGGGTTTTCTGTTGCAGTCGGTTCTAAGGAGCCTTCTTTGTGTTGCAGGTCCAAAGGAAAGCAGATGTTTTTTATGTTAATTAGAACAAAATAAGCTAGTCCTCAGTTTTATTCCTACACTTGACATGTAGAAGTTTAATGTGCTCCATTACAAGCTAGATACCTGGTTAAAGCTGTTCCAGGAGATCAATCCTCATGTCCACTGACACACAAACAGTCCGAAACAAAGCTGTAGGAAGCTGTTTGGACTGCAGTAAAATATCAGATTTCATGTAAACCTAAAGAATGACTTAAAACTGAACTTTTGTTCAGTTTGGGTCGAGGATGTGAAGCTGACCATACAGAGTTTTGTCCAATCAGAACTCTGTAAGGTCACCTCATGAAGATGCATGCTGACATTTTTTTACTTTTTTTTAACTTAGGACCAGAGGATGTAAACACTTTATCATTTTACTTTTTTTTGTAAAATTCCAAAATCTTTTCTATTAAAATGGCTCAAAACGTATCAATTGATAAAATTAAAAACATGAATCTTACTGGATCAAATAGCCTCTTCGTCACAGATGATTCACATAAATCCATCCATCCATCCACCCATCCATCCATCCATCCATCCATCCATCCATCCATCCATCCATCCATCCATCCATCCATCATCCATCCATCCATCCATCCATCCCTCCATCCATCCATCCATCCACTCATCCATCCATCCATCCATCCATCCCTCCCTCCCTCCCTCCCTCCATCCATCCATCCATCCATCCATCCATCATCCATCCACCCACCTACCCACCCACCCATGTAAAGGTGCTTGTCCTCTACATGCCACCATACAGTGTGCTAAGGATCACTTCTTTAGTTTTTTGCTGTATGCAGCAGACTGTATTATCTGCTTTTTCTGGTACAATCTCACCATCGTTCCCAGTGTATCGAGCTCATTGCATACAGCTGATATGTCATAACTTGTGGGTGTAAGCAACTTTACTGCTGCACACACCAAGTTACTTCTACCTAGCTGGAAACCATCTTCATCCTCGCTGGCACTAGAAATTTAGTCCATAAACTTTATAAAAAGGATTAATGACAAAACTTCACTCCCTGTGAAATGAGTCCAACCTACAGCTGGGAATATGAACCAACCCCTCTGATACCCCCTACTACGACCTCCCACCGGACACCAAGAAGGACATGGTCATAACCCAATTCTGAGCCCATAAAAAATGTAGACTGGTTTGGGAAACACCCACTCTGAGTGGAGCCTTCCAATCAGAGACCAGATGCATCAATGAGGCATAAACCTTTTCCCGCACACAGATAAAGAAAACAAAAAGGTGCATTTTTTGAGCATGTGTATACACATGTTTAAAGCAATGTAACCCCGAGAAAAAGCAAAAATTGAAAAAACATCTGTCGTTGCTTAATAAACCAAACCAAAGACTCAGTCTTCCATCAGTACCAGGACTGTTCTTGTCTTTCCCCCCTCCTGCATATAATTTCACAATGTCTGAAATTTTTTAGCAAAACCAACATGTAGAGTGAAAACAAAAAGAGTATGCAAATGTCTGCCTTTGAGGATACACAGTTTTACTGAAAGCATGACAGATTTTCTTTCATTTGGGAGCTGATGGTGAGTTCTGACAGGGAAGCTCCTCTCTGGACTCTGATCGGACACACCAGCCCATGGGGACTTGAAACATGCCTTACAATGGACTAAACCCCACATCTTGTGAATGGCTTGTCACTCACTGACACTGTGGAGGTGAATGTGTTATGGCCTGTGTCCCTGAACAAACCGAGACTCCACTGCATAGGCTTAGTTTTCCCACTGAGGGACTGCTGTGGTGAAACCACTGCGTGTTCGAGTTGTGTTTATGGTGATGGACATAAATAGAGTTTTTATATCATGTTTGATATGATCTGAAAAGGGAAGACATGAAAAATGCCCAGCTGTAATCTGTTGTCACATGCAAGTGCTGAAACTGAAAGGCATAAATTATGATTATGATATTTTGGACACAGATTTTCACCCTTGCGATCGTTTTGTGTTCAAAAAGCTTCCTGTGCAGGCAAATGTTTTAACGTGAATGCACTGGTCTGATGAGCACGGACCAGTTTACATGCATGATTTGTGTGGTTAGCTCCATGTTGGCTGGGGTCTGATCTGTGTCCTTTCTTTTTACTAAAAAGTCAGAAATATCTCCCTTTCTCTTCATTCTTATACCTTCCTCTACAAAATCAGACCAGTTATAGAATATATTTCTCCACACTTACATGCTGTGCTACCAACTAGCAGCCTTGCTAGCCTGTTTAAATGAAACTGGATCAAGTATCGCTAGCTAGCTTAGTCAGTGCTACATGTACACTTAGCTTTTCTTTGAGCATCTTTATAGTTTATTTTCAGCTCCAATGTGGAGATCCTGATTGGGTGATGTGTAGTCTCTAAATACATTCACTGAATATCAAATAACTAAATACAACCTGGTTTCCCCACATTATCCTAAAAATGATCTAATGCTAGCATAGAACTAGATTAGCATGCTACATAGCTTCATGCTAACATCAGGTTAATAGCCTTACATAATTGTACTTGCACAGGGACTAAATGTTTTCTAGAAATGTGTAGCCACATGTTAATATTTCTAAAGGCAACTACTTTAATATTTAGTTTAAACTGGTGTAATGATACTGGTGATACATGCAGGTCTGGGACGATGTTTCTGTCCTCACCTGTCAATCACCTGAGGTTGCACCTGTGCTACATGATGTTAGCGCCTCTTACCGCCTGTATTCCGTCTGGGAATGTGTAGCTGATCTGCAGGGTGTTGTCCTTAGGGTATCCTGGTAAGTCTCTGTGAAGAATAACCCAGGTCATCTGGCCTTGAGGTTGGCAGTTGTGTGATGAGGTGCTCTTCAATGCCTCATTTACTGCACAGAAAGCAGAATATTTTCAGCCTAATAGTCTAGAAGTAATGAGTAGTTAATGATAGAAATCATAGCAAACCCAAAGAATTAGCTATGGACCTTGTTGTTCTAGTGATGGAGGACCCTGTCCATCCAGATAACGATTACAGTGGAGCTTGTTGCTGCTCTGGTTAGAGCCCATACTGAAAAGTAGCAGACACACAGTCAAGGATTGGAAGCCAATCAATAACCCTGATTGATGGCTGAGAAAATCCTAAAAACAAACACTGCAGCATCTTACCCAGAGTGAAAAAGAAAGAACTATGATAACACTGTAACCATCACTGTTAGCTGTTTTTTTCTACAGTTTTTTTAATTTCCTGTTTGATGTAAAGCACTTTGAATTGTGTGGTGGCTGAACTGAGTCATATAAACTCGGAGAGGAAATACGATTCATCTTTTGTTTATTGTTGTGGTTTCACATGAGCTGCAGCTCATTGCTGCTGCTCTTCTTCTTGGGGTCCAACCCAAAACCGGTTCTCAAAAGAAAATCTAACCTTCGTTTTGGGTCAAACTGGTTGATTTTTGGTTGAAACGGAAAATCTGTTGTAAAGCAAAGCTTTAAAATAAAATAAAAGTATTTATTGTTAAATACTGAAAATATGCCATTGAATCAACATTATATTACGGTTCCATTATTACTATTAAAATGGAACCATATTTTCTATACCCACTTATTCCACTTCAGGGAAGCTCATCTGTGTCTCATCGGGCTGGGATCAGGATCCAGCCCGGCAAGCCACCAGTCCATCACAGAGACAATCACTCTTGCTCTGTCAAAGGACAATTCTCAAAGAACCAAACATCATGTTTTTGGATTTGGTAACCATGGAAACTCCACACAGATGCATTTTTTTTTAATGAAATCCGATTTTTTCGCGTGGTTGTTCACATCATTTCTATGTGAGCTTCACGACTGAGCTGGGGTCCCAGAACAAGATGCAACAGCAGAATCAGCTGTTTGAGAAATTATTTTCTTCTTCTTCTTTATTTTGAACTGAAAATTAAAAACAAAGTCAATATTTGTTACAAAAACAAGCTTTCAAAGTTCAAAAAGGGTTTTGGAAGAAGTTATCTAGTCTTATCTAGTCCAAAACCCTTTTGTCAATAACAACTTTAATACTGACACTTTCACAGCATCTCTGAATAATATTACCCATTATGTCACAACAACACAATATTACTACACACAATAAACCATAATATACAATATACATAGCTTTCAACAGATATCGTCATTAGCTTCATATCCTTTAATTATCTCATCTTTTATCTTTTGTTTGAATTTTCCTATTGGTTGACATGTTTTTATATCCTCACTGCAGCTGTTCCAGAGTTGGTTTAGGGTTTGTCCTTACAGCTGTTTTTTTAAACATGTTTGTTCCTCTCAGGCTGAATTTACTCTCCCTTACCTGGAAAAGCTTTTGGATACTGTTAGGCAAATAATCATTTTTAACTTTGTACATAATTTGAAGAATCTTGAATTTTAACAGGTCTTCAAACTATTTTCAATTTGATGAACAGAGAATTGGTTGGTTGTGTATCGATGGAGTTAATAATTATTCTTATGGCTTTTTTTTTTTGAAGAAGAAAGACAGATTTTAATGTTGTCTTGTATGTGTTCCCCCCACACTTCAACACAATAGGTCCTGTATGGTTAAACAATACAAGTTAAACAATGGGAATAACCCACATACTCAACTCTGCTGCTCATCCCACCGTCTTTCCTACAAATAGGGCTCAGTTTAAAAAGGAATTAAGCTGGACTTTCCTCTGAGTGGTTCTGTTTAGAAGCCTGGGAACTACAGGGTTAGGGTTACACATAAATTCATTCGAAATGTAGTAGGTGCATCTACACGTGTGTCTGGTACTGTACATAACTACCTCTTTATTATAAAGTGAGAGATCTCTGAGATCTCTCTTCTAACTATCACCAGTCTGTTGTTTGTTCTTGTAGAAAGAAAGATTAACAGTGAGTCTCTTACATACAGTAATAATGAGCTCTAATGACACGGAGACAGAGTACAGTGGACTGGAAACATTATATATTTATTCCAATTATGCCACAAAGAGTTCTGTTGCATGAAGCTGGTAAAGTCAATAACAACAACTAGTTACAGCAATATAATATCACAGATAGAAATTATACATATGATTAGATTTAACTCAGCTTAATGTGCATCACAACACAATCTTCTTACTCATGATACTTCAGCTATGCAGTCCAATTCTGTTATAATTCAGTCCAATTCATTATAATCCCATTCTAATTCAATTACAACAAATTCATTAGTCCGATTAATAATTTCTTCAACAGGGGCAGTACATCCCCCCAGGGGCCATTCAGAAAACTTCAGGGGCTGATGGGAGCAACTTTTTTGGAGGTGGGCGGAAATTTTTGTATCAATCTGATACCAAGTAAATCCAGGGCAAGTATTGCCGATACGATACGATACAATACGATACGGTATGATACGATACGATACGATACGATATGATACGATACGATATGATATGATACAATATGATACCATACTGATACAATACTGATATTTTTTGCCTGAAATTTCACATTTAATTATTGGCCATTATTGTTTGAGACGAAATAAAGTCAACAGTGTAAATTAGCTAAACAAAAGCAAAACCTGCTATTTGTTGGCTCTCATTCACATTGTGTGGCTTTTTGCCCCTAAATCCCTGTGCAAGAAAAATATTGATCTCATCACGCTGGTATTGAACAATACTGATAATAGCCTCGGTATCAATGCTTTCAATATTTGGATCAATCCGCCCAGCCCAATTTCACCTTAGAAACACCAAATGAGGATCCAGAAAGACGCGAACCTACAGGTGGTATATTGCAGGAAGAGGTGACACTATCCTAAATAACCTAATTTCTTAAATAACCTGGAACTTTGTTATCCATGTCCAACAAACACAGAGTCAAAGGAGTAGATTAGCAGAGCCTTTCAGCTGGAATATGAGTTTAAATTGCAAAAGAGCGAAGGTAAAACAGTATGCTACATGTTAAGATTGGTTCTTCTTAGCATGCACACAGATGGTCTGTACTGCATGCTTCAGGATTCAGCCAGATTTTCCACTCCAGGTGCTGTATTCAGCTCACCTGGCAGATTTGGCCCTACATATACCTATATGTACAGTTTCCCTGCAGTCTCAGAGCCAATTCCTCCATTGGGAAAATCTTTAAGATCTTTGAGATACAAAGGAGGTCTATAAAATATGAAACAAAATAGGTAAAAATAAGAAATATGTAATAAAATATGTAATAAATGCACATATAGTTGTTTTACCTGAAATTCCAGCAGCAACACTGAGGAGTCAGCGTTTGACCCTTCATCAGATTTTTACATGAACTGATGAAAGTTAAAAGTGAATTTACAATATTAACATAATATCTGTTTTTGTATAATTTTCGTTTTAGGCAAGGCAGTTTGTGTGTATAGTACATTTCATGTACAGGACTGAAACAGGATTTTAGTTTTCAGAAGACAGCTATAGGAGTAACCACTTGTAATGTTATTAACCAAAAGCAGCACACACACTCTGTCCCACATTCCTGTGTGCAACACTAAATCAGAGCAGAACAATTAATCCTCGACTAAAAGAACTGAAAAGTTTCTGCTTGACGAGTTTTTCCATAAGATGTATTTTACTCCAATGTTTCTAGGTGGTAACAACATCTGCACACAGAAGCTACTTTCATTAATGTTTTTACAATAAAACTGGTCATGTGACAGCGTGATAAGGTCCCATATTTTTTATTTGGGTGACAGCTCTATGGGTCCATAGATGAGGTTAGGACGAAAAAAATCCCCCAAAACCCTAAAACTACCAGCAAAGTTTGTTTAGCATTTAAACATAAAAATGGCCTGTGTGTGTCTGATTTCTCTTAGAGAGCTTGACTACTACAATATATTGATAGAGCAGGGATGTCAAACTCCGGTCCTCAAGGGCCGGCATCCTTCAGGTTTTCATTGTTTCCTTGATTTAACACACCTGAATAAAATCAAATGGATCCAACTGCTTCTTGTAAACTTCTTCACAATAACCCATTAATTTCAGTCAGGTGTGTTGGATCAGGGAAACAATGAAAACCTGTAGGACACTGGCCCTCGAGGACCAGAGTCTGACATCCCTGCTATAGAGAGTTTTAAAGCATAAACTGATTATGTTTACTTTTCTTATTTGCACTCACATCCAGCAGGTAATGGTCCTGTGATTTAAGTGAAAACGTGGAGGCGCTGTGTGCTAAAGGTACATCCGAAATGTAAACCGCCCTGATGGAGCACTAGACACAGTGTTTTCCTTCAGAGAAACGATTTCAGAGCAAATGGTTTAGCCATAGAAATAACTGCTTAGTGGGACCCCAGGGACCCCAAATCCAGTTCCAGAGGAGACACGGCAGACGTGAAGGCTGCACCCAAACACCAGCTGATGTTTTCATGCATATGGTTCAGCACAGAGTGCCACTCACTACAGGGAGAATTTACAGACACCAGTTAACATCATGCTTTGGACTGTGGGAGGAAGCCGAAAGACCAGGAGAGAACCCGAACATCCTCGGAGGATAAACCACCCTCCACGCCAGCCGAGGCTCTAACCAGTCACCTTCTTGGTGTGAGGCGATGGTGCTAAACGCCACGCACATGCACAGCCTAAACACCTGCTTCCAGGTTGTTTGAGCTGATGTCACTGCAGGGCTGAGTGGGACATTCCTGCTAGAATCAGCAGTGAACACAATTTACTAAATTTCAGAACCTGTGATGATCTAAACTGAACCTTGGTAAATTTATTGGGCTGTTTTGAAACAGTCGTGCTCAGAACTGGAGGCACAAAGCAAAAGTTCATGATTTACCTGAAAGTCCAGCAGAGCCAGCTGGAGCTGTGCAGGTGTAGATGAGGCTGAAACTGGAATAACTACGCCCAGCGCTGACGGCTCCTTTCAAACACGCTGGATTTGTTCATCTGACTCAAGTGAAAATTAAAGAAATAGTTTTTTTCCTAATGTTGAAATGAGAAAACACCAAACAAAAGTAAAACCACCACAAGGGAGCAGGAAAATTCTGCTTCTACTGCGGTTGGTTTGCAGGTGTGTGATGTTTCTGGTGTCACCTTTACCTGAAACGCTGCTCCAGTCCGCCCCTCCGTGAAGTCCTCTTCCCTTCCGTCTCCTTTACAAAGTCCTGGAGAAGAGACGATGAGTGAGATCAGGATGACATGAGGAGCGTGCCAGAGGGACTGGAGAGGCGTGTCGGGTTTCAGGCTTGTCATGTGTTTAACTGGTCCTGCAGCTTTGGCTGGAATGCTGAGGGTGTGTGTTCACACACTATAAGGACTAAAAAAAAACAACTTATGAGGGCTTCCTGTAGACATGGAGACAGCATTTACAGTATGTTGCCATGGATACAGCAGGGTTTTTTAGGGGTAAGACGGGGTTTTAGGGTCAGAGCTAGATGCTCAGTAGGGATGCATAAGGTTAGGATGGAGACTACAGAACACACACTGTCAATGAAGAAATGTGTGTGTGACGAACTAGAGAGAAAGTGAAAGAAACACAGAAGGTGGTTGTTAAGAAGAAAGACAGTTAAAACTATATGTAAATTATTTTTAACATACATGAATGTTTAAAATCAGTAACGACTGAAGGAAATTATAAATGCTTCAAACTGAATAAACTCATTAGAAATAACATTCAGGCCTAAAAGCTACAAAAGAAAACTTAAACACAGGCTGTTTGGTTCCTTCACCTGACACGAGGCCACATTTAGACTGAAATGGGTGTGATCAGAGATTCCAGCTCCAGGTTTACATGGACGAGACATAAAGTGATCAGTTGTGTTTACATGAGGACATGAATCGCGATGATGAGGTTGGAGCGGCAATTTACCTCATTGCTCATTTCATTAGATAAATATTTACAACAAGACAAAAGCCACAACTTCTTTTGGTAATGGTTTCCAGTCTTCCTGTTAAACTGACTTCATCAGTATCACGTTTTCTGATCATTACCAGCGAAGCTTGTCCTGGAAACAACGTTGTTCTGATAGAGAAACAAACGTTCACATTACAAGCTACAGAAAAGCCAAAAAGCCGGAGCATTGCTGAAAGGAATCGCAGAGCATCTCATTTAAAATCCTGTGTTGTTGTGACACAGAAGCCGAGCTTGTTTCCCTGACCTCCGAGACTCAGAGCAGAGAAGACAATCCTACTTAAGCTGAGAGGGCTGGGGAGAGTTTAGAAAACAGAGCGGGGGCAGCAAAACAGGGAGTCACAGATTGGATCTCAGGTGGGATAATTATCTGAAGTCCCAAATCCTGCCTGACTTCTCTCTGTAATCCAGACAGGAAGAGAAAACACTGAGAACAGTCCAATTATGCTCCGAACTTCTTTCGTTTTAATCCTGACCTCATTCGTGTGCTGTGTTTGCCTGAGTGTGTCTCATCTACGGCCGCTGGCTTCTCTTCATGCATGTCTGCTTTTCTACAGCTGACCGGGACATGTACCATCATCACGTGGCTTTGTTACAGAAAGAACTGAAACACTCAGCGACTCAGAAGGTGTAATTCCCTCCAAGTCCTGAAGGTCGTTGCAGTTAAAGACCAGCTCCAGATAAAATCCAGCACGCTGGCCTGATTAACCGGCCTGTGTGCTGTGTTTCATGTGTGAATGAAGTGGTATCAGGATTTGTTTTAAGGTAGGATCGTGCTGAGTACGGACTATGTGCTGGGTTTTTACAGGTTCTAACAAATTAAATGTAAAAATGTAAGAATCTCTAAGAGCAGCGAGGATTTTTAGAGCAAACTTATCAGAAAAGAGAATAAATGAGTGTTCGGGTGATTTTTTCTGTAGTAAACATTTCTTAGTAATAAATCTTGAACCGTTCTCTGTCTGAAACCTGCCAGCGTTTAGCTTCTCGGTGCTTCATACAGCTGCCATCCAGGTGCTGGACTGGTGACTGCTGGCCAGGAGGAGCAGGTGGACCCGTTGGTGGAAATGAGGCTTCAGGTACATCCAGGGTCACTTCATGAACCTGGAAATCTGAACAAAAATGACTAAACTGTAAAGTTCACCATGATGTTTGTTGAAGTAAAAACACTTCAGACATTTTAACATCTTTTAAGTTGTAACATACTCAGAAAACTATTACTACTACTACTACCACCACTACTACTACTAATGCATCTATTACAGCTCTACTACTATTCCCATACCAACCAGTCCATACCCAGCGATCCGAACCAGTCCTGTGCCGACCAGTCTCGTACGCAGCTGTCCCCGTGACATGAGGAGCAGTCCAGTCCCGTACCGACCAGTTCCAGACAGCTGATTCTGCTGTTCACTCGACAGTCTGGAGGTTCCAGACTGGTGACCACAGGGCTGGCCCTGAACATAGGCAACCATCTGTTGGAAGGGGCGCCAAATTAAAATAAATAAATAAATAACACACACACACACACACACACACACACAGACACACACACACACACGCACACGGTGGTCTGTGTGCCACATTTTGCCGGACAGATTTGCTCTACCAAGGCAGACATGTTATATAAATGGCTGCCCTTGATGTTTGTAATATTTTTATTATTTTTATTATAATCTTATTTTCTTGATATGTTGCTGAACCTGACAGGGCGACAGAGGAAGAGAGAAAAAGAGAAAAGGACAGAATTGATATGTGGAAATAAAAGTTGTCTAGGCCTAAATCACATCATTATTCACAAAAACAATATAAACTGCCACAGTACTACATGATACATAAAGAAAATAGAATAATGGTTAAATCAGCCATCAATTGGAGAGAGACGAGCATGTTTGTGAGCATGTACGTGTGAACGTGAACATGTATGTGTGACCATGCAACAAGAATGAAACGTGTGCTTGCAAGAGGGCCGTGACCACGCCGTACCCCAATCCGGGGGGGGGGGGGGGGGGGGGGGGGGCACCAAGGTCCACAGAGCACAGGACGGCCAAAGCAGAGATCAGCGGCCCACTCAGCCCAGAGCAGAGGAGCCCCCAGACCGGAGCCTCCCAGAAGCCCAGGACGATGGTGAGCAGGCCCAGAGGGCACAGAGAGTGGACACCCCACAGATCCAAGGGCCACCCATTCCCCACCCAGAGCCCCACCCAGGAACTCGACGAACCTGACCGCCCTAGGCAAAACCACTACACCAACACAGCACCAAGGCTAGGCACCCCAGAGACACGCACATGACCGCAGGTCCACCCCCACCCCCCCGACCATCCCTCTAATCCACCAGCAAATGTCAGATGAAATGTCATAGAGATGACTGAATACAGGCAGACTGTCTCTGAGTGGCTGGAAGGACACGAGGGAATTATCTTAATAACTAAACCACTTTGTGTTACAACTTACTACATGAAATATGCTTCAAAAATTTAATTTCATAGCTTTTTTGTATTTTTTAGTTTTCACATAGTGGCATTATTTTGTTTTGTTTATCATAATTGTAGCAGTTTTTATAGTTTAATGTGTGTTTTGATTGCACGGTTTCACTTTGTTTTAGCATTTGCACTTCTGCCATTTCTTATCCTGGATTGTTGTACTAAAGGTTATTTTTAACTGAATGGTATTTATATTTAATTAAATGTTATTTATTTTTAACTAAAGTATATTTATTTTTGACTAAATGTTATTTATTTTTTAACTAAAGTATATTTATTTTTAATTAAATGTTATTTATTTTCACTAAAAGTTATTTATCTTTAACAAAATTATATTTATTTTTAACTAAATGTTATTTTTTTCACTAAAAGTTATTTATCTTTGAGAAAATTATATTTATTTTTAACTAAATGTTATTTAGTTTTTAACTAAATGTTATTTATTTTTAACTAAATGTTATTTATTTTTCACTAAATGATATTTATTTTTCACTAAAAGTTATTTATTTTTAACTAAATGTTATTTATTTTTAATTAAATGTTATTTATTTCTAACTAAAATATATTTATTTTTGACTAAATGTTATTTATTTTTTAACTAAAGTATATTTATTTTTAATTAAATGTTATTTATTTTTAACTAAATGTTATTTATTTTTAACTAAATGGTATTTTTTTCACTAAAAGTTATTTATCTTTAACAAAATTATATTTATTTTTAACTAAATGTTATTTTTTTTCACTAAAAGTTATTTATCTTTGAGAAAATTATATTTATTTTTAACTAAATGTTATTTAGTTTTTAACTAAATATTATTTATTTTTAACTAAATGTTATTCATTTTTCACTAAATGATATTTATTTTTCACTAAAAGTTATTTATTTTTAACTAAATGTTATTTATTTTTAACTAAATGTTTTTTATTTTTAATTAAATGTTATTTATTTCTAACTAAAGTATATTTATTTTTGACTAAATGTTATTTAGTTTTTAACTAAAGTATATTTATTTTTAACTAAGTTTTATTTATTTTTAACTGAATGTTATTTATTTTTAACTAAATGTTTTTTATTTTTAATTAAATGTTATTTATTTTTCACTAAAAGTTATTTATCTTTAACAAAATTGTATTTATTTTTAACTAAATGTTATTTATTTTTAACTAAAGTATATTTATTTTTAACTAAATCTTATTTAGTTTTTATCTAAAGTATATTTATTTTTAACTAAATGTTTTTATTTTTAATTAAATGTTATTTATTTTTAACTAAATGTTATTTATTTTTAACTAAATGGTATTTTTTTCACTAAAAGTTATTTATCTTTAACAAAATTATATTTATTTTTAACTAAATGTTATTTTTTTTCACTAAAAGTTATTTATCTTTGAGAAAATTATATTTATTTTTAACTAAATGTTATTTAGTTTTTAACTAAATGTTATTTATTTTTAACTAAATGTTATTCATTTTTCACTAAATGATATTTATTTTTCACTAAAAGTTATTTATTTTTAACTAAATGTTATTTATTTTTAACTAAATGTTTTTTATTTTTAATTAAATGTTATTTATTTCTAACTAAAGTATATTTATTTTTGACTAAATGTTATTTAGTTTTTAACTAAAGTATATTTATTTTTAACTAAGTTTTATTTATTTTTAACTGAATGTTATTTATTTTTAACTAAATGTTTTTTATTTTTAATTAAATGTTATTTATTTTCAACTAAAGTATATTTATTTTTGACTAAATGTTATTTAGTTTTTAACTAAAGTATATTTATTTTTAACTAAATGTTTTTTATTTTTAACTAAATGTTATTTATTTTTCACTAAAAGTTATTTATCTTTAACAAAATTGTATTTATTTTTAACTAAATGTTATTTATTTTTAACTAAAGTATATTTATTTTTAACTAAATCTTATTTAGTTTTTATCTAAAGTATATTTATTTTTAACTAAATGTTTTTATTTTTAATTAAATGTTATTTATTTTTAACTATATGTTATTTATTTTTAACTAAATCATATTTATTTTAAACTAAATGTTATTTATTTTTAACTAAAGTATATTTATTTTTAACTAAATCTTATTTAGTTTTTATCTAAAGTATATTTATTTTTAACTAAATGTTTTTATTTTTAATTAAATGTTATTTATTTTTAACCATATGTTATTTATTTTTAACTAAATCATATTTATTTTTAACTAAATGTTATTTATTTTTAACTAAATGTTATTTATTTTTCACTAAATTATATTTATTTTTCACTAAAAGTTATTTATTTTTAACTAAATTTTATTTATTTTTAACTATATGTTATTTATTTTTAATTAAATGTTATTTATTTTTAACTAAAGTATATTTATTTTTGACTAAATGTTATTTATTTTTTAACTAAAGTATATTTATTTTTAACTAAATGTTTTTGATTTTTAACTAAATGTTATTTTTTTTCACTAAAAGTTATTTATCTTTAACAAAATTATATTTATTATTAACTAAATGTTATTTTTTTTCACTAAAAGTTATTTATCTTTAAGAAAATTATATTTATTTTTAACTAAATGTTATTTAGTTTTTAACTATGTGTTATTTATTTTTAACTAAATGTTATTTATTTTTCACTAAAAGTTATTTATCTTTAACAAATTATATTTATTTTTAACTAAATGTTATTTATTTTTCACTAAATGATATTTATTTTTCACTAAATGTTATCTATTTTTAACTAAAAGTTATTTATTTTTAACTAAATTATATTTATTTTTACCTAAATGTTATTTAGTTTTTAACTAAATGTTATTTATTTTTAACTAAATGTTATTTATTTTTAACTATATGTTATTTATTTTTAACTAAATCATATTTATTTTTAACTAACTGTTATTTATTTTTAACTAAAGTATATTTATTTTTAACTAAATCTTATTTAGTTTTTATCTAAAGTATATTCATTTTTAACTAAATGTTTTTTATTTTTAATTAAATGTTATTTATTTTTAACTATATGTTATTTATTTTTAACTAAATCATATTTATTTTTAACTAAATGTTATTTATTTTTAACTAAAGTATATTTATTTTTAACTAAATCTTATTAAGTTTTTATGTAAAGTCTATTTATTTTTAACTAAATGTTTTTATTTTTAATTAAATGTTATTTATTTTTAACTATATGTTATTTATTTTTAACTAAATCATATTTATTTTTAACTAAATGTTATTTATTTTTAACTAAAGTATATTTATTTTTAACTAAATCTTATTTAGTTTTTATCTAAAGTATATTTATTTTTAACTAAATGTTTTTTATTTTTAATTAAATGTTATTTATTTTTAACTATATGTTATTTATTTTTAACTAAATCATATTTATTTTAAACTAAATGTTATTTATTTTTAACTAAATGTTATTTATTTTTCACTAAATTATATTTATTTTTCACTAAAAGTTATTTATTTTTAACTAAATTTTATTTATTTTTAACTAAATGTTATTTATTTTTAATTAAATGTTATTTATTTTTAAATAAAGTATATTTATTTTTGACTAAATGTTATTTATTTTTTAACTAAAGTATATTTATTTTTAACTAAATGTTTTTTATTTTTAACTAAACGTTATTTTTTTTGCATTAAAAGTTATTTATCTTTAACAAAATTATATTTATTTTTAACTAAATGTTATTTTTTTTCACTAAAAGTTATTTATCTTTGAGAAAATTATATTTATTTTTAACCTAATGTTATTTATTTTTAACTAAATGTTATTTATTTTTCACTAAATGATATTTATTTTTCACTAAAAGTTATTTATTTTTACCTAAATGTTATTTATTTTTAACTAAATGTTTTTTATTTTTAATTAAATGTTATTTATTTTTAACTAAAGTATATTTATTTTTGACTAAATGTTATTTAGTTTTTAACTAAAGTATATTTATTTTTAACTAAGATTTATTTATTTTTAACTAAATGTTATTTATTTTTAACTAAATGTTTTTTATTTTTAATTAAATGTTATTTATTTTCAACTAAAGTATATTTATTTTTGACTAAATGTTATTTAGTTTTTAACTAAAGTATATTTATTTTTAACTAAATGTTTTTTATTTTTAACTAAATGTTATTTATTTTTCACTAAAAGTTATTTATGTTTAACAAAATTGTATTTATTTTTAACTAAATGTTATTTAGTTTTTAACCAAACGTTATTTATTTTTAACTAAATCTTATTTATTTTTCACTAAATGATATTTATTTTTCACTAAATGTTATCTATTTTTAACTAAAAGTTATTTATTTTTAACTAAATTATATTTATTTTTACCTAAATGTTATTTAGTTTTTAACTAAATGTTATTTATTTTTAACTATATGTTATTTATTTTTAACTAAATCATATTTATTTTTAACTAAATGTTATTTATTTTTAACTAAAGTATATTTATTTTTAACTAAATCTTATTTAGTTTTTATCTAAAGTATATTTATTTTTAACTAAATGTTTTTTATTTTTAATTAAATGTTATTTATTTTTAACTATATGTTATTTATATTTAACTAAATCATATTTATTTTTAACTAAATCTTATTTATTTTTAACTAAAGTATATTTATTTTTAACTAAATCTTATTTAGTTTTTATCTAAAGTATATTTATTTTTAACTAAATGTTTTTATTTTTAATTAAATGTTATTTATTTTTAACTATATGTTATTTATTTTTAACTAAATCATATTTATTTTTAACTAAATGTTATTTATTTTTCACTAAATGATATTTATTTTTCACTAAATGTTATCTATTTTTAACTAAAAGTTATTTATTTTTAACTAAATTATATTTATTTTTACCTAAATGTTATTTAGTTTTTAACTAAATGTTATTTATTTTTAACTATATGTTATTTATTTTTAACTAAATCATATTTATTTTTAACTAAATGTTATTTATTTTTAACTAAAGTATATTTATTTTTAACTAAATCATATTTATTTTTGACTAAATGTTATTTAGTTTTTAACTAAAGTATATTTATTTTTAACTAAGATTTATTTATTTTTAACTAAATGTTATTTATTTTTAACTAAATGTTTTTTATTTTTAATTAAATGTTATTTATTTTCAACTAAAGTATATTTATTTTTGACTAAATGTTATTTAGTTTTTAACTAAAGTATATTTATTTTTAACTAAATGTTTTTTATTTTTAACTAAATGTTATTTATTTTTCACTAAAAGTTATTTATGTTTAACAAAATTGTATTTATTTTTAACTAAATGTTATTTAGTTTTTAACCAAACGTTATTTATTTTTAACTAAATGTTATTTATTTTTCACTAAATGATATTTATTTTTCACTAAATGTTATCTATTTTTAACTAAAAGTTATTTATTTTTAACTAAATTATATTTATTTTTACCTAAATGTTATTTAGTTTTTAACTAAATGTTATTTATTTTTAACTATATGTTATTTATTTTTAACTAAATCATATTTATTTTGAACTAAATGTTATTTATTTTTAACTAAAGTATATTTATTTTTAACTAAATCTTATTTAGTTTTTATCTAAAGTATATTTATTTTTAACTAAATGTTTTTTATTTTTAATTAAATGTTATTTATTTTTAACTATATGTTATTTATATTTAACTAAATCATATTTATTTTTAACTAAATGTTATTTATTTTTAACTAAAGTATATTTATTTTTAACTAAATCTTATTTAGTTTTTATGTAAAGTATATTTATTTTTAACTAAATGTTTTTATTTTTAATTAAATGTTATTTATTTTTAACTATATGTTATTTATTTTTAACTAAATCATATTTATTTTTAACTAAATGTTATTTATTTTTCACTAAATGATATTTATTTTTCACTAAATGTTATCTATTTTTAACTAAAAGTTATTTATTTTTAACTAAATTATATTTATTTTTACCTAAATGTTATTTAGTTTTTAACTAAATGTTATTTATTTTTAACTATATGTTATTTATTTTTAACTAAATCATATTTATTTTTAACTAAATGTTATTTATTTTTAACTAAAGTATATTTATTTTTAACTAAATCATATTTATTTTTAACTAAATGTTATTTATTTTTAACTGAAGTATATTTATTTTTAACTAAATCTTATTTAGTTTTTATCTAAAGTATATTTATTTTTAACTAAATGTTTTTATTTTTAATTAAATGTTATTTATTTTTAACTATATGTTATTTATTTTTAACTAAATCATATTTATTTTTAACTAAATGTTATTTATTTTTAACTAAATGTTATTTATTTTTCACTAAATTATATTTATTTTTCACTAAAAGTTATTTATTTTTAACTAAAATTTATTTATTTTTAACTATATGTTATTTATTTTTCTTTAAATGTTATTTATTTTTAACTAAAGTATATTTATTTTTGACTAAATGTTATTTATTTTTTAACTAAAGTATATTTATTTTTAACTAAATGTTATTTATTTTTCACTAAAAGTTATTTATCTTTAAGAAAATTATATTTATTTTTAACTAAATGTTATTTAGTTTTAACTATATGTTTTTATTTTTAACTAAATGTTATTTATTTTTCACTAAAAGTTATTTATCTTTAACAAAATTATATTTATTTTTAACTAAATGTTATTTAGTTTTTAACCAAACGTTATTTATTTTTAACAAAACGTTATTTATTTTTCACTAAATGATATTTATTTTTCACTAAATGTCATCTATTTTTAACTAAAAGTTATTTATTTTTAACTAAATTATATTTATTTTTACCTAAATGTTATTTAGTTTTTAACTAAATGTTATTTATTTTTAACTAAATGTTATTTATTTTTAACTATATGTTATCTATTTTTAACTAAATCATATTTATTTTTAACTAAATGTCATTTATTTTTAACTAAAGTATATTTATTTTTAACTAAATCTTATTTAGTTTTTATCTAAAGTATATTTATTTTTAACTAAATGTTTTTTATTTTTAACTATATGTTATTTATTTTTAATTAAATGTTATTTATTTCTAACTAAAGTATATTTATTTTTGACTAAATGTTATTTAGTTTTTAACTAAAGTATATTTATTTTTAACTAAGTTTTATTTATTTTTAACTGAATGTTATTTATGTTTAACTAAATGTTTTTTATTTTTCACTAAATTATATTTGTTTTTCACTAAAAGTTATTTATTTTTAACTAAATTTTATTTATGTTTAACTAAATGATATTTATTTTTAATTAAATGTTATTTATTTTTAACTAAAGTATATTTATTTTTGACTAAATGTTATTTATTTTTTAACTAAAGTATATTTATTTTTAACTAAATGTTTTTTATTTTTAACTAAATGTTATTTTTTTTCACCAAAAGTTATTTATCTTTAACAAAATTATATTTATTTTAACTAAATGTTATTTTTTTTTCACTAAAAGTTATTTATCTTTAAGAAAATTATATTTATTTTTAACTAAATGTTATTTGGTTTTTAACTATATGTTATTTATTTTTAACTAAATGTTATTTAGTTTTTAACTAAAGTATATTTATTTTTAACTAAATGTTATTTATTTTTAACTAAATGTTATTTATTTTTCTCTAAATGATATTTATTTTTCACTAAAAGTTATTTATTTTTAACTAAATGTTATTTATTTTTAACTAAATGTTTTTTATTTTTAATTAAATGTTATTTATTTTTAACTAAAGTATATTTATTTTTGACTAAATGTTATTTAGTTTTTAACTAAAGTATATTTATTTTTAACTAAATTTTATTTATTTTTAACTAAATGTTATTTATTTTTAACTTAATGTTTTTTATTTTAATTAAATGTTATTTATTTTCAACTAAAGTATATTTATTTTTGACTAAATGTTATTTAGTTTTTAACTAAAGTATATTTATTTTTAACTAAATGTTTTTTATTTTTAACTAAATGTTATTTATTTTTCACTAAAAGTTATTTATCTTTAACAAAATTATATTTATTTTTAACTAAATGTTATTTAGTTTTTAACCAAACGTTATTTATTTTTAACTAAATGTTATTTATTTTTCACTAAATGATATTTATTTTTCACTAAATGTTTTCTATTTTTAACTAAAAGTTATTTATTTTTAACTAAATTATATTTATTTTTACCTAAATGTTATTTAGTTTTTAACTAAATGTTATTTATTTTTAACTAAATCATATTTATTTTTAACTAAATGTTATTTATTTTTAACTAAAGTATATTTATTTTTAACTAAATCTTATTTAGTTTTTATCTAAAGTATATTTATTTTTAACTAAATGTTTTTTATTTTTAATTAAATGTTATTTATTTTTAACTATATGTTATTTATTTTTAACTAAATCATATTTATTTTTAACTAAATCTTATTTATTTTTAACTAAAGTATATTTATTTTGAACTAAATCTTATTTAGTTTTTATCTAAAGTATATTTATTTTTAACTAAATGTTTTTATTTTTAATTAAATGTTATTTATTTTTAACTGTATGTTATTCATTTTTAACTAAATCATATTTATTTTAAACTAAATGTTATTTATTTTTAACTAAAGTATATTTATTTTTGACTAAATGTTATTTATTTTTTAACTAAAGTATATTTATTTTTAACTAAATGTTATTTATTTTTCACTAAAAGTTATTTATCTTTAAGAAAATTATATTTATTTTTAACTAAATGTTATTTAGTTTTTAACTATATGTTTTTTATTTTTAACTAAATGTTATTTATTTTTCACTAAAAGTTATTTATCTTTAACAAAATTATATTTATTTTTAACTAAATGTTATTTAGTTTTTAACCAAACGTTATTTATTTTTAACAAAACGTTATTTATTTTTCACTAAATGATATTTATTTTTCACTAAATGTCATCTATTTTTAACTAAAAGTTATTTATTTTTAACTAAATTATATTTATTTTTACCTAAATGTTATTTAGTTTTTAACTAAATGTTATTTATTTTTAACTAAATGTTATTTATTTTTAACTATATGTTATCTATTTTTAACTAAATCATATTTATTTTTAACTAAATGTCATTTATTTTTAACTAAAGTATATTTATTTTTAACTAAATCTTATTTAGTTTTTATCTAAAGTATATTTATTTTTAACTAAATGTTTTTTATTTTTAATTAAATGTTATTTATTTTTAACTATATGTTATTTATTTTTAATTAAATGTTATTTATTTCTAACTAAAGTATATTTATTTTTGACTAAATGTTATTTAGTTTTTAACTAAAGTATATTTATTTTTAACTAAGTTTTATTTATTTTTAACTGAATGTTATTTATGTTTAACTAAATGTTTTTTATTTTTCACTAAATTATATTTGTTTTTCACTAAAAGTTATTTATTTTTAACTAAATTTTATTTATGTTTAACTAAATGATATTTATTTTTAATTAAATGTTATTTACTTTTTAACTAAAGTATATTTATTTTTGACTAAATGTTATTTATTTTTTAACTAAAGTATATTTATTTTTAACTAAATGTTTTTTATTTTTAACTAAATGTTATTTTTTTTCACCAAAAGTTATTTATCTTTAACAAAATTATATTTATTTTTAACTAAATGTTATTTTTTTTCACTAAAAGTTATTTATCTTTAAGAAAATTATATTTATTTTTAACTAAATGTTATTTGGTTTTTAACTATATGTTATTTATTTTTAACTAAATGTTATTTAGTTTTTAACTAAAGTATATTTATTTTTAACTAAATGTTATTTATTTTTAACTAAATGTTATTTATTTTTCTCTAAATGATATTTATTTTTCACTAAAAGTTATTTATTTTTAACTAAATGTTATTTATTTTTAACTAAATGTTTTTTATTTTTAATTAAATGTTATTTATTTTTAACTAAAGTATATTTATTTTTGACTAAATGTTATTTAGTTTTTAACTAAAGTATATTTATTTTTAACTAAATTTTATTTATTTTTAACTAAATGTTATTTATTTTTAACTTAATGTTTTTTATTTTTAATTAAATGTTATTTATTTTCAACTAAAGTATATTTATTTTTGACTAAATGTTATTTAGTTTTTAACTAAAGTATATTTATTTTTAACTAAATGTTTTTTATTTTTAACTAAATGTTATTTATTTTTCACTAAAAGTTATTTATCTTTAACAAAATTATATTTATTTTTAACTAAATGTTATTTAGTTTTTAACCAAACGTTATTTATTTTTAACTAAATGTTATTTATTTTTCACTAAATGATATTTATTTTTCACTAAATGTTTTCTATTTTTAACTAAAAGTTATTTATTTTTAACTAAATTATATTTATTTTTACCTAAATGTTATTTAGTTTTTAACTAAATGTTATTTATTTTTAACTAAATCATATTTATTTTTAACTAAATGTTATTTATTTTTAACTAAAGTATATTTATTTTTAACTAAATCTTATTTAGTTTTTATCTAAAGTATATTTATTTTTAACTAAATGTTTTTTATTTTTAATTAAATGTTATTTATTTTTAACTATATGTTATTTATTTTTAACTAAATCATATTTATTTTTAACTAAATCTTATTTATTTTTAACTAAAGTATATTTATTTTGAACTAAATCTTATTTAGTTTTTATCTAAAGTATATTTATTTTTAACTAAATGTTTTTATTTTTAATTAAATGTTATTTATTTTTAACTGTATGTTATTCATTTTTAACTAAATCATATTTATTTTAAACTAAATGTTATTTATTTTTAACTAAAGTATATTTATTTTTAACTAAATCTTATTTAGTTTTTATCTAAAGTATATTTATTTTTAACTAAATGTTTTTTATTTTTAACTATATGTTATTTATTTTTAACTAAATCATATTTATTTTTAATTAAATGTTATTTATTTTTCACTAAATTTTATTTATTTTTAACTAAATGTTATTTATTTTTCACTAAAAGTTATTTATCTTTAACAAAATTATATTTATTTTTAACTAAATGTTATTTAGTTTTTAACCAAACGTTATTTATTTTTAACTAAATGTTATTTATTTTTCACTAAATGATATTTATTTTTCACTAAATGTCATCTATTTTTAACTAAAAGTTATTTATTTTTAACTAAATTATATTTATTTTTACCTAAATGTTATTTAGTTTTTAACTAAATGTTATTTATTTTTAACTAAATGTTATTTATTTTTAACTATATGTTATTTATTTTTAACTAAATCATATTTATTTTTAACTAAATGTTATTTATTTTTAACTAAAAGTTATTCATTTTTAACTAAATTTTATTTATTTTGAGCTTTTTATCATTTTTGTAGCAGTTTGGTTCGTTTAGAGTGTTTCAGTGTGATTTTGTTTTGTTTGTCAATAAGGAGAAAATAATTTGTACGTTAGTTACAAAATGCGTGCGACTGAGTTGTGTAGCTTTGCTAAGCATTTTGCTGCGTGTTTTGTCAGCAGGTCCATGCGGATCATCATCACCTGACGTACCAGAAGCTCCTAACAAGAGTCAGCAGCAGAATCAGCTGTTTTTAGAGCAGATCTGGACATTTTTCATGGAAACAACCCACATACTCACCTCTGCTGCTCATCCCACACACGTTTTCCTCCCACGTGTGGCTCCATTTAAAAGGGAAATAAACAGACTTTCCATCTGTATCCGATTCATTACCAAGAAGCTTTGCTACAATAAAGAAATAATCCACCGAACACTTTATTTCTGATGAGTTTATTTTGGTTGTACTTGGTTGCTGTTCATGGCCAGCTGCAGCTCTGGAGGAAGAACAGCTGTCTACTAACTGGAAGGGTGATGGATCACGTCCTGATCAGACTGGAGTGTCCTTGGAACCAAACACCACGCTGCATCCTGATGGTCACATCAGGGTATGAATGTGTAGAGAAGCACTTGAATTTATTCATAGAAGTACAATATGAGTGTGACTGGAGGAACGTGGCATGCCATGTGATTGGTCAGATAACAGGAATATTTTTTTAATACAAATGGTTCGTTCATCTTAATTACAGCAGATAAATGAATATTGTTCCCTGGTTTAGACCATTTACAGAGCTCAGAGCAGCATTATGCTGTTAAAAGTTATTAAAGAGCTTTCTTTCTGATTTAAAGCAGCTGAATCTGACTGAAGCGATGAGGAGATAAAGTCCGACTGTTTCCAGCTTCTGGAGGAAGCGTGACAGGGTTGTCACACTGCATCACCTTCACACTGTATCAATGCTTGATGCATATCTGCTGGATGATGTAAACAACTTAATACCAGAGATAAACACTGAAAAACACACAGTAGATATCGTGTACATGCCCAAAATAACTCCATACCTTCATCAGCTGCAGGTGAAGGCAGGAAGGGTTGTTTTCTTCATGTGTGTCAGGGTTTTCCATGTCATGTGTCACAGGAGGCATGACTGTGCAGCCGTGTTTCCTAGAACCATGAATGGAAAAAAATAATAAAACCTCTGGTTGTGTGTCCATCTCTATTTAATAAAAACAGCATAGAAACATGAAAACATGGCTCCACGTAACATCCAGTGTTTCCAGTAGTGTGTGCGGATTGATACGGAAATACCTCCAATACCAGCTTTTTATTTTTTAGAGTCAATTTCATGTTAGAATGTTGATATTTCAGTAACTTGGGATAAATATATACTTGATCATGAACTGGAATACAGTGGAAAGTAACTATAATATCAGAATCTTATCTAAATTGTACCCAGTAGGTAGGAACTACTTTTTCTTTCGCCTGCCACAGTCATAAGTGAAATAGGGTAAAGCGTAACGGTGCAGCAGCCTGCGTCTCACGTTCACTCAGTCCGTAGCATCACGTGTGTTTGTGAACATACAGAGGTTACTATAGCAACACCAAACACCTCCATAGACATCCGTCATCCATCATAACACAGAAAACTAATGAATTATGATGACGAGGAGGAAAGGGACAGATGCTACAGGCAAGTACTATCAGGCAGTAGCAGGTACTATCCAGGTACTAGTAGGTACTATCTGGTACTATCCAGGTTCTATCAGGTACTATCTAATACTATTAAGTACTAGCAGGCAGGGGCATTAATTAATTAAATCAGAAGCAAATGGTAAAATAAATTAAATAGGCTCAGAAAAAACTAGCAGGACCTCACATGGTTTATTGTTTAATATGAACTGAATGTAAAATGGCCACAAGCAAACCTCTGTGGAGATTTACAGCCGAACAACAGCTGGGAGCATCTTTAAAATAAATAATTTCATTTTAAAAGGTAGAACATTGTCTTTCCAAAACAAAGAAACTTAGTGATACCAATGCATTGTAACTAAAGTGTTTGTGTACCAGATAATTTTGTTAGTAGTACAATTTGCATTGAGGGCCCTTCTAGGCCCCTGTCAATCATGGGCCCCTAGAATCCTTCTCCTTTACCCCCCTTTTTGGTGCCCCAGCTAGCAGGTACTATCCAGGTACTAGCAGGTGCTATCAAGTTACTATCAGGTACTATCCAGGTACTTTTCAGGTACTATCCTGGTACTTTTCAAGTAATATCAGGTACTATCCAGTATTCAGTTACAGAGGGGGGAAATGTGGAGCTGTATATCTGTTTTCATCCGTCTGCTTTGTTCAGGTTCTTGTGTTGATGTTCTAACAAAATAAGTTCCCTCATTCTTAAGACTAAGAATAGATAGATAGATAGATAGATAGATAGATAGATAGATAGATAGATAGATAGATAGATAGATAGATAGATAGATAGATAGATAGATAGATAGATATGTATTTCACTAGTACTTTCAGACTGAGTCACAAAGTATTTTAGAAAAATGTAACTACTACTTCTTTTCCCCTCAGTGTAATCTGCTTTATCAGGGATTTTTTTAAACACATTTAAGATTTTATAGTATCAGCATTGGATCGGTATCACCGATACCACCTTGAATTTTATAAGAAATCGAATTGGAAAGAAAATCAGTGGTATCACACATCACTGGTTTCCAGGACGAACAGAACTGGTCCCACCTGAACCAGCTCACTGGGCAGCATCATGAACAGCTCTATATCAGTAATTTCTTCCACTTCTTACCACATCCAACACACCACCCAGAGAACCACTAACAACACCCAAGCACCTACACCAGGGATCTGCAGCCATTTTTCCCTCAGCCAGCTAAATAAAACTCCTTTAGAGACGCAGATGTTACGAGACCTGTTGAAAAAAGACAACTTATAATTTTTGATAAATGTCTCCTATAAGAAATTTGTTGTTATTGTTGACCAACCACATTTTTATTTCTATTTTTAGGTTTTAAAATAAAGAAAACAGAAAACGTTTTGTAAAAAGAGGATAGACAGACTTTCTTCTATGGGATATATATAAAATTCCATAGTTTCCAACCTAATGACAAGAAAAGTAGACTGGATAGTTATTACATCTTTATTTAAAGGCAGTGGTTAGTTCTGTAGCATTTTTAACGTGTATTAAGAGGCATCGTGGAAGGTCCAGAGACCTCTGACCTGGACGGTAAGAGTCTGATGCAGCAGCACGTGTCCTCCCTCTCAGCGAGCTGCTGCATCAGCTCGGAGGATGTGATAAGAAGTGACAGCGACCGTGGGCTGCTCAGACTGGATGTCAAACACTCGCCTCACTGCTGATCAAATCCCCAACAACAGACTATTAACGCCAAACAAATTGTTCCAAGTAGGTTAAAGGAGGCTTGTCTGTTTTAATATCACTGATATCTCCTTTCGCTGTCGGGTGGAAAAAGACTCATCTTGGATCTTAGTTGAGGATGAGGGTGCGGGGGCTTGATATCACAAGCAAATCTGTCACACCTCTCTCTCTCTCTAGGCTTTCCTCCTTTCTTTTTCTCCCATTTCTTTCTCTTTTCGCCAAGGTTGTAGCTTGATTTAAGCCTTCCACCATCACATTTTGATTCATTCATTCCGTGGAGATTCATTCAGTTTTCTCCTCTGAGGATATTATAGAACTTTAGTTTTTCAATTTTTTGTCTCTCCCATTAACGTAATCCTCTCCTACAGTTTCCATTACATTACATACAAACATGTTAGACAGAGTTGTTAGCTCAGCATGCAAGAGCTATAAACCTATAAATTCAACAACACAAACTCAAGAAAAAGTCAATGAAAACCATAAATAAACTGTAAATCATTTACAGTTAGACTGACCATGCTCAGCTATGCAATGCAAAGCTAACGCTGATGCTAACTTCTAAAACCCAGTATGTGTGTGTGTCTTTGCAGACGGTCTTGTATTCTCTCAGATCATTAGTCAGTCCATGAAGCCCCTCACCGATTGGTTGTAGTGCCTTGTGCCGGCTACAATAAACGCAGCCTCCGGCCATGAAGTCTCTGCCCTGTCGATAACTTCAAACAGTTCTTCCATGGCCTCGTTGGTTTCAGCATGTGGTGGAACATACACTGCTGTCATGACAACCGATGTGAACTCAGGTGGAAGATAATAAGGTCGGCATCTGATCATGAGGTGTTCCAGGTCCGGAGTACAGCCCGTAGAAATAATTCCCACATCTGAGCACCACTTGTTGTTCACCATGAAACAGACACCACCTCCCTTCCTCTTTCCTGAATGTATAGTCCGGTCCAGCCAATAAACAGAGAGTCCTCAGGAACAATGTTGTAGTCCGGGATCGAGGGGTCGAGTCAAGTTTCCGTTAAAGCAAAAACGTTGCAGGTGTTAATCTCTGAAACGCCATCCTGCTCCGACGTTCATCCAGCTTGTTGTCCAATGACTGAACATTTAGCAGAAGAATACTCGGTAGAGGAGGCCGACTCCCCCGTTTCCTCAGCCGGACCAGGACTCCAGCTCGTGACCCTCTTTTCCTCCACCGCCACCATGGAGATTCCCTATTGTGAGCTGGTGGTGGTGGTGGTGCAGATAAAAAGTTTTTTCCACCACCGTCCTGATGCATAGTAATTATCTCTGTCATATTGTATGATAGGGCTTACTGTAGCAGGTTGCATATGAGAAAAGAATAAATAATAAGAACAATAAATAAGAATAAATAACGGTGGGGAGAGAGCTTGAGATGCAGCAGCCATCCTCGGCGCCATCTTCATCTATCTCATCTCATTTGGAAAGGTTAGCAGGGAGGCTAAACAAGTGGCTCTCTTGGAGGAAAACTTTTCTTTGTTTGAGAAGATTCCAGATTCTGGATGGAAAACTCTCTGATCCCAGATCATCCAGGTCCTCCAGGATCAAAGCAGGTGCCCACAAATGAATGCTTGCTTTGTGGTATCACAACAATGACATCATTTAGTGTTGTCTAGCAACTTTTAGGGTGGCCAATAGCTGCTTTCCTTACTGAGCAGCTGGTAACACGGGCTGCTGCATCCCAGCCTGTTTTCCTTCTGTCCTCCACTGTGTGATGTTTTTCTAACAGAAGACATTAAAAACTTATTTTGTGCTCATCAGATTTAAAAACGCTAGATAAATCAGATAAATGGGTCTACATGTAGGAAGATAATCTATGTGTGTTAATCAGATAACCGCGTTATCTGATGAATCTTATCGGATTATTCTGTCTACATGAGTAATCTGACAACTGTGGAAATCCGATACTGGTGAGGTTTTTGATGTGCATGTAATAATTAGATGGTTTTCTGTGTCTTATCTTATGTTAATGTGACGTATATTTGTAGTTCATCAAAGTCTCACTGGATGAACTAAAAGTTTCTATTAGCTTGTTCCTGAAGTAGTGTATCGACAAAGACTGTACCCGGAGGCAAATCCTTTCTTCAAGATCATGAAACATGGTGTCAGCAGGGTCAGAATTGTTAGCAATGCAGGCTTTGCTGAGCAGAGTAAGCAAGTCTCTTCTTAGACAAACATATTAGTGTTCACCTATAAATCTGTGTAGGTGTATGAGTTTGACTGGGAAGCAAGATGGGACTGAGTTTCTGAGAATTAACCGACTTTCCACATGAAAAATCATTTGTGACATTCTCCTGACAGAGTACAGCACATTTAATTAGCAAAGAGCCACGTAGGAGAAGGGCCAGATATCCACTGAATAAGGAGTAGTCTGTAGACGGTTAGGCCGAAGTGAGGAACAGCAGCACCGAGCAGGAGGCAGTGAGGTGTAAACGGGAGGCTGGCCTGGAGAGCAGGAGCTGAAGAGCATTATGTGAAAGAAGATGAGGTAAGAGAGGGAAAGTGGAGGCAATGAGAAAGGAAGCAAGGCAAAGGAGAAGCCCAGGGAATGAGAATGATCTGTCAGAGCTCCTGCTCCTCTTCATTTATTTAGCCATTTAGCCTAATTTCTCTCTGCGAAGGCAGGCAACACCCGACCGCTACTAACCGACTCCCTCACAACAGTAACATCATCAGGTGAGAGCAAACTCAAAGGCAGAGATGTTAAAAAGCTTTTTACTTTACATCAGTCTGTCAGTTTTAGGCATAGTGGTATATAGGGAGAGTGGGGTCATTTGTGCCAAGAGAATGAGTGAAACAGCCTGTCTTTATACTCGCTTAATTGGAGATGGAAAGCAGATGATGTCAGCAGGTGAAAGCAGCTGCACTGATGAGAGGGAGCCGGAAAGCAAGAGGAGCACAGCAAAGTGTGATGGAAACATAAATATTAGGAGTTTTTAGACAAAAAAGAATGACAACACCAGCTGTGATAAAACAGGTTTAGGAATCTCATGTTAAAGTAAAGTTGTGGTACAAAGAAAGTAAATGATAGAAAGATAATGTTACGTACATGCTCGCATGGGAAGGATCCAAACAAGCTGGATAATAATGATAACATGACTAACAGAGAGGGTGATGCTCTCTGGATGACTAACAAGTGAGAAGGAGTAAAGTAGTTCTAGCTAGTAAACACAACTAGCTGTGTTTACTAGCTAGAACACATGGTGGGAGCCATAAACTAATATTTTGTTGAACAACCCTTTCAGGCAGTTACTGCAATCAAGTGTTTTCTGGAACTCTCAATCAGACTTCTGCACCTGTCGACAGGTATTTTGGCCCACTGCTCATCAGCAAAGTGCTCCTGTTTGTTTTTCACTTTTCTTTTCAACCACAATTCAAAAGCAACGTCTTGTTTTACTAAATTATAATTTAGCGTTTCTTCTTTTTTATTTATTGTGACTTTTTTCAGTTTCTAGTTATTTGAGTATCTATTTTGAATTTGGCTCCAGGTTGGTGATTAGCACCACGGCCTCACAGCAAGGTCGCTGGCTCCAGCCTCGGCTGGGGGGTTGAACCTGGAGGACGGTGGCCGTGTATGTGTGGCTTCTCTCCAGATACTCCGGCTTCCTCCCACCCTCCAAAGACATCCATGTTAGGGTAATTTGCCACTCTAAATTCTCCCTAGGAGTGTGTGAATGGTTGTTTGTCTCTTCCTTGTTGGCCCTGTGATGGTGACCTGTCCAGGGCGTACCTGCCTCTTACCTGCTGGTTGCTGGGGTAGGACCAGTGATCTGAGGTGACTTCTATCAGGACACAAAGACTTAATGTGAATAGTTTTGCTCTTCTTTAAGCTTTCTTGTAAATATATCTGGTATTCAGATGTCATCGTGTTGACATCAGACTGTCCACGCATGGATCTAGGATGTGGTATTTTACAGATCCCGTTCTCCATGGTTACTCCTGCCATGCCCTGACTTGCTGTATGTGCCTGGAAAGACGTTTTGGGGCTAGATTAGAAATTTGACAATCATAGGCTAATGAAGCTGTCAAAATGAAGGAAATTCTACCTTTTTAGTACATGACAGTGATGTTTTTTCTCCGTTATTTTCAAGGCTTGATTGTACAGACATGAGATGTTCCTGGTTGCAGGTTTGAGCCACAACGTTTGAGCCAAAACTGTCATACAGCCAGAAAAGTGGGGAAAAATCATCGTGTGCATGATCAGAGCTGCCTGAGAAGGAATATGAGTTTAAAATAGCTGAGTTTAGTTTTGTTTACTGGATCAGATGATAACAATTTCTTCATTTTTCAAATGTGGGCCTCAGTTTAAATTAGAAAAAGCCTTTAGTATTCATTTTGTGAACACAAGGCAGCAACCACCAGATTTTTACTTACCAGCTGCTGCTCATGTTTTCTCTTCTCCCTCCATCACAAATGCACCCTGGCAGGCCCGGACCGGCCCACGGAGAAGCGGGACAACTCCTGCTGGCCTCATTTATAAACCTGAGCGTAGCAAAGCAGACCACAGGTGGCGTACGCAGGGAACAAAGGAAATGCAGATTTCTAAAAGCATGCGCACGCACATCTCACGCGTGTTTCCGTGTGTAAAGCAGAATCAACTCTAAAGTTGATGCACATGAGGGAACGCCTTGCCCCGCCCACTGTAATAGGTCAGGTGAACGTCTATAATGAATATTCATCACATCATTTCCATGATGGCTCAGGAGGGGAAAGAGGGAAGAAGAGGATTTCTCCAGAATGTGGGACTGAGATCCTGATGGACCACGTTGAAAAACTAGAACAGGTTTTATCTGGTGAGGATGGCGTGGTCATCACCAGGGTCAGAAACGCTGATTGGTCTGAAGGAATTTCCACAGAAGTTGGGTCAGACTGTGATCTGATGTTTTATCCTGAGTCTGAATCCAGACCTTCATGGGTTCATGATTCTGATTTCTATTCATCATTGGGCACATTCCACTATGTATGAATAAAGGTTTTCAACTGAAAGCTTACAATAATAGTATATATAACAACCGGCTGTTGTTGTTTTTAAAGAAAACTGACTGGCCGTTTTTTTATTATTTATTTATTTTTTTTATTTTATATATATATATATATATATATATATATATATATATATATATATATTAATTTATTTTACATTTTTTTATTTATTTTATTTTTTAAACTTATTTTATATATATTATATTTTATAATATATATTTTTATTATTTTATATATATATATATATATATATATATATATATATATATATATGAGGATGGAAGGATTGGTGAGGGAAATATAAGGATGAATCGATAAATGAATGAGGAGAGAGAGGCTTGAGAGGAGAGTAGGAATGAATATGGGAGGGTAAGTACAGCTGAATGGATGTAAGATGAATGAGGAGTGGGATAGAGAGGGTGGGGTTGAGAGAATGAGATGAATTAAGCAGGTAGAAGCTCACCAGGTGATCAGATGAGGAGGTGTGGTCTATATGTCTGAACCAATTAACTGCGTTTATATTGGTTCAAATTTCCTCAGATTAAGAGACAGACAAAACGTTATTTTTGTCCATTTAATAGAGACATGTCTGAGGTACACAGAGGACAGCTGTAAGACAGGAAGACTGGAAAGATGTTATAATATTGCACACACTGTATCTACCATACATATTCCTCTCACATCAATACATTGGTCAGGCTATAACTTGGAGACAGGAATTATTGAAGGAATAGTTGAGTCTTTAAAATCATTTACTTTTCCTTTTTTACATCAGATAGGCAAAAAATATAACATTAAAAAGAATAGCAATTGTATTACTACAGTATGTTAAAATCCATTTTAGACTATCCTATTGATTATTCCCTAACCTCTGCATAGTGGTTCAACTTCACACTGCAGCAAACACACAGTAAATATGCAAGAAAAACAGAAATATATCCATTAAAACTTTATACCACGCTTATGGAGCGCATCTTTAACCTTGTCTAGATTATACAAAGCACTTTACAGCGTTCACGTTCACCCGCTCACACACACACACACACACACACACACACACACGCGCGCATACAGCGCTTTTCAGTCATATAAGAATAAATACTTTAAAATGAATCTACAAACAACAGGGTTAACTGAGACCTTTGAATACTGGTGGTTGTATGTGGTACATGCTGCTCAAAAGTACAGTACAGCTGTAGTATTAATAATAATGGGATTACAGATGTTACAGGCTGGAAACTTTCACAAAGTTCATCTCATATTACATTCAAACTTCACTGAAGAAGATGCAACTTAAAAAAAAAACTGAGACTTTACGAAAGAACAAAACAACCAACTAAAACATCCCACATCCAGAAAATACTGTTTATTTAATTTAACTCTGACATAATGTAGCAGCTGCTGTTACTGTTGTCCTGCTTGTCTTTGGTTGTCTACCTGAAAGAAAACAGACATGCTAACGTGCCACAGCGCTTACCAAACCACAGCAGAATCAAGGACCTCATTTCCAGAAAAGTTGGACGTTTTTCTGACATACAACAAAATGTCTTCATCTGAACCTTTATTTAACGGAAAAAGGACCAACACAGGAAGACAAACAACCACTCACACTCACTCCTAGAGAGAATTTAGAGAGACCAGTTTATCTAACATGCATTAGATGGTGGGAGGAAGTGTCTGTATATATATTATATTGGTCAAGTCATAGTTATCGAATCTATCAGGCTGCCAACCTGTGATGCCACCAAATGAAATAAGCGTAATTTTCCTGCCATCTTAATGCTGGTTCATATTTAACATTTTTCTCATTTACAGTTTGACATGGAAACTCCAGACTCCAGCACCTAAATGGTTAATTCTGAACATGACGGATGAAATGAAAGAAAGGGGGATGGACACAAGAGAAAGAGACAAAGATAGAAAACAACAACACCAAAAACAAAACAAAAAAAACTAAACATTAAACATCCTAGAGCCTCTGTGAGGAAACAAAGCAGACACTCATCAGGAGCACCTACAGGAACACAAACAGAGAAAAACATGAAGAGCAGCAGGTAAATGTTAACATAACTGTAGTCTTAAAAGATTTCAGCTGGCCAATGTCCATGCTTGTCATGTGGTTCCCGTTTCATTAATGTGGCATACACTTTCAATAAAAGACATATCTGGACTTCAGTAGACACAACTCTGTGTCTGACGCCACACTCGGACCTTTACTCTGCCAGATCCACTCAGACTCCCTGAAATGTCCATTGTTGTAGATGCTGAAGAACCAAAGTTCTAACTTACAAACTACAGAATGAAGCTTTTCTTCCAACTTTTCTGGAAATGGACTTTTAGGAAGTTTCAAGTTTATTTCTTTAACACATCAGCAAGAGTAAACCCATGTAGACATGGATCAGCTGTGGTCTTCATGGCGGTTGTTTACATCCTGACCACGCTCCAGCAGAACACATGAACAACCTGGAGGACATAAAGTTTAAGTGGTGGATGATGTTCGTCTTTTCCTGCATGTTTGTTCCTGCTTCTGCCAGTTAGGAAGCTAAGCCGTCATTTGAAATATGCAGCGGATCTTCCCGAGTAAATCAGAGAGATTCCGGAAAGTTTTCTGTATTCGACTGTTCAAACCATTGAGGCAAGAAGGCCGACGAACAGGGACGTTTCCCGTGAAGAAGCAACAGCGACTTCGTGCGATCGGCCGGACAACATTTGCCTGGCAGTGCCGACTTTCTCCGTGTGATGTCACTAAAGACAGGACAGAGAAGAGAAAGGTTCTGCTACATGCTACATGCTACATGGACTAAAGGGCTCGACACACCGGAGGCCAAGATCGCTGCCATCCTCCAGCCAAGCCACAGGCGACATTCGTGCATGTGAAACATTGGGCTCATTCACGTAGACGTGCACACTGGGGCTTGTGACCCGACACAAGAAAATAGAAAAATGTTCCATTTTTGTTTCTGTCGCCTGGTACTACAACCAGCCAGTGAGGGGTTCATTGACTGACCAATGAGCTTAGAGCAGGCTAGACCGCACAGTCTGCAAACATGTCCAACATGGAGGATCAGATCATTCTAGCTGTGTCTGACTTCCCAGAGTTCCCACAGAGATTGTAGAAATATAAATAAAAAGGCAGTCGCGTGGAGCCAGGGTGACTTTCTCCGAACGGAGGTCCTGATTTATCTGGATCAGGATATTCTCCACACTGTTTCGTTGTCTGTAAAATAGGATGAACCCAGGTTGTCGTTCTCTTTTGAACAGTAGAGTCAACATCAAGATTTCTGTCAGTTTGAGCTAAATCTTTTGCTTCTTCATGTCTCGTTTGTCAAGGACTGCTTTGAAAATCTCAAAATTCCCTCCAGTATCATAACCAATGAGAGCACGACGCTGCCACCATCGCTGCTGTTTGGAGCATGGGTTTCACCCGGGTGGCGTTGAGTTTCGCCTGTCATTGGTCGCCCCGTGTGCCGAGCCCATCACCCGGGTGGCGTTGAGTTTCGCCTGGCATTGATCACCCTGTGTGCCGAGCCCATCACCCGGGTGGCGTTGAGTTTCGCCTGGCATTGATCACCCTGTGTGCCGAGCCCATCACCCGGGTGGCGTTGAGTTTCGCCTGGCATTGATCACCCTGTGTGCCGAGCCCATCACCCGGGTGGCGATGAGTTTCGCCTGGCATTGATCACCCTGTGTGCCGAGCCCATCACCCGGGTGGCGTTGAGTTTCGCCTGGCATTGATCACCCTGTGTGCCGAGCCCATCACCCGGGTGGCGTTGAGTTTCGCCTGGCATTGATCACCCTGTGTGCCGAGCCCATCACCCGGGTGGCGATGAGTTTCGCCTGGCATTGATCACCCTGTGTGCCGAGCCCATCACCCGGGTGGCGTTGAGTTTCGCCTGGCATTGGTCGCCCCGTGTGTCGAGCCTATAAGTCAGCACAGCGTAACCTTCCTGGGCAACGTTGCCCAAATGGACGGAATCCAGGCTGCTCGCTGCTGTTTTCACAGGAAACCGGTCAAAACGCATTTCCTGTTCGCTTGCCTTCTTGCCTTAATGATTTGACCAAACAGAATATTTCAGCCTTGTTAACATGTA